>NC_064923.1:464099204-464405340 GCF_023897955.1 Schistocerca gregaria | reverse complement strand
CTATGGACATCACACACATCCATGCCCTAGGCAGGATTCGAACGTGCGAACGTAGCTGTCGCGAGGTTCCAGACTGAAGCGCCTAGAACCACTCGGCCACACCGGCCGGCCGTTCCACACTCTCCAGGGTTTCAGCTGAGGCTGGTCGTTCTGAGCAGCTCCTCTTTGGGTCATACAGGGATCCGTCTTTTCGAAACGTTTCACCAAAATCTAAAAGCACAGGGAAAACATTATACAAAATCCATATCATCACAACTGGACTTCCCATTAGCATTGTAATCTCAGAGAGAAGTGATAGTTTCAGATGGTGCTGTTATCGGACCAGCCGGCTGCGGTGGTCTAGCGGTTCTAGGCGCTCAGTCCGGAACCGCGCGATCGCTACGGTCGCAGGTTCGAATCCTGCTTCGGGCATGGATGTGTATGATGTCCTTAGGTTAGTTAGGTTTAAGTAGTTCTAAGTTCTAGGGGACTGATGACCACAGATGTTTAGTCCCATAGTGCTCAGAGCCATTTTTTTGTTATCGGGCCAAATGTGCTGTTGAATGCGCGTCTCACCATAACAATACACCCAGAATTTGTGTAAAATGTCTTTACGGTAAACAGACTTTTCCATTGTTCATGCATACTTTCTGAAAAGTGAATTGAGACATTGTTGAGTCACCTACAGAATTTTCAGAGCTACAGTACAACAGTAAGACAGGGAGACTCATTTATGGTACACGATTAAACCACAATAGACAAATACTTTGTAACATATGTTTCGCGCCACTCTGTGTTAGACGTTTATGGACTTATTACATTCTGCCTCACACTTCGGAACAGTTAACTTTTTGCCCTCGGAAAAACACGTCTGAAGTGATAAATAGTACATGCTGAAGGAAATATATCGTAAGGAATGTTGTACGTAAGCACAGACCGGACTGTTATCAGGGAATCCGGAGCCACGGAATTCTGTTAGAGACCCTGAGTCAGCGCGCCGCCTTTTCGGTAGAGAAACTCAGCAGTCCCTGCTCCTTGTTCAGACTCTCCGTATCTTTCTTCTCGACTCTCTAATAAATGCCTCGGATGCTCTCGACCGAGAGGACAATCATGTATCGTGATTTGCAAGGTACGCCAGGCGCCGCTGGAACGAAAAAGTCTCCCAAAACAGCGAGCAGAACGCGGCGCGCGGCGGAGCGGTCCTGTCGTCTGGACAACAGGGGAACTGCTTTTTGCAGCAGTCTTCCCTACGAGTTTAGACGCTCTGGAGAGCAAGGCGCTGTTCACAAACTCGTACACTCTTAAATTCACTCTCAGAAGTAGTAGGTATGCACATAGGCTGGCAACAGACCTATACCTTTTCCGCGGCTTTGTCACTGTCTTATAGCAGGTGCGCAGTTTCAGACCACATGCATTAATCTGCGAGTGTGACACTGGCTTTTAGTCGAAGTTAATGGCTGCTGTCGGTACTAATACCTTGAAAGTTACTGAATCGAGGCTGAGGGTAAGACAAACTGTTGACAGGAGGTGCTGTTGCGTGTAGCAGTGATTTTCGTAGGATTCAAATGGCTCTGAGCACTATGAGACTTAACGTCTGAGGTCATCAGTCCCCTAGAACTTAGAACTACTTAAACCTAACTAACCTAAGGACATCACACACATCCATGCCCGAGACAGGATTCGAACCTGCGACCGCAGCGGTCGTGCGGTTCCAGACTGAAGCGCCTAGAAACGCTCGGCCACACCGGCCGGCTTCGTAGGATTCATAACAGCACAGTGTACACGAAAACCTTATTGAGCATTCATCCGATGCTTGACACATATTTTTTGAAACTAATCTAGCTAGAATACCAACTTACTTTCTGAGAATCTAAGCTCGCAGTGATGCACTATTTACTGAGTTTGTAAAAGAAGCATAATTTCACGTACAAATCCACTGACTGACGGAGCCATTCTGTGGACTGAGTAGGGTGACAACGTCTGATATGACACAAAGCAGAAATAGTTATAGACATTATTTTTTTCCAAGTTTTCAGATATGTAGTTACGCTTTCTTGATTATGGTGATGCTTACCTGTGCTACCATGGCCTTTCTATGAATGTTTCGAATGGTGTAACACCTCTCAAGAATGCGTGGTGCCATGACGAGCGGTGGGCAGCAGCGCAAGGTCGATAACGAAACATGAGCCGAGACGTAATCAGTAAATACTAAATCAGGTCACAGATTATGGGCTTTTTTTATGTTGAACGAAACGCTACTGTGCCTACAATTTGTGTATACATTTTATTTCTAAGTACATAAAAATTCTACTGCAAATTAAAATATTAAAGTAATTTCAGAGAGGATAGAAACCTTATAACAATAATTCCTGACATAGAGAGGGATCATTTATTTGTTCAAGACGGCGGCAGTCGTTGGATTCAATTTTGAACGCAGCGCCTTCTTGGTAGTGGGACGCGCAGGGATCCGGGAAAGCCCGCAGTTCTGACATTGTAAAGGTGCCAGGGTAGGAAACCCCTGACGCAGAAAGGAAGCGGCCAATACTATGGCCCAGTAGGCCAGAGCCACCCGTTGGCGCATTCAGTAGGTTGGCATCAGCCCTACTTTTGGAAAATGGTAAAGATATTGCAGAATTATGATCAGATAAAAGAAATTATTCAGGTAACTAGGGAAGAGGAAAATTTAATTGTGATGGGGGAACAGGATTCGTTAGTAGAAAACGGAAAAGGAGGAAATATGGTAGGAGAACATGGACTGGCTGAAAGGGATGAAAGAGAATTTTGCTCAGAGCATAATTTAATCATTCCTGACACCCGGTTTAAAAATCGTGTAAGAAGGCTATACACGTAAAAAAGACCTGGAGACACTATAAGGTTTCAAATTGTATAATGTTAAGGCAGATATTTCGAAGCCACATTTCAAACTGTAACACGTGGGGCAGATATAGACTCTGACCGTAATTTATTGGTCATGAACTATAAACTAAAATTGAAGAAATTACAAAAAGATAAAAAATTAAAGAAATTACACCTGGATAAATCTAAAGAGATAATTGAGAGTTTTTAGAGGAAGCATTAAGCAACGTTTGACTGAAACAGGTGAAGGGAACATAGTAGGAGACGAATCGGTAGCATTGAGAGATGTGATAGTGAGGGCATCATAAGGATCAAATTGTTCAAAAGACGTTGTCTAGCAGAAGTACTTGAATAACGCATGCAATACTGAATTTAATTTACGAAGCGAGAAAATATAAAAACCCAGCAAATGAAGCAGGCGAAAGAAAATACAGACACCTGACTGGTAGAAAGTGAAAGATGGTTAAGCGGAATTGCTAAAGGACAAATACAATACTGTACAAGCATGTATAACTAGGGTAAAGATAGATACCGGGTACAGAAAGATAAAAGCCGCCGCCAGCTTACCTGCGTCCTGGAGTACGGGCGTCTCCTCTGCTCCCATCAGTATTCTCTTGGCACCATCGCAAACGGTGCCGCCATGTCAACAGAATACAACGTAGTGGTCGTCCGACAGAGAGACCACCTCCATGTAGTCACCGTCCCTCCGTAGAGAGTGACACTGCGTGTCTTGCAGGCCTGTTAAATAAGGTTGCAACTGCACCCACTTCTGACGTCGGTCTCTTCTTGCGAGCCGCACGATGTAGCAGTCATCTGCTGCTGTAACTGACTGTGATCGACCACCTCCTCTCCTTCGAGCAGCATAGCCTATGATTCAGAACGTTCCCCGTGTACAGTTATACAAATGCTGTAATGAAGAAACCGACCACAGTGCGCCTTAACTGCTTGCTGATTGATACACTGTCTTTATACGAGGGTTGTCCAGAAAGTAAGTTCCGAACGGTCGCGAAATGGACACCACAGTGAAAACCCGATGAAGCTTTGCCCACATGTGTTGGGTAGTGTCTCTAGTATGACCATCGATCGAATCAAGACGCTCTTTGCAGTTGTGAGCGCACTGTGAGCGAGTAAAGGTGCCTAGAACAACTATGTCTCCCGCCAAGTAGGAGGGCCCACTGAGAGGTTTCGCCTTAATGAATGCAGCCCATCTAATACAACTGCCACGCACTTCCTTCTTCATGACAATTCTCAGCAGCACTCTGCAGGGGCAGTGAAGACGCTCCTGCAGCATTTTCGATGGGAAGTGTTCGATCTCCCACGACACAGCCCTAATTGGCTCGTCCTGGGTATCATCTCTGTTCACATGAAACGACGGATACGAAGACAACACTTGGGCGGAGACTACACGCTTTAGACCAGCGTAGAGAATTATCGGAAAGCACAGGCGGCTGCCTTCTATGACGATTGTGCTCGAAATTTGGTATAACGCTCCTACAAACGTCTTAAGTCGGAGCGGCTACTATGCAGAGATGTATCTGGAAAGTGTAGCTAACTCTTGCAAATAAAATGTATCTGATTTTCACCGTGGTTTCCATTTAGCGACCGATCGGAACTTACTTTCTGGACAACCCTCGTATATATGGTTTGTACTGTTTATGACATGTCCGATAGAACAGACACCATTTTGATTCTACAGCCACTATGAATCGAGATACAAGGGAATTACATTAGCTACCAGTGGGCACTGATTTATATCAATGGGGCAAAGTGAAAATTTGTGCTGGACCGGCTTTCGAACCCAGGTCTCCTGCTTACTAGGCACTTGCGCTGATCACTAAGCCATGTGGACACAGTGGTCACTACAACGACATGGACTACCCTCCCGCCAGACCCAGTTTCTCACCTTATACCACACACTACCAATGTAGTATCCCTGTTCATTAGCCTCGTTACTCGCGGCATCTCTCCGATTCCTGTAACAGTTTAAGCTTCGTGTGCATCTGTACGGAAGGGATCATTGGCCATCATTACCTGATTTTTATCCTGCAGCCATTATGAATCAAGACATAGAGGAATAAAAGACATTAACTGCCAGTGGGAATTGATTTATATCAATGGAGCAAGTTGAAAATTTGTGCCAGTGTGGGATTCGAAGCAAGGTCCCATGCTTACTAGGCTATTGCGCTGACCAATACGCCATCCAAACATAGTGCTCACCACAACCGCACGGACTGCCCTAGGAAATCTCTTGTCAGATGTGCCAAAAAGAACATGCACTACATACATAATTAAGGTGATGACGGCCAATGATCCCTTCAGTGTAAATGCACACCAAGCTCGAACACTCGTCAAGATGCTACGAGTAATTAGGCTAATGAGTGGTATAAGTTGAGAATTTGGATCTGACGGGAGGCGTGATTGGGCATGCCGTGTGCGTGCGGTGACCTCTATGACTAGATGGCGTACTGGTCAGCTCAACTGTTTAGTAAGCTAGATACCTAGGTTCGAATCCTGGTCCCACACAAATTTTTAATTAGGCTCATTGATAAAAATCAATAACCACAGTCAGCTAATGTCTTCAATTCCATTGTGTCTTTACACTGTCTCTTGTCATTCGTTCAACTGCGTCGTGCTCCGAGGTAGCTCCATTTGGCGCTATAGTGACATTGACACCACGCCGTATGACGTCCATCTTTCCGTGCACGACTGAGAAACCTCTGTCAACATGTTTCCGCTCGTTCATTCGTTTCCACAGAGTTGTCCATTTGTTACGTTAGTTTATCTACCTCTGCTCAAAATAGTTCAAATGCCATCAGTTCCCTAAACACTTTGGGACGTAACAGCTGAGGTCATCAGTCCCCTGGACTTAGAACTAATTAAACATAACTAACCTAGGGACAACACACGCATCCATGCCCGAGGCAGGATTCGAACTTGCGACCGTAGCAGCAGCGCGGTTCCGGACTGAAGCGCCTAGAACCGCTCGGCCACAGCGGCGGGCTTCTGTCTCGGCCTTAAGTATTGCAGAACAAGGTATTAGTCACATATATGCTCACAAAGCGATGTCCTTCCCATTTCCATCCATGAATAGGTCGTAAAAAGTCAGTAGCACATTGTATAGGAAAAAGACAGCCTATGCCACCCATTTATCGTGTATTTCAGAGCAATGATACAGATGTTGATATCCACTTATAACGTTAGCGTTGTTTGCCACTAGGATTTCGTTACTTTTGTTGCGCATGTGCACAGGGCATTTTCGTCCTACGATGCCCCCGTTTCTCGGACAGCGGACATCTTCGTAATAACACACCCAGCGGCTAGTGGCTGCGCACACCCGGACAGCCAAACAGAACGACCGCTCATTGTGTTCACCTGTTGCTGACTGCGTGGGTGTGGCGGTCGGTCAGAGGAACAAAGCAACCGGTGCGACGGTTGAACGCCCTTATCTCTGCTTCCATCAGCTTTGCCACCTGACAGGAAATAAAGAGAACGGCAGTTTAATGGCCACTACACGGTCAGTTTTATTGTTTTCCAGGCGACGGAACGAGCAGTGGCGGGCTGTGAAGTTAGTTAAGGGCCCCACATCCCAACAGCACTGAATGGTAACGAGTTTCGAAGGGAATCATCAGGAAGGTTGACTGCTTTATATTTACATCATCTTTTTGGATATTGTTTGAAACTTTGCATGATAAATAGGAAGAACGGACAGGATAAAAAGACTATCTAGTTGCTTTTCAAATCACGATCTGTCTCATTATTCTGAAATTCACAGTAATACGTGTGACATAGGCTTTAGCGTCGGTGCTAGCTGACAGCTGCTACGACTTTTTGTGGCAGGCGCACAGTACGGCCATTCCATACACTCCAGTTACATTACAGGAGAACCGTACGTAGTGAACATCACAGAAGTACCGTACATTGTATTGAGAGTACTACTCCACTCTACTTCCATCTGACAATGCAGTCGATCTTGTGGCAATCAATAAAACCTTCTGTTTGATAGCGAATGAGGGAACACTTTAACACATGCCTTTTCACTTGACTTTTATGATACACATACAAGTAGCTATATAATTATTTATTTAAAAATTAACTAAAAGTTAGGCTCTGGACTGTATAAGTCACTAATGAGCAATATATTTTTAAGATACATTTGTACAAACACATGACATTACGAAAGCTCCATTCACTAGCAAAAAAAATATCTCACATAACATAAATTTTCTTGCTCAAATTTTAAATGAAGGTTATGTAACGGATTTCTTGGAAGACCTGTATTGGGAAACTTGCACCAGCAGTAGTCAATACACCGATTACAATTGGTCCATATAATCTCCACGAAGACAAAACACGGTAGCATCAAAGCCAACTGGCCAACAGTCCCACAAAAACATTTCACAAGAAATAATTTTCACTTTACAGCAGAGTGTGTGCTGATAAGAAACTTCTTGGCACATTAAAACTATGCACCAGACAAAGACTCGAGTCTGGCAAGCTTGTCTTTAGTCTGGCACGCTTGTCTTTCGCGGCCAAGTGCTCTACCGTCTGAGCTATCGGAGCACGAGACACGAACCCCTCACAGCTTTACTTCGGCCAGTACCTCTTCTCCTGCCTTAAAAACGTCACCTTGAGGGATTAGAAGTCTTCGCAAGGGTGTAGAGGAGAAATGACTTTGTTGGTGGAAGTTGGGGAGCGGGTCGTGAGTTGTGTTGTGACAGCTTAGCCGGCAGGGCACTGGCCCGTGAAGGGCAGTGGCCCAGTTTCGAGTTCCAATCCAGCACACAATTTTCATCCGCCAGAAAGTTTCAACACTTTACAAGTTTCCATGCAGATATTCACAGAATATTTGCTTCAATTAGACCTTACCAAATATTTCCCTTCCATTAAGCAGCATCCCCATCCATCTAATGGTTGTCTCTGCCTGATACAAAGCCTCTGTCCATCGATCACGTATGTGATATAGAGGTACAGCCCGTGCCTGGAAATCGTAATGTGGCATGATCTAATCCCTGTCGGACCACGGATTTTTTTCATCAGCCTTTACGTAGTATCTTCCAGTTATGAGTAGATTCTTCAGAAGCGACAACTGGTTCGGATTACGTGTTAAACTGTAGGTCCTCTTTCCCCAGTTGGACAACGGGGAGGTTTAGAGACACGCAATTCGCCGCGGTGGAGACGATGTGAAATACTTGCACTAGACTCCTGGGCCATCCATCAAGTGCACATTCCCTAGCCCATAACATTATTCTGAAAAACTAGAACATGACTGATCACAATCGCGCACCTGCACACGGCAACTTACTTGCAAGTTACCTTCCATTAGGAACGTGGGTGCACTCAGCGACTGTGGTCTGATTTATAAAAGATAGAGCACAGCAAGGTCAACTGATTGCTGTGTTCTATCATTTATAAAGCTTACCTTCAGGTTGGCATAATCACTTTTATCAGCCTCTGAGGGTCGATAACACTCGATGTCACAAATATGATTCAAAAGGCTCTGAGCACTATGGGACTTAACAGCTGAGGTCATCAGTCCCCTAGAACTTAGACCTACTTAAACCTAACTAACCTAAGGACATCACACACATCCATGCCCAAGGCAGGATCCGAACCTGCGACCGTAGCGGTCGTGCAGTTCCAGACTGAAGCGCCTGGAACCGCTCAGCCACTCCAGCCGGCTCCACAAGTATGAAGGAATACTTTAAAACATTGCCTCCGTCCCAGAGAGCCCGTGTCTTGCTTCCTACATCAAGGATGGCTTTGGGAAAAGGGAAGGATTTGAGGAATGACACGCCTGTTCCGAGCATCTAAAGATGACTGGTTTCGCATTAGAAGCTAACTAAGCGTCATACGTACATAAAAACAAAACAAAGGTGATTGACTGTTGCAGTTATCTAAGCACCTAAAACATTATTTGATGTTGCCGGATCCTAAAATCAAAATTAACCGATTTTTCGGCGGTCCACCTGCCCGCCATCTTCAGGAGAAAGTTGCTGCCGTCGAGTCCTGCTTAAAGCTGATGCCAATGCAGCAAATAGTCACAGTACTCGGAGCACGCTCCACTCATCACGGTGTCTGCTCCCAAGACTGGACTGGCGCCACCGCCTCTAATATCACACAGGCACCAACGATGTATCGCACTCAGACTATCTTCAACATTAGCGCCATATTAACCAAGGAGAGTTGTGTTTTGATTCAAGATAATACAGGGTTCATGTCCTGCTAAGAGGAAAATCTTTGTCCTCATTAATCAGATTGTCTGACAACCTAATTTCAGTCTCCACTTTATAAGCACAGCTCAGAAAACCATATGTACTGGGAGCTATCAGGGTCTCGTCAAATTTCAGCCCGTGTTCCTCGTTTAAACAATGTTCCGCTACCGCTGATTTTTCGTGTTGTTGTAGCCTCATGTTGCCGTGATGTTCCACGCACCTGTCTTGAACTGTGCAAATCTGATGGCCGATGTAAGCCTGCCCTCAATGACACCGAATTTCGCATATGCCAAGCTTGCTAAGTCCAAAATCACCTATAACAGAACCGAGCTGTGTCCTAGTCTTGGTAGATTCACGGAACACACTGGTAATGTTAAAAAACTCATAGGTAGGTGAACAATTTTTGAATACACTACATCGTTGGTGCCGGTGTTATTAGGTGTGGCTAACCAGCCCAGTCTTGGAGCAGCAGCTGTGGCGGACGGCGCATTTGCCGTGACGGTTCGGAGGCCTATATAAGACGTCAATTTCCAGCTTTGGCATAACAGTTCTGCGTCCACCGCATTCATTTCCCCTCACCAGGTCTCAGTTTCCCTCTCCCTCCCCTCCCCTCCCCATATTTCCTTACCCCGTTTTTACCGTCTACCTTCCTTTCCCTACCCCCATCAACTTTTCGCCTCACCACTATTCCCCTCTACTCCACCCCCTGTTCTGTGCCAGCCATCTTTCTTTCCCCCCTACCCCCCCACCCTTTCATACCAATTTTTCGCGGAGTGTACCTCGTACCACAACTAGCATCTTCTCTCCCTGTTCCACTCCCAAACAGAACGAGAGAAAAATGACTGCCTATATGCCTCTGTACGAGCCCTAATCTCTCTTATCTTATCTTTGTGGTCTTTCCGCGAAATGTAAGTTGGCGGCAGTCTCACCGACCTACGTTCAATACTAGACTTCCTCAGGGCAGGTCCTTTCAGTTTTTAGTACCAGGAAAGTGCTTCATCTAATCGTAAGTGTTTCAGCATCGTGTGTTACATGTACACTTATTGTGTTTATTATTTACCTTTTATTATTACTGTCTTTAACTACAAGTGCAAGAAGTCATATCTCTTGTGTATATAAAAACTTCCATTTTATTTTTACCTTTCAAAAGTTTTAAATTCATTCTAAATATCTCAACTTTTTTATTTTTTATTTTTATTTTGCTGAAGATGGGATGAATGTGCCGTTCATAAGCATTGGCGGCAGTTTAGTGGGAGTCAGCAACAGTGACCTTCTCCTGAATGTGGTGGAGAGGTCGACCGCCGAAATATCGCATCATGTCGAATTTAGGATCTGTCAGCGAACCTGAGAACCATTACGCCGGGAGAGCCTACGCAGTCACATTATTTGATCTAGTCGATCCCCTGTCTCTTTGTGCAGAGGCGCCACTTGCTAAGAATACATCTGTGGTGTAATTTTGATGAGATGTGTTGAGAGCAGTCGCGACGCAGTACTGGAGAGGCGAGGGCGGGCTTCCTACTGTGTGCGCGCAGCGACGGCCAGCCAGCCCGCCGGCCAAAGGAAGTGCAGTATTTCAGGCTGTTTATCTGAAGCCGTTCCTCCCTCGCGCTGCGGGTAGCCGCACCCCATCTCGCTCGCGTCGCCCCCTCCTCCGCTTTATCGCCCAGGGCCGGCCCGGCGGGCTCGTTAAACGGCGACACCGCCGCGCCCCGCCGCCTGTGGACCCACTTAACCTGGGGCGCGCTCTGAAACACTCTCACGGCCACAGATAGCACGGCCCTCTGCTCCTCTCTCTCCCTCTCTGTCTGTGCCTCCATACCTTTCGGCTCCACCCAGCTGCCACCCTACCACCTTCTCCGAGTACAACAGTCGCGCCACGAGATGTCCGTGTTAGACGGCAACTGGCACAGTAAGCGTTTACAACTGTGCACCTTGCGGCTAGTCGCCATGCGGCTGTGCTTGCTCCTCGCGCAAGTAGAGGCACAGGTGTTATGCCGCGCCTGCCTGCGAATTGTACCAACACCGACTCAAAGGAAGGCTTCGGCGCTTGTTCGTGACGTCACGTCAGCTAGGCACGGCGAACGCCAGCTCTGTTGCAGGCAGAAGCGCCTGGGCGTGCTTATCACTATAAGTCTCTCATTTTTGGACAAAATGTTAGGTATTGTTTTGGATTCGGCAGTTTTATTTAGATGAAAGATTTTCTTACTATCGTACAACTACAAATGAAGATCATAGTTCCGTATTTCTGAATGTAGTTCACATACCTGAAAATAATTTCGAAAATAATGACTGAAGTTGAACACCAATTCGATTGTATGAGAGCTCATAACTTCCAATTTACATATCGTACTATTATTTTCAGTGGAAATCTTTGCTAAAACCTGACTTGTCACAACACAGCTAACTGTATGATCTTTACTCTGAAAAGCAGTCTTTGCCTACATGCAGGTCAAATAAATCGTTCCTTCAAGTAAATAAAAAATAATGTAGAAAACGCGATTTAGTCCATTCAAGTGTGAATACTAGTTGCTGAAATGACCGGTCAAAATTCGTTTACTACGTAAGAAATGGCTCTGAGCACTATGGGACTTAAAATCTGAGGTCATCTGTCCCCTAGAACTTAGAACTACTTAAACCTAACTAACCTAAGGACATCACACACATCCATGCCCGAGGCAGGATTCGAACCTTCGACCGTAGCGGTCGCGCGGTTCCGGACTGAAGCGCCTAGAACCGCTCGGTCACAACGGCCGGCTTACTACGTAAGACTGACGACACAAAACCAGTAGTGGTGCCTGGGTGCAATATCGTACAGGTCTTCAAAAGGTATAAATAAAGAATAAAGAACTACAAAAACTGAAAACATGGAACACTATCGGATTTACTTACTTTGGAATATTTGGTTGGTGAAAATGCATCACTGTGAATGGCTGCAATCCACTTGCGATGAAGGTTTTCGTCGTTAGGAAACGAAAACACTTCGACCTTAGGTCCATTTGGACAATTCCCGTTACAGTGAGGAACACAACACTTGTACACCATGGTGAAAACTCTCACTATAACTGCTGTAGTCGAAAAAACACAATAAGTAACACAAAAGGAACGGCACAGCAGAACCAACACTACGATCATACGCCATGTGGCATGCCTAGACGTTGTGACGTCACTAACGACTGATGACGTAGCGCCAGGACCTTCTATAGAGTCGGTGTTGATTGTACCCACGGACCATGTTGCGCAGGTGCAGGCGTCTTCCCATTCTAGACGGGGAAACACGTGTCTGCACTTGCGTGTGGGGCATGCACAGCCCCAATGCGACTACTCTCTCTTCACCATAAGACTAAACCTGAGGCAAACATCACTCCATGTATTCCACGGCGTTTGTTTGAATCTCACTGGATTTAGTTTCACGTGCAACAGAAACTAAGCCGTATCCAGTACAGTCAAGTATGACTGTAAGGAAGCGTTTTATGCTGTGTTACATGCACATAGACAGAACAGACACCAGTATATTCTGTACAATTTTCTTCATCACTTCATAACTTCTACAACCGACGTCCATTTGAAAATCTTTACTGCACTCAAGCCTTGGAATCTATCTACAATTTTTATCTCCCACACTGCCTTTCATTACCAAACTGATGATGCGTCAAGATGTGTCATATCAACTGATCCCTTCTTTCGGTCAAGTTGTGTCACAAGTTTCTTTTCTTTTTCGCAATTAGAGTCAGTGTCTCTTCATTACTTCCTCGATCTACGCATCTGACATTCAGCATTCTTCTGTTACACCACATTTCGAAAGCTTCAATTCTCTTTTTGTCTTCACTGTTTATCGTTTACGTTTCACTGCTGTACCATGAATTACTTTCAGAAAAGACTTCCTAAGACTTGAATTTATATTTAACAAATCCCTCCTTTTTGGAAATGCTTCCCTTGCTATGGCCAGTCTTCATTTTATTTCCTGTCTGGTCTCACGGTGTCATTTTTTGGCTGACCAAATAACAAAATTCATCGAGTGCTTTTAGTCTCTAGGCGTGGAACCAAGCTGCTGCTACGGTCGCAGGTTCGAATCCTGCCTCGGGCGTGGATGCGTGTAATGTCGTTAGGTTGGTTAGGTTTAAGTAGTTCTAAGTCTAGGGGACTGATGACCTCAGATGTTGTCCCATAGTGCTCAGAGCTATTTTTGTAGTCTCTCATTTTCTGATCAAATTCCATCAGCATCACCTGATTTATTTCGACTATCCTTGTTTTGATTTTGTTCAAAAAAATGTATGTGAAATCTTATGGGACTTAACTGCTAAGGTCATCAATCCCTAAGCTTACACACTACTTAACCTAAATTATCCTAAGGACAAACACACACACCCATGCCCGAGGGAGGACTCGAACCTCCGCAGGGACCAGCCACACAGTCCACGACTGAACCGCCCTGACCGCTCGGCTAATCACGCGCGGCTTGATTTTGTTGATATACATGTTATAACCGCATTGCAAGACACTGTCCATTCAGTTCAACTACGCCTCCAAAGTCCTTTGCCGTCGTTGACAGAATTAGAATGTCATCGGCAAAACTGAACTTTAATTCCCTTTCCAAATTTCTCCTTGGTTTCCTCCATAGTCTGCTCACTGCACAGACTGAGTAACATGGAGGTTAGGCTACCACCATCTCTCACTCCCTTTTGAAAGAATACTTCGTTTCACGTCCTTCGACTCTTATAATTACAGTGTGGTTTCTGCACAAGTTGTAAATAACCTTTCTTTCGCTGTATTTTACACCTACTACCTTCAGAATTTCAAAGCGTGCGTTCCAGTTAACATTGTCAAAAGTTTGCCATAAATCGACAAATGCCTTAAAAGCCTGTTTGGCTTTTGGTCGACTGATCTTCTATGACGCGTCATAGGTTCCAATTTCGTCGCGTGTTCCCACATTTCGGTGGAACCCAAACTGATCCTCCCCGAGGCCGATTACTACCAGTTTTTCCATTCTTCTGTAAATAATTAATGTCAGTATTTTGTAGCCATGCCTTCTTCAGCTGATTGTTCCGTATATTCACATCTTCCAGCATTTACCTTCTTTGTAATCGAAATTACTACTTTCTTCTTGAAGTCTTGGAGTATCTCCCCTGTCTCATATATCTTGCGTAACAGTTGGAACAGTTTTGTGCCACTCTCATCTTCTTCTAGCAAAGTGATGATGGGAGTGACACTTACCGAAACATCGCACCACTTCGATTAACTAACTCGGCTCTAAACCCGAGAGCTTTATATTATTGAAATGAATTTTTACTGAATCGATGATAGGAACACAGTCATTTACATGAAAACTTGAAACATAGTTAATTCCCCGTCGTGTATGCGCAAATGTTGCCATATTCAGCTACTGGAAAGAAGTTTTTAAAAAGCGGTTTATTTATTTTTATTTATAGTATCGCATACATTGTTATCCTTATACACTTTATACAATTTAATTACCAGTTGACATCCAGACATTGAACATAATCGATAGCGTACTCTGTCGCAGCTAGAAAGTCGATGAAGGTTTCTCTGTCAGCTCTAAGTGGGCATTGTTCCACTATACGCTGGACTGTTTGTTTTCTAGCACTGTAGTCGCAGTTTGGAGTTTCCCCGTTTGTAGACGGCGTCAGAACTTTTTCTGTGGCCTGTGCGTATGCGGTTTAAAGTTGTCCACACTTCGCGTGACTGATTGAAGCCGAGCGGTTTCTCATTTACCACAAGCTTTTGCATTTTGGTGTTCTCGCCAGAGTTGTTTCCAGAGACTGTGGATGTCAGAGTTGGCGGTCGTCATCTCTTTAGCACTGAGTAGTTGTGGTCTTCTCGATTTAAGTCTTCTGCACTCCAAGTCAGCTGTATCATTATGTATGGGCAGCTGAGGGTTATTAATTACCTTGTTGTAATCTCTGAAAAGCGTATTTTTTCACCATATCTCTGGTAGTGGTATATGGTTCAGGGTTGGCAGCCAAACGTTAGGTGTAGATTTTATTGTGTCGCTGATGATGCGCGTGGCATCGTTTAATAATACTTCAATCCTGTTTGTGTGCAGGCTATTAATCCACGCTGGAGCGCAGTATTCTGTCACTGATTAGACAGGTCTAGTTGCAGATGTGCAGAGTGTATTTTCTATGGAGAGCCAAGTAGTGCCGCACAATTTATGAATGATGTTTCTTGTCCCCATTTTTCCTGCAGTCTTTGTCAGGTGCTCTTCGTAAGAGAGTGTCCTGTCCTGTGACTCCTAGATATTTGGACTAGTTGTTATGGTTAAGGCGTTTCCCTTCAAAGATAACATTGAGCTGTATTCTTGCTGAATGGCTGCAAAGTGGAAGCATGATACTTCAATCTTGTTCGGGCTCGGCTGCAGTCTCCATTTGCGAAAGTAGTCACTCTGAGACTTCAGATCGGAGCACAGGATGTCATCAGTCACCTCAAATGATCCATGTTGTGCAGTTAGGGTCCAGTCGTCCGCGTAGCCAAACTTCCTAGTTTGTGTGTCTGGAATGTCAGAAACGTAAAGATTGAAGAACAGAGGGACAAGAAGTGAGCCCTGTGGTAGCCCGTTGTTGAGTACCTTGCTGGATCTCTTTCTTTCTCTAGTATACACTTTAAACGCTCTCCCAGCAAGCATGTTATCGATCAGTCTACTATTATTGCTTTAGGGAATTATCTGAATTAGTTGGTACAGACAGTTTCATAGGCTGCGCTCAGATCTATGAATGTAGTTGATGTTTTTTGTTTTTTCTGATAGCTTGCCTCTATATACGAGGTCGCTAGAGTGGTGTTTCTGTGTTGCGACTCAAATTTCGGTTCTTGTTTAATCTGTAATGCAGTATGCAGTTTATCATCGCTTCTGGATTGTTAGTGACGATGGAAAAGAAAACGATGAACATTTTTATATGGTAATTATCAACAGCCAATAAAAATTTTATAAAGGTCATTGTACACAAGCATTTATTTTGTAGAAAAGAAGGCATATGGGTAGAACTTTGGTAGCGGGACGCAACCTACACGCCTCGGATAGTCTCAACGTGGCAACCGAAATCAACGTACCTTTTTTATTTTTAGCTTTTCCTCATTACAGAGGCTTACCCCAACATAATAATTTACTCGGAACTTAAAATACAAAGAATAAACGTTCTTAGTCCGCAGCTCGTGGTCGTGCGGTAGCGTTCTCGCTTCCCGCGCCTGGGTTTCCGGGTTCGATTCCCGGCGGAGTCAGGGATTTTCTCTGCCTCGTGATGACTGGGTGTTGTGTGATGTCCTTAGGTTATTTAGGTTTAAGTAGTTCTAAGTTCTAGGGGACTGATGACCATAGATGTTAAGTCCCATAGTGCTTAGAGCCAGCCAATAAACGTTCTTAAACTACACTCCTGGAAATTGAAATAAAAACACCGTGAATTCATTGTCCCAGGAAGGGGAAACTTCATTGACACATTCCTGGGGTCAGATACATCACATGATCACACTGACAGAACCACAGGCACATAGACACAGGCAACAGAGCATGCACAATGTCGGCACTAGTACAGTGTATATCCACCTTTCGCAGCAATGCAAGCTGCTATTCTTCCATGGAGACGATCGTAGAGATGCTGGATGTAGTCCTGTGGAACGGTTTGCCATGCCATTTCCACCTGGCGCCTCAGTTGGACCAGCGTTCGTGCTGGACGTGCAGACCGCGTAGGACGACGCTTCATCCAGTCCCAAACATGCTTAATGGGGGACAGATCCGGAGATCTTGCTGGCCAGGGTAGTTGACTTACACCTTCTAGAGCACGTTGGGTGGCACGGGATACATGCGGACGTGCATTGTCCTGTTGGAACAGCAAGTTCCCTTGCCGGTCTAGGAATGGTAGAACGATGGGTTCGATGACGGTTTGGATGTACCGTGCACTATTCAGTGTCCCCTCGACGATCACCAGAGGTGTACGGCCAGTGTAGAAGATCGCTCCCCACACCATGATGCCGGGTGTTGGCCCTGTGTGCCTCGGTCGTATGCAGTCCTGATTGTGGCGCACACCTGCACGGCGCCAAACACGAATACGACCATCATTGGCACCAAGGCAGAAGCGACTCTCATCGCTGAAGAAGACACGTCTCCATTCGTCCCTCCATTCACGCCTGTCGCGACACCACTGGAGGCGGGCTGCACGATGTTGGGGCGTGAGCGGAAGACCGCCTAACGGTGTGCGGGACCGTAGCCCAGCTTCATGGAGACGGTTGTGAATGGTACTCGCCGATACCCCAGGAGCAACAGTGTCCCTAATTTGCTGGGAAGTGGCGGTGCGGTCTCCTACGGCACTGCGTAGGATCCTACGGTCTTGGCGTGCATCCGTGCGTCACTGCGGTCCGGTCCCAGGTCGACGGGCACGTGCACCTTCCGCCGACCACTGGCGAAAACATCGATGTACTGTGGAGACCTCACGCCCCACGTGTTGAGCAATTCGGCGGTACGTCCACCCGGCCTCCCGCATGCCCACTATACGCCCTCGCTCAAAGTCCGTCAACTGCACATACGGTTCACATCCACGCTGTCGCGGCAAGCTACCGGTATTAAAGACTGCGATGGAGCTCCGTATGCCACGGCAAACTGGCTGACACTGACGGCGGCGGTGCACAAGTGCTGCGCAGCTAGCGCCATTCGACGGCCAACACCGCGGTTCCTGGTGTGTCCGCTGTGCCGTGCGTGTGATCATTGCTTGTACAGCCCTCTCGCAGTGTCCGGAGCAAGTATGGTGGGTCTGACACACCGGTGTCAATGTGTTCTTTTTTCCATTTTTAGGAGTGTATATTTTCAAAATATTCCTCCAGGTGTTTCGATCTTGTCTGTCCTCTTCCTCTGCGCCCATTCTCCTCATTATGTGCTGTACATTTTGGAGCCAGGTGGTCATAGGTCGTCCTCTTCTTCTCCCCTCCGGCTCCCACTCCAGTGTCAGTTTAGGTATTCTGGTTTTCTCCATTCGTCCTACATGCCCGAACCATTGTAATTTCTTCCTATCCATTGCGTCATATATTCTTTCTTTTATTTCCATTCTCCTTATTATTTCGGTGTTCCTTATCTTTTATTTCCTAGAGATTCTTGCCAATCTTCTCCAGAAGTCCATTTCTAGAACTTGTAATTTTTTAATGTGCTTCAGGTTAATTGTCCAGGTCTCCGTTCCATACAGAACCACACTCTCTAATATGGATTTGTATATTAACTTTTTAGTTGTGTTCATTACATACCTGCTCCATGAGACAGTTAAGCATTCCAATGACCTTCCGTCCGCTACTAATTCTTTTATTGATTTCTTACTCTGATTTTCCCTCGATTGGAGAGCACTACAGATGGCAAACATAAACCCTTCCTTCATTAAAATAATACAACAGATATATAGAGATAACACTTGCCAAGTGAAAGTTGGTAATAAACTCCGACAGAAATTTAGAACAAGCAAAGGCCTTTTACAGGGCTGTCCCATGTCACCATCATTATTTAAAACCTATATACATATTAGCCTTAGAACATGGTCTCGTAAATGTAATAGAATGGGATTAGGAACAAGAGATGGAGATTACCTACATAATTTATTGTTTGCTGATGATCAAGTAGTCGAAACACAAGATGGGGGGATGCTAAGTATATGTGCAATCAACTAGCAGGAGCATACAAAACTTGGGGTTTGAAGATTAATTACCAAAAAACAAAATACTTGACTAGTGATTCAGATGAGCTATACATTGAAGGAAAGACAACTAAAAAGATAAACACTTTCTGTTATTTGGGATCCATTTTAGAAATCGAGGGAAAATCAACGTTCCTATTAGACATGTGAAACATCACCAGAAATATCTTAACCCTCTCACCGTGAGACAATGAGTAGCGGTAGTTTACCCGGTGAGCAGCGACCGCACATTACCACCCTTCCTCTCCTTGTAGTCAAATCTCTAGTAATGAAAATTCCTTCCAAACCGGAATGCAAACTGTATACCCTCCAGCTCAGTTGTCATCGCACGAACATGGTGTGCGTTAGCGCTCAGCGACCCTGCGATAGAAGGGTCAAAGAACTGATTCTTTACTAAAACAAAAACGATTGCAAGAGTTCAGATCAAGTCTCCAACAAATTCATCTCTGTCACGCCTGTGCTGTCTTCCGACTGAGCCAGGCAGCAAATTACACATTAAGCGCATATAATCTTCCAGCCTTGATCATAGTGCCTAGTGTGGAAAAATACAGTTCTTAACTAAAGAATTTACACATTGCTGTGCATTTACCCAGTTTCTCCGCCCACCTCATTTTTTTTACTGCGCGACAGCTCCTGCATGAAATGTGAAATTTTTGAGCAGCCGAATGCTAATGCAATCATTAAACGTCAGTTTGGTCCGATTATCGGGTTAGCCGCCGGTCGGGTATGTCCTCTTACGGAACGGAGCCGTACCCCCGACGAAAGAATTCCGTGACCGGAATTCGTATGCGGCTGCGGAACTCGTTATTCAAATTAATGTCCCGAAGCGCCGGACGGTTCGTTAATCACAGAGCGGAACTGGCGCACGCTAATGGTCTGGAAGGAGAGCAGCAGTCTGGGGACTTTAGTCTGGCGTGTCTCCCGAGACAATGCCTCTCCAACACAGGTGCAGGCCCTGCCCGCACGGGCCACGAATGAAGAGGAGATCGTAAAATTTTTAATTATTCTAATGTTAAGTAATATCCGTTTTATAAAGTCAGTCGCATTTTTCTTGTTGCAGTATACACTGAAGCGCCAAAGAAACTGGTATAGGCATGCGTATTCAAATACAGAGACAGTAAACAGGCGGAATACGGGGCTGCAGTCGGCAACGCCTGTAAAAGACAACAAGTGTCTGGCGCAGTTGTTAGATCGGTTACTGCTGCTACAATAGCAGGTTACCAAGATTTAAGTGAGTTTGAACGTGATGTTTCAGCCAACGAGCGAGCGAGGTGGCGATGAAGTGAGAATTTCCCCGTACCACCATTTTATGAGTGTACCGTGAACATCAGGAATCCGGTAAAACATCAAATTTCCGACACGCTGCTGCCGGGAAAAGATCCTGCAAGAACGGGATCAATGACGATTGAAGAGAATCGTTCAACATGACAGAAGTGCAACCTTTCCGAAAACTACTGCAGATTTCGATGCTTGGCCATCAACAAGTGTCAGTGTGCGAACCATTCAACGAAACATCATCGATATGGGCTCTCGGAGCCAAAGGACAACTCTTGTACTCTCGATGACTGCACGACATAAAGCTTTACGCCTTAAGCTTTACCTGGGCCCGTCAACACGGACATTGTACTGTTGATGACTGGAAACATGTTTCTGTTCGGGCGAGTCTCGTTTCAAATTGTATCGAGCGGACGGACGTGTATGAGTAGGCAGACATCTTCATGAATCCACGGACCCTGCATGTCAGCAGGGGACTGTTCGAGCTGGTGGAAGCTCTGTAATTGTGTGGGGCGTGTGCATTTGGAGTGATATGGGACTCCAGATAAGTCTACATACGACACTATCAGGTGACACGTACGTAAGCGTCCTGTCTGATCAACTGAATCCATTCATGTCCACTGAACAATCCGACGGACTTGGGCAATTCCAACAGGACAATACGACACCCCACACATCTAGAATTGCTACAGACTGTCTCCAGGAACACTTCTCTGAGTTTAAATACTTCCCCCGGCCACCAAACTCCCCAGACATGAACATTTTTGAGCAAATCTGAGAGGCCTTGCAACGTGCTGTTCAGAAGAGATCTCCACCCCTTGTACTCTTACGGATTTATGGACAACTCTGGAGGATTCAGGGTGTCAGTTTTCTGCAGCATCACTTCAGACATTAGTCGAGTCCATGCCATACCGTGTTGCGGCACTTCTGCGTGCTCACGTGGGCACGCGGGCAACTGCACCAGTTTCTTTGCCTCTTCAGTGTCTTACATTGCCTGGCAAGCGAAAACCCCGCAGAAGGGCAGAAATAAATGAAATGAAAGTCGCAGGTTGAAACTGTGAGTGATTTTATTTCAGTTATTGGAAAATCGAGGCAAATTTGCAAAAAACTTGCCAGTGTGATTCCCATTATCAGTATGACTTTGCACCCCATCTGGCCTAAAGACACTTATGTACCTATTCTGTTCGAGAGGGTGTCATAAAGCCGTTCTTTTCTCTCCTAAGGCAAGCTGGCTCTTGTTCGTTGTAACTGGCTCTTGATGTTCTGGATACTAGCACTCGGACGGGATTGACGTCTGTGTTGGACTGCTACACGTTCTATCTGGGAGAGATAGGGGGAAGTCGATGGTCCCGGGAGTATCTCAAAATCACACAGGGGCGAGGATGGGTCTGGGGCACCTGATGGTCAGGGGAGTACCTCAGAATCACCTAGAAACTTGATAGAGGCACGTGCTGTATACGCATGAGCATTTTCCTGTTTTCCTGTTGAAAAATGGGTCTATGACACTGAAGCATGAGAGCTAATATAGGAGGACGGAGGATATTCGTGACATAACGTTGGGCCGTCCGAGTTCCTTCCACTACCTGCCGTGACCTCAAGCCATACCCGATGGTTCCCTACACTATAAGGAAGGAAGCAAACAAGACTAGAGTTTATCGTCCCGTCTACAACGAAGTGATTGGAGACGCAGTGCAAGTTTCGATAGGGGAAGGAAGGTGAAGGAAATCGGCCGCGCTCTTCTGAAAGGAACCATCCTCGCATTTGCCTTAAACGATTGAGGGCAAACACGGAAAATCTAGTTCTGGATGGCCGGACGGGCATTCGAGCCGTCGTACTTCCGAACGCAAGACCACGGTCCCCATACTCTGACGCCAGGAGTAAAGCCACTATGCCTATCCAAAAGCATTGGAGGAAAAAGACCTCTCCCCAGGACACCGCCAGACTCACCGACGATGATCTTCCAGGGTAGAACCACGATTCATCGCTGAACACAGTCCGATACCATACGCCAGCACGGCACAACTCCACATGTAACCGTTTGTGATTTGTGACTAACGGAAGCCTAAGCACGGGACGGTCGCCCGTCTTCGACCAGTGGTGTGAGATGACACAAGATTTTTGCAAGCAGTCCATTACTTGTTCTCGGGTGGCAGGCCAAGTTGTGAAGGGACTGTGATATGATTGGTGGACAATGCGGCGATCCTCCCTTATGGTGGTCAGACGTGTTCAACCGCAACCTTGATGACATTCCCGTGCTATCTAACATCTGGACACTGTCACATCCGAATGGCCCATAAATCTGGTTAGTGCACGATTTCGACCAACCGTTCCTACTGACCCACTATGAAGCACCATTCAAATTCTGCCAGGTGCTGATAACACTGTCTCAAACGTGTACACGATATAACACGATATTTCTGTGCCCTTCACAGTGAGCAACCAACAAATGACGCTATTCACGCTCCTTACATACACCACTAGACCTGGTAACAACCCTAAACACTGACCAAATAAAGGCACTCCCGTGGCAGTTCTAAACGTCACAGAATTGCAACTCTAACTACTCATATTTTCACACCTGTCGATGCTGTGTACGTGTACGAAATTAAACGAGTAGTCAAATGAAAATGAGACAGAAGGAAAAAGTAGGTAAATTCTTTATTATTTCGAAAGTAGTCACTATACGGGTAATACATTTATACCACTTTGAGACAAGATGCTCAGTGTCTTCACAGAAAAATGTCTGCGATTGCCTACGGAACCACGATTGTACCTAGGCGTGCATTTCTTCTCACGAAGCAAATCGACGGCAACAAATGTCTTCCTTCAGAGCTCCAGAAAAACGAAAACCCGTACTGCATGGAGGATGAGTAGGGACTTCTCAGCGTAGTCGAAACAGCCTTGGCAACATGTGGAGAAGTATTGTCCGGCAACTTAATAATGCCGTCCGTCAACATTCCTGGGTGTTTGGACTTGATGGTGCGCTTTAATTTTGCAAAGTGTCCACGTAATGCTGTGCATTAATTATGGCGCCTATTTCCTGAAATTCAATGAGCAACTGGCCCTTGCAATCAAAGAGACAGGTCATCATGACCTTCCCGAGATGCAGACGTTTCGCTGGGAAGCGCTTATACATCCACCATACAGCCCCGATCTCTCACCATGTGATTTCCATGGTTTTGAAGCTCTGAAGAAAGTTATTTGGGGCCGTAGATTTACAGCGGACGGAGAGGTGCGCGCCTGGGCTCACTCATCGTTTTGTAGGCAAACGAAAACGTATTTCCATGAAGACATTGACAGTCTCGTTTTCATTCGACTGTCCCTTATACACTGACAACTGATGATGGCTTCTGGGTGCTTCATTATTTTTGTCAGGCAGTATATTTTCGTGTTAGGTACGTTTCGTCTTTTTGTATTAAAAGTATTTTCGTAGGATTTTAGTAGTTACTTGTCTCTCCTACCAACATTTGCCATGTGTTAGGAAATGTAGTTTAAATCGATAATGAATTTTAATAAAGTACTTGATGCCCAAGGCATTGACTTTTCTAGTATAAAACGTACATTTATTTATTAGCTGTATAGAATGACCACACCAATGAACTTGTTATAACTAATATTCTTGAACCTAGGTGGCTCCACACGGGAAATTTAACTCCTTGGGAGCAGCAGTCTCTTATTGTTGCGAACAACCTGGCACTACATGAATCAAAATCTGCAAATAAACCAAGAATGATGCAGACGTGATTAAATGGAAAGTTATTTAAACTACAGACGTTTATCGTAGGATGACAGCGGATGGCTGGGCCGTTGCTCATAATAACTTGAAAATGTCACTAACAAAGCAAGAAAAAGAACGTAATCAATAAGGGAAACTAAAAATAGTTGTTACAGTAGAGTAAATACAGTCCCGTCCAAAACAGAAAAAAATGAAGATGAAAAGTAGACCTGTGCTCACACTACGATAGCTGATAAATAAACTACTGGCCTTTAAAAGTGCTAAACCAAAAAGATGACGTGCTACAGATGCGAAATTTAACCGACAGGAAGAGCATTCCACACAAGGTTGGCGCCATTGGCGACACCTACAACGTACTGACATGAGGAAAGTTTCAAACCGATATCTCATTAACAAACAGGAGTTGACCGGCGTTGCCTGGTGAAACGTTGTTGTAATACCTCGTGTAAGAAGGAGAAATGCGTACTATCACGTTTCCGACTTTGATAAAGGTCGGATTGTAGCCTATGGCGATTGCGGTTTATCGTATCGCGGCATTTCTGCTTGCGTTGGTCGAGAACCAATGACTGTTAACAGAATATGGAATCGGTGGGTTCAGGAGGGTAATACGGAACGCCGTAATGGATCCCAAAGGCCTCGTATCACTAACAGTCGAGATGACAGGCGTGTTATCCGCATGGCTGTAACGGATCGTGCAGCAACGTTTCGTCCCCTGAGTCAACAAATGGAGACATTTGCAAGACAACAACCCTCTGCACGAACAGTTCGTCGACGTTTACAGCAGCATGGATTATCAACTCGGACACCATGGCTGCGGTTACCCTTGACGCTGCATCACAGACAGGAGCGCCTGCGATGGTGTACTCAACGACGAACCTGAGTGCACGAATGGCAAAACGTCATTTTTTCGGATGAATCCAGTTTCTGTTTACAGCATCATGATGGTCGCATCCGTGTTTGGCGACATCGTGGTGAACGCACACTGGAAGCATTTATTCGTCATCGCCATACTAGCGTACAACCCGGCGTGATGGTATGGGGTTCCATTGGTTACACGTCTCGGTCACCTCTTGGTCGCATTGACAGCACTTTGAACAGTGGACGTTACATTTGAGATGTGTTACGACCCGTGGCTCTACCCTTCATTCGATCCCCGCGAAACCCTACATTTCAGCAGGATAATGCGCGACCGCATGTTGCAGGTCCTGTACTGGCCTTTCTGGATACAGCAAATGTTCGACTGCTGCCCTGGCCAGCACATTCTCCAGATCTCTCACCAATTGAAAACGTCTGGTCAATGGTGGCCGAGCAACTGGCTCGTCACAGTACGCCAGTCACTACTCTTGATGATCTGTGTTATCGTGTTGAAGCTGCATGGGCAGCTGTACCTATACACACCATACACCTATACACACCATCCAAGCTCTGTTTGACTCAATGCCCAGGCGTATCAAGGCCGTTTTTACGGCCAGAGATGGTTGTTCTGGGTACTGATTTCTCAGGATCTATGCACCCAAACTGCGTGAAAATGCAATCTCATGTCAGTTCTAGTATAATATATTATATATAATATATTTGTCCAATGAATACCCGTTTATCATCTGGATTTCTGTTTGGTGTAGCAATTTTAACGGCCAGTAGTGTATGTAATAATAAACATGGAAATAGGCGTCTATCGCTGAAAACGATCTGCCACCGTGCATGACTCACACTTGAATAGTCTGCAAACGTGTCGAGGAATTTTCTTTGGTTGAGGAACTGAAAGTCTGTCCACCTAGCATAGCGCTAACAGCTGAGAAGCTGAGGTGCAAATGAGGGTCTCACTGCCTGACAGCGTAATAAAATGTTCTTGGGTTTCTTCCGCATTCATTCGCAATGTGGGCGCGACGTTTTCGTAGACATATAGTCGTCTTACATCTTCTCGATGTTAGCTTGAAGATGGAAAAGGGCCAGGCTAGCATTATAATGACAGGTACTATAAAACACAGTTGTAATTTTCAGTGCTACGTTGGAACTGCCTGCGACAGGTGGTGCTTAATTACGTCGTTTCCTCAATCCTCCTTGGACCAGTTCGTGCAACTCTATGAGCTCATTTTTTTTTTTTGTGGGGTGTCCAGTGTGTACCACGAATGAAAGCACGATCCAAGTAGGCTGTAATCTGCAATTAATCAGTTTCAACCTTGGGTCATTTTCAAGCACATACTTTAAGATTCACGCTTCCTGCCTGCCCACATGTACGAGCGATTTAGTAATGTGAAAGGGAGCGTGAAGCTTAAAATATATGCTTGAAAATTACCCACAGTTCTGCTAATCGCACAGTCTACTTGGTCCTTGTTTTCATTCGCAAAAAGTTCATTATTTCTTCTTCTTCTCCTCTCTCTCTCTATTTCTCTCTCTCTCTCTCTCTCTCTCTCTCTTTCTCTCTCTCTCTCTCTCTCTCTCTCTCTCTCTCTCTCTATTTCTCTCTCTCTCTCTCTCTCTCTCTCTCTCTCTCTCTCTCTTTCTCTCTCTCTCTCTCTCTCTCTCTCTCCAGCTTTCCCTCTCTCCCTCCCTCCCTCCCTCCCTCCCTCCCTCCCTCCCTCCCTCCCTCTCTCAAAGGCTAGAGAAATCGTGAACAAATAACACTCTAATCTTGACATCATCTGCCAGTGAACAGTAAGTGCCTGAAAAGATTCCACAAGTGTATGTTCTTGTTTGTGTACTTGCGAAGAGATTTGAGGAGAGAAAATCCCCACAGACGTGGGTAATGGAACCTAACGGTAATGATTTAATGAAATTCAGACCTAACAAGCAACAATAATAGGGTAAAAGCGTGTCTTGGAGAAAAGAAGAACTAACACCGTCCGAACAGGCCTAGGAGGCCCAACAATATCGACCGGCCGCCGTGTCGTCCTCACACCTCAGGCGTCCCCGGATGCGGATACGGAGAGGCTTGTGGTCAGCACACCGCTCTCCCGGCCGTTCTCGGTTTTCGTGACCGGTGCCGCTACTTCTCAGGCAAGTAGCTCCTCACTTGGCCTCACAGGGGCTGAGCGCACCCCGCTTGCCAAAGGCACTCGGCAGACGAAGACTGTGGCCCGTCGAAGTGCTAGCCAAGTCCGACAGCGCTCAACTTCGGTGACCTGACGGGAACCGGCGTTTACCACTGCGGTAAGCCAGTTGGCTGGGACTTGTAAACATTTAGTCAAAATATTTGTTGTGTGTTTCAGCACTATGCTCAACTAGTTCATCTACACACATACTCCGCGTGGAGGAAGGTACATTTTATCACTTCTAGTCATTCCCTTTGTTATCCCGTTCGCAAATGGACCGAGGGAAGAATACTATTGTCTGTAGACAAATGTCCGCAGCTCGTGGTCATGCCGTAGCGTTCTCGCTTCCCGCGCCCGGGTTCCCGGGTTCGATTCCCGGCACGGTCAGGGATTTTCTCTGCCTCGTGAAGACTGGGTGTTGTGTGCTGTCCTTAGGTTCGTTAGGTTTAAGTAGTTCTAAGTTCTAGGGGACTGATGACCATAGATGTTAAGTCCCATAGTGCTCAATGCCATTTGAACCATTTTTGTACACAATACCATTGTCTGCACACCTCCATACGAGCCGTGATTTCTCTTACCTTGTTTTCGCGATCGTTACGCAAGGCGAACGTTGGGACTGTAGAAGCGTCATAGGGCCAGACTCAACTGGCAGTTCTCCAAACTTTCTCCACAGTGTTTCACGAAAATAAGGCCTACTTCCCTCCAGGGATTCCCATATGAGTTCACGGAGAATTTCCGTGATATTCGTGTGTCAGTCGAACCTGCCGGTGGCAAATCTAGCAGCAACTCTCTGAATTGCTTCGATGTCTGCCTTTAATCCAAGCTGGGGGTGCGAAACACTCGAGCATACTCAAGAATGGGTCGCACGAGGTTCTGTAGGGGGTCTTCTTTATAGGTGAGCCACACTCTCCTAGAATTCTCCCAGTAAACCGAAGTTGACCATTCGCCTTCACTACAGCCGACATGAGGTTGTAGTTGCATTTCATGCCACTTTGCAACGTTACGACGTAACGGTGTCCAGCAGCATTCTAAAATTACAGAGTTGTTTTTCCAACTCGTCTACACTAACCTTTTTTTTCACCAGCTGAAACATAATCGTATTTTTTTCCACTTTCAGAGAACGCTGCCATTCATAACATCAAAAATAAATTCTATCCAAGCATCCTGTACCCTCTGACAGCCATTCAGTGTTGATACTTCCCCGTACACTACAGCGTCATCAGTAAACAGCAGTACACTTCTGCCCACCGCAACCGTCTGACCGTTTATGTATCTGGAGTACAACAGCGGCCTTACCACATATCTGTGAGTCACTCCTGACGATACCTTTACCTCTTATGAACACTCAATGTCCAGGACACCGTACTAAAAAACTCTTCGAGCCACGAACGTATCTGAGGACCTATTCCGTCTACTCGGATCTTTGTTAAGACTATTAAGGTAAATACATTGTTTGTTCTCTATTAAAATCTTTCATTTGCTAACTATGCCTATCAGTAGTTAGTGCCTTCCGTAGTTTGACTCTTTTATTTAACTGGCAGTAGTGGCGCTCGCTGTATTGCAGTAGTTCGAGTAACGAAGATTTTTGTGAGGTAAGTGATTTGTGAAACGTATAGGTTAATGTTAGTCAGGGCCATTCTTTTGTAAGGATTATTGAAAGTCACATTGTGTTGCGCTAAAAAAATACTGTGTGTCAGTTTAAGCACAGTCTTGTATAAATTTTTCTAAGGGGTCGTTTCAGAGTCTGTAGTGTGGCAAAGGAGATAGCACTTCACGATATTAAAACGATCGATGATTTTGTGCCGAAGATCAAACAGACTATGGCTGCTCTTAGGGAATTCAGATATTACTTGTAATAAACACGATTCTAAATGAGCAACAGGTCAACACGGAAGTGAGTGCAGAAGTAAGTATGAAAGTAAGAACCGGACTGATACAGTACGGAATTTATCCCCTTATCGTCATAACCTCATGTAAGTGAAGTTCATGTGGTACTATATATTCTGTTGGCTCGAATAGGATGAACATCGCACTGCTTGTACATGAGTGAGGATGTATAGAGTAAGGAGAAACGTTTAGTAACAGCCGTACAGTAAGCGCTCCAGTTTTAGGTAGGTTCGTAAATTTCGTATTTTACAAACACGTGTACACATTTCTCACAGTTCATCACGCAGTAACAATACTTTTAGACCAAATTTCATGACCCAAGCCGGACTGAAACTCGCAACCTAGAATAAGGAACAGAAACAACGCTCCAGAGGGATCACGTAAGTTTGCTACTAGCTAACGGGGAGAGCACGGCAAGTGGCATAACCCTACTTCCCAGAAACTTCGCTAGGGGGAAGAGGAATCAAAATAAGTGAACATGTGTCACAGCTTATCCGTAGATATTCGATCGTTTTTGAGAAATCTAGAAAACTGAAAAACTAGAAAACTGAAGAAACTGAAGAAGAGAAAAAAAAACAAGTGAATAGAAAAATGTTTTGAAACTGTTTTCGGTGAAATTCCTGTAATGTACCTCGATTCACAATCACTTGCAAGCGCTAGTTTTCTTAAAGTGATCCATTATCCGTGGTTTGCCTTGAAATTATTGTCAGCGCCTGAAATGCTTTTCTTTCCCAAATGTCTTTCATACGAAGAGCTGTGACAAATCTGCCATGCCGCGATGCTGGTGATGTTCGGAATTTATATGTTTCACGTGTTTTTACGATCGATGTCATCTAAGCGAATGCACAAAATCTTCCTGAAGGACAAACATAAGAATAAATTATGAGAATTGAGGATTAATACGACACTGAAATAGAAGATTAATAGAATTTAAAAAGAAAAAAATGTCTCTGAGCACTATGGGACTTAACTTCTGAGGTCATCAGTCCCCTAGAACTTAGAGCTACTTAAACCTAACTAACATAAGGACATCACACACATCCATGCCCGAGGCAGGATAAGAACCTGCGACCGTAGCGCTCGCACGGTTCCAGACTGTTGCGCCTAGAACCGCTCGGTCACTTCGGTCGGCTTAAAAAGAAAGGTTGTAACCCTTGAAAATACCAAACACTGATGTGTTACGTAATAAACGTATGACAGTTATTGTGAAACGCAGTTGTAATTTTAAAATTAATATAACGTGCTTGTATCCCCTAACTCAATAAGAAACATTCGAGTAGTAACCTTCTGCGGACATGGGATGATAAATGAAAAAAAGAAAATAAATAAAGATAATAATCGTGTTTCGGACACGGGGAGCAAAACTGAAAGGCCGGGCCGCTAGCCACTATGCCATTTTTTTTAATATGCATTTATTAAGCGTTTTATTGGCAGCACACCGCGCCTTGTACACGCGGCGCTCGGGGACCACAACACAGCTGCGACACCTGAAGATGGGCTTATAACGGTCCGAAACCGGTCGTGTGAAAATAAAGAAATTTACAACTGAAGCGGTATTTTCAACCTCTGCTTTAATGCTGAGTTGCGGATGTTGTTCCAACAGGATTTTATTGTTCGTTGCGTTTGGTCTGGGCGGACTTCAATGTGACACCCGTTGAAGTTCAGTCCTTTAACTCAGCTTTTTAATAACTAAGGGCAAGCAGTCCTCTGGTCGAATACGCTGAGCTTTTTGCACGCTAAAAGGCATCCTAAGTTTGTGGAATACTTTGACGGCCGTTTTCTCAGAAGTTTCTGGGAAATCGGGTTACGGCAGTTTCCGTGTTGTCCTCGTAAGTGTAAAAAAGTGAGCATCGTCAGCGAAAACTGAGAATAGAGCACGTTGCAAACAAAAAAAAGAAGAAAAGAAATATGTTGCAGCCGAGGGTCAGGTTCAGATGGAAGGTAGGTGCTAAGTATGACGCAGCGTTTTAAACTGTTGATCAGGAAAATTCTTAACCTGCCCGGACAGCAGAGTGAGTAACCACTCTGCTTTCGGCATTCGAGCAGGTGCTCCGGCCCTGGATAGTATGCGTCCGCAGGATTAACGACTACGGCTGGTGTGCAAGTCACACTGGATGTGGTTTTTAGTCGGTTTTCCACATCTGACAAAGTGAATACCAGGCTGGTATCGAATAATTTAAACGATTCGCAAACGTTTAAAAGAAAAACCTCACAGTAACTCACATGAGTAACACTACACGCAGATAGTCTGGAAGAGGGGTTACGGTGACAGAAGAAATATCTGGCCACTCCTTAAATGAGCCGTGTCAAATATAACAGTAACCATGTCGACCCTGCTTAAAAGGGGTCGGGAGACAAAGGCACGAGAAAAAAAGAGGATTAGAAGAATACTTAGGACGTGTATGCTCTGCTAACGGAACTGTAGGTGAAGGAATAGCCTGTAGGAAACTTTCATCGTGTGTTGCAAGGACTGACTATACGATTCGATCGTGGCATTTAAAATACCGTCGTTTGCTGTTACTGCAGTGTAGGTCTTTTTGGCGGTACTCTCTCGTTCATTCACTTGACAGACTAAGCATGTAGCGTCCTCCGTGTGTCATGTTAGCTGGCGTGATCGCGTTTTGGTTGGTGACGTGCTCGCGTTGCTTAGAGGGCAATGCGCTAGCTTGCTTCCCAGGCAGGGATCAAATCCGGTAATTTGGTACACGTGCCAGGCTGAGTGTGATGTTCGACGGTTTCCCACGAGCGTGCAGGAAAATGCTGGGCCCGTCCCCACTCTCCACCCAATAAAATACGACACGCAGGGTAATAAATTCAAAAACTACGACAACACACGAAATAAACGATTCACTGACGGTCACCACGAGCGCACGACAGTGCCTAAGAACGGATATGCAGTCATAAAGTTGAAGTACAATTTGCGAAATCATGAATAACAGCGGAACCCGACAGGATAAACGCTAGCAGAGAGAGAGAGAGAGAGAGAGAGAGAGAGAGAGAGAGAGAGAGAGAGAGAGAGACTCACACTTCGGGTGATGGCATCGTTGACAAATTCTGGTGGCCGTGATAGGCGTTGTATGTGAGACAGGCCTTGAGTATTTGCGTGCCCATTGACGGTATATGTAGTCGGTATGCTAGGAAAGGTCTTGTGTTCCGTATTGTACAAGTTGATCTAGAGACATACTCTGTGCGATTGTGGCTTATGGACCAGATTGTCACTAAGACGTTCAGGACGGGTGAGTAAGCTATAAGTGGTATGTAAATAACCCGAGACAATATTGCAAACACACAAATCATTGGCTGTTTAGTAGCAGTCGTTCACACGAGTTCCACAGACGCAGTTGTATTCGTATTTATAGGGCGCTGCAGTCGTGGAATGTGCGTCTCGTCCCGGCGGAGGTTCGAGTCCTCCGTAGGGCATGGATGTCTGTGTTTGTCCTGAGGATAATTTAGGTTAAGTAGTGTGTAAGTTTAGGGACTGATGACCTTAGCAGTTAAGTCCCATAAGATTCCAAAAAAAAGTATTCGTATTTACCGCTAAAACAGGAAGTAAATCGGCAGCTTACTACATCTGGCAGGGCAGTAATGAAGGCGCTTTCCGTGCTGTATGTGTCCTTCCTCTGCCGGAATGATTTCCTCAGTGAAAAACTGTAACCGCGCATTTTACGTTCTGATACACTAGCAGATCGAAATTATCCAGACACCTATTAGTTAGCAATATGGGATGTGTCCATTGTTCGGCCTTATGACGGCTTGGTATCTGATGGAGACACTTTCAATGAGATATCTGAATGTCTGTGGAAAAATGACAGCCAATTCACCCTCAAGGGCTGAAACCACACAGGATATTGGTGTGGGACTCTGTGGTCCGGAGTGAAATCGACGTTCTAATTCATCCCAAAGGTGTTTCATTGGGGCCGGGCGGTTCTAGGCCCTACAGTCTGGAACCGCGTGACCGCTACAGTCGCAGGTTCGAATCCTGCCTCGAGCATGGATGTGTGTGATGTCCTTAGGTCAGTTAGGTTTAAGTAGTTCTAATTTCTAGGGGACTGATGACCTCAGACGTTAAGTCCCATAGTGCTCAGAGCCATTTGAACCATTTTTTGCTTGACAATTGTACCCCATTCTTTTTAACTCCCTAAGCACAGCTGCGCTAGCGGGACTGATAGTGGCACTTTTCAACTCACGAGTGATTCCTCCCGATGATTTCGTGCGATTTTTTACGAGCGTCCTCCACAATGTTCGTCGGCTCCCGTCCGCCAGTACATGAGGTCTGCCTGGTATTGGTTTATCCGTGGTTGTTCCTTCAATTTTCTACTTAACGGTCATATCACCAATACTCGACTTGGGCAGCATTAGAAGGATTGTAGTGAGCAGTACGCTTTCGAAGTCGCTGAGCTTCCCTGATCAACTCATTCTGCTGTTACTGCTTGACAATACTACATACCCCGTCTCATTTCATACAGCCACCTCTCGTGAAATCTACCGATCAATTCCACATTGCAAAGGGGATATTTATGATCAGGTAGCGTACATCCCTGAGCGTTTACTCAGCGATAATTTAACATCTAACACGCAGCTCTTCGTGGCATGGTAGTTTCTACGTTTCGTTTCTATAGATTGCTCACGACTCCGCATTCTCTTGACTGATTCGCCACTTTGCCGCCCACTGGGCTTTTCTTTCACTAGCTGTGTCCTTTCGCTCGGGTAAGTATGAGCAGTACGCTCCTGAAACCAGTCGACAGACGATGCCTTTTCTTCCCGACCATGCAGCTTATGGCTGCAATAGAGCAGGTAATCCACTGACTCTGTTACCAGCTTTATTACTTTGCGCCATTCTGGTGTGACTCAGAGCAGATTTGCTCATTCCTGTACATTACATTCGTACTTCACTATGTTATCACATTGGACCAATGATCACTACTACTACACTACCATTCTCGACAAATGAAACACCCAAAAGGAATTGTATGAATCACTCCAAAATCAGGGGATGTGAAGAACAGTGGAACGCTTGCGACAGCTGCAACACCCAAAAGGAATGGTATGAATCACTCCAATATCGGGGGATGTGTAGAACAGTGGAAAGACAAAAAGTGATTAAGATTTCAAAGACCTGGCAAGTATAGATAGCAGCGACCTCTTATGTGAGTCCTGGTGGGTCACTTTCATGCCACGCTCAGTCGCATCTGAGTGATTTCGAACAGGGCAGAATGGTCTCCCGGAAGCGGGGTTGTCGTACCGTGACATTGCCGCTCGTACAGAGCACACTGATATGACAGAGATGGGTGTATGAAACCAGGGACAGCAAACAGTGGACCACGTAAAGTAATCACTGCACGGAATGAGCACCAATTTCTCCGCCCAGGCGCAACCGACAGAGCAGCTACGTCCACGGCGTTGACGCAACGTTGGAGCAGTGCAACTTGCGTAGACATGTCCGCGTCGACGGTTTGACGCCTTCTACTGAGGACTGGTGATACGTTTGCCGTAGCTTCGGATTCCATTGTCCAGAAATCATCAACGTCTCAGAATGCTATGGGCACGTGAAAGCCGCCAATGGCGTACTGAGTACCAATATTTAGTTTTCTGGACGAGTTCGCTTCAACCTGCCGTGCAGTGATGGCAGCATAAATGTTAGCCACTACCGTGGTGACATCTGTTGGGCAGACTGCATTCCTGAGTGGCACAGCTGACGGATGCCAGGTGTGATGGTTTGGGACAGGATTGGCTGCGCATACGGCCTTGCTCCATATGATTGAGGGAAATCTGTACAGAAACTGCTACAAGAGTGGCGTCTTAGAGAACGAGATTACGCACGAGTCCAGTTGCTAGTCTATGTGTCGAGGCTGGAGAGCCTCCACTGCCCATTCGGCGTCTTCTCCTCGTGGTACGGCAAGCGTATAGGGCCAAGTCCACTCCACTTCTGCCACCGTCCGAAGGCAACAAAGCCGTTTGGCACCCGTGCAAAAGAGAGTCTCGAGTCAGTACACCTGGAGGGCATGAAGGTCCTCCACCAGGGATGGAGTAGGGGATCTCCCCGGCTACTACAAAGGCCAAGATTACTTTGGTGCTTACAAGAAGTATTGTACCCCGGACCACCTTTTTAAAATTAAATTTACTGAGATTTTAGACCGCCATTCAGATTTTATTACTGTTTACACGGATGGGCCTAAACAGGGGGATTTTATGGGCTACTCTGCTGTGTTTCCCGATACTGTCCGTAGGATAGGGCTCCCAGAGCAGTTCTCAGTTTACTATGCAGAACTGTTTGCCATTCTGAATGCATTAGAGCATATGCGACGACATCATGGCAAGAAATTTATCATCTGCTTCGATTCCCAACGTGCTCCACACACTCTCGAACAGATGTACCCAGCAGATCGGATGGTGCAAGAAGTGCAGGACGCACTCATGCTCTTGCAAAAGCAGGGTAAGGATGTAATTTTCTACTGGGTTCCAGGGCACATAGTGTAAGTAGGCTGTTTAGTTTTTTTTATTGGTAACGCCGCCGCCACGTAGCGCTCTGTATAAAAATCACTGGCTGTGCCGTGTGCAGTCTGTGGCTAGTCTGCATTGTTGTCTGCCATTGTAGTGTTGGGCAGCGGCAGCTGGATGCTAACAGCGCGTAGCGTTTCGCAGTTGGAGGGGAGCCGCCAGCAGTGATGGACTGTGAGATAATTTTAGCTTTTGACCAACATTGTATCGAGAAGTGTGTGCATTTCATTTCTTTGTTATTGTAATTATGAAAAAATTTTTCAAATCTGTATTGGCCACGGCCCAAAACAATTTGTAAATTTTTTTGTGGGGAGCTTGGGGGCTATGTAAGTAGGCTGTTTAGGTTTTTTTATTGGTAACGCCGCCGCCACGTAGCGCTCTGTATAAAAATCACTGGCTGTGCCGTGTGCAGTCTGTGGCTAGTCTGCATTGTTGTCTGCCATTGTAGTGTTGGGCAGCGGCAGCTGGATGCTAACAGCGCGTAGCGTTGCGCAGTTGGAGGTGAGCCGCCAGCAGTGATGGACGTGGGGAGAGAGATAGCGGAGTTTTGAAATTTGTAAGAATTGGTGTCATGAACTGCTATATATATTATGACTAGTGAGGTAAATACATTGTTTGTTCTCTATTAAAATCTTTCATTTGCTAACTATGCCTATCAGTAGTTAGTGCCTTCAGTAGTTTGAATCTTTTATTTAGCTGGCAGTAGTGGCGCTCGCTGTATTGCAGTAGCTTGAGTAACGAAGATTTTTGTGAGGTAAGTGATTTGTGAAACGTATAGGTTAATGTTACTCAGGGCCATTCTTTCGTAGGGATTTTTGAAAGTCAGATTGCGTTGCGCTAAAAAATATTGTGTTTCAGTTTAAGCACAGTCGTGTAATAATTTTTCTAAGGGGACGTTTCAATAGGGATTCCTGGAAATGAACTTGCAGACGCGGCTGCCAAGGGGGCTTGCTCCATCCCACCTCCTGATCGCTGTTCCGTCCCCCTGCAGGCAATAACCTCATTCGTGACTCGGAAGGTCATGTGTTGGTGGGAGGCTCAGTGGTTGGAAATGACGGATAATAAGTTGCGAGCGGTGAAGGATTCTGTCCGACCGTGGCTTACCTCCTTTCGACAACGACGAGCTGAGGAAGTAGCCCTTACACGGCTTAGAATTGGACATCGTCCGTTGACACATGGTTTTCTGTTACGTCGTGAGGAGCCACCAACATGTCATACGTGTGGGACACAGCTGTCGATACGACATAACTGAGTGTGTTCTATATGCGGGTTTGAGGGAAGATTTCAGTTTCCCACCAGATCTGCCCTCTAGTTTAACTAATAATGAGGCGAGTGTCGCTAGAGTTTTACGTTTTTGTGTGATGTCCGGACTTCTTCCCAAAATATTGGGATTGAGATCTTAATGTGCTGTAAAGTGGTTTGGTCACCCATTATTTGTAAGTGGTCACTCAGCCACTGTTAATTATTTTTACCTCTTTTGTACTGCTATTTTATTTTTAGTTTTATCTACCTGTTTTGATGTGCTGTGTCCAATTTTGAAATTTGAACATTTACAACTCTCGCAAAGATCGGCTCTGAATTGATCCTACTTTAACAGATCTCGGCTGCACTCGTCAACATCTCATTTGGGAACGGGCGCTGATAACCTCGTTGTTGTGCGCAATAAAACACTAATCATCATCATCGTCATCACGAGACTATGCCCTTCGTGCAGGCACCTCCATATGCCATATTTCAGCTGGACAATGCCCGGTCACATGTGACGATGACTGTGCTAGACATCTTCAAAGACCAATGGATATTACTGCTTCTCTGACCTGTGTATTCGCCTGACACGTCAATCATGCATCATGCCTTGGATATGATCGGCCAGCTACTTGTTCGTTGTGGACCTCCTGCAACCACTATCGATGTTTTATGGATGCGCCTATAAATAAACCACATGGCAATTGGTTCCCCAACAGCATATTCAGGCTACCTTTGATTCGATGCCACGACGTCTAAAGTCTCTCATTGCAGCATGTGACGGCTTCACACTCTACTGAATTCTCTCTCTCAGTGTATGTACAGCTATGCAATTCTAATAATTTTTGACGTATCATGTCCCTAATCTGCGGAATAAATTTCATTGTAATCACATGTCGCCTTCATTGTGTGGGGTTTTCGCAAACAGTAGTATAGTTGCTTAAGGTCTTAGTGCGCGTATTTGGAAATATTTCCTTAAGTCAGTTTTAAAATAATTCCACAGTAATTGTACAGTAATGACATGATAATCGAAGCAGATTCCACATATTTACGTGAGCGAGATGTTACTGAAAAATAGACTACTGACTAGATATGTTTCAGATGGTTAACGCTCTAGAATTGCATTCTGTAGCTGTGTGCTTTAAAAACTGACCAAGAAACCAGGTTTAAGTTTTCCGCGTTTCTACTAGAACGAAATGATTATTTTGAAAATACTGAGACTTATTCTTCACGCACACTTCTCCAGCTCGGCTAGGCGTCTCTATGATCCCTGAATTAACGTAACTTTAAATGCCAGACTACTTTAAAAAAATAAGGAAGAAAATTGCTTCATTAAATTATTAAAATGTGTGGTACCTTGCCTGTACACACTGACTTCTTTGTTGTTTAGTGTATATTTTGGTTACGTCACTCCACGCACGATTCGCACTAGAATCACGTGGTCTAATTCCGCATCACTGTCTCTAATTAAACAATTAACAGTGCAGTGATTCCAAACCATAGCCCGTGCATAGTTTGCACGGATTAAGGCGTACTCCAATACATGAGGTTAGAAAGCAACGATTGCAATCAAAGTTGTTTGTGCTCCTAGATACTACCAGTAAGAGGGACCTCAATGTGACGTTAATTGTGGCTGATTCTTCCATTGTTTTGTTAAAAATTAAACTCAAAGAGCTAAGCGTATGTCATTATAATTCTTTTCAGATTGTTATTAAATTGTGTTCTTTTTTCCACCACACGTTGATATCTCCTCTCATGTAAGCGAACCTTTATATTCATCTTGACCATCCTCAACCAAAAACTTTTATGTTTACTAAACCACTCCCTTCGTCGGTTGGCATTCCGTCCGTAAAGGCGAGGGCTCGTCACAAAAGAATTCTCCTCTGACATATTCAATTTATGTAAATCATGAACGTTGCTTCTTGCTTCTGCCTGAATTAATTTGTGGTACAATTTATGTGCGCGTCTCTCAGAGAGGGGCAACATGAAGTTCCACGTCCGTGAATTAAAAACCACTTCCGTAACTAATATGTGAAATAAGAATTTAAACGTTTCTTGGAATACTGCTGCAACTCATACTGATAGTACACGGACCTTTATCGGTATTCCGAAAGCATTTTGATCGTACATAAACGTCGCTCAAGTCATCACTATCAAAACGACACCGCACACTTCAATAACTTCAATAAATCTGTTTGCCTATTCATTTATTTACTCCGCCGAATGCTACTGATAGGTCAGTCAGAAACGCCTGATACATACTGAGTAGGACACTGTGTTTCCGACAATTTTGCGTACTGCAACTGCTGTGTTTTACAAGAAGAAGAACAAGAAGACCGTTCCACTAAGTCAAACACATCAACTACGGCAATGAGTGGCATGTACGCCATTGTTCAAGTATTGTAACTACATGCACCACCAATTCGATCAAGTGTTAAATTAGAAACGGCTGAATGTGGTATAATCACACAGAAACGTGATTTACCGGAATCAGCGTAATAACGAGGTATTACCGTACTGGTAAATCAGACTGTGAAGTATGAAATGCGACTGCAGTATTGAGATGCATCATTTTGCGACTGTGGATTCGCTTATACACTGTGGAGCCAAATAATCTGGTACACCTGCCTAATATCGTGTAGGGACCCAGCGAGCGCGTAGAAGTGCCGCGACATGACATGGCATGGACTGTGACCTAGTTCTGGAGGGAACTGACACCATCAATCCTGCAGGGCTATCAATAAATCCATAAGAGTAAGCGCGTTTTGAGATTTCTTCTGAACAGCACGTTTTAAGACATCCCAGATATGCTCAATAATGTTCATGTCTGGGGAGTTTGGTGGCCAGTGGAATTGTGTAAACTTAGAAGAATGTTCTGGACGTGTGGGGTGTCGCACTGTCCTGCTGGAATTGTCAAAGTCCGTAGGAATGCAGAATGGAAATGAATGGATGCAGGTGAGCAGACTGGACGCTTATGTATTTGTCACTTCTCAAAGTCATATCTAGACGTATCAGGGGTCCCATATCACTCCAGCTGCTCACGCCCCACAGCATTACAGAGCGTGCACCAGCTTGAACAGTCCCCTGCTGACGCGCAGGGTCCATGGATCCATCATGTCGTCTCCAGAGCCGCACACGTCCATCCGCTCCATACAATTTGAAACGAGACTCGTACGACAAGGCAACATGTTTCCAATTATCAATAGTCAAATGTCCGTGCTGACGGGCCCAGGTGACGCATAAAGCTTCCATCGTTCGTCATCTAGGGTACACGAGTAGGCCATCGGCTCTGAAAGCCCATATTGATGATGTTTCATTGAACAGTTCGCAGACTGACACTTGTTGATGGTCCAGCATTGAAATCTGCAGCAATTTGCGGTAGGGATGCACATCTGTCACGCTGAACGAATCTCTTCAGTTCTCGTTGGTCCCATTCTTGTAGGATATTTTTCCGGCCGCAGAGATGTCAGTGATTTGATGTTTTACCGGATTCCTGTTACTCACGGTACACTAGTGAAATGGTTATTCGGAAAAATCCCCACATCAACGCTACCTCGGAGATGCTGTGTCCCATCGCTCGTGCTGACAATAGCACCACGTTCAAACTGACTTATCCGGCCAGAGTAGCCGTGCGGTTCTAGGCGCTACAGTCTGGAACCGGCTGACCGCTACGGTCGCAGGTTCGAATCCTGCCTCGGGCATGGATGTGTTTGATGCCCTTAGGTTAGTTAGGTAATTTAGTTCTAAGTTCTAGGCGACTGATGACCTCAGGAATTAAGTCGCATAGTGCTCAGAGCCATTTGAACCATTTTTTTTCAACTTGATCTAAATTTGCCATTGTAGCAGCAGTAACCGATCTAACAACTACGCCAGACAGTTTGTCTTATGTAGATGTTGCCGACCGCAGTGCCGTATTCTGCCTGTTTACATATCTCTGTATTTGAATACGCATGCCTATACCAGTTTCTTTGGCGCTTCAGAGTATTTTGTACTTTAGAACCTAAAATCGTGCAAGTTCTTTCTTTTTATAAGAGTGAGAGCGGGAACGGATTACAATGAATAGTACACACATTTTATGCGTCTAATGCAAATGACGTTATAGCACAACTCACAGACGTGAACGGGAACCGGAAGCTACAATCGACTTTTAAATTTGAAGTCTGGAATTATTATCAACATAAGAGATCCATTTAAATGCAATATTATCTGTGGAAGAAAACACCCCCTTGAGCACTTTCCTACAACGCATTTTCTTGACGGCCTCTCGTAGCCTCTTCAGGGGATTTCGGAAGTATGCTCCTGTCACAATTTTCCTCTTAGCGACCACAGTGGATTATTACCACACTATGTCACTCCCAAAAGCACTCAACATCCCCTCGCCTAATACTGGCTGGGTTTTCGCATTTTTTTACGATGGTGAATCTACACTTGCATGCTCTGCTTCTGTGTCTCAGCGGCATCGTGAGATTCCCACCACTCGCTCACTGTGATTAGGCTAACAAAAAGTAGGAAAGTCGTTTAGATTAGCCTAACACAGCTGCCTCGGTCCAATGTGTTTCTTGAGTGAGTGTTAGCAGTTGTGACCGTTGTCATTTTCAAAATGTCGTGCAAGGTGTTGAAAACTGATCCATGACCATCCTTTCTTCCCTGTCGCTTCGACTGTGATACGCTGGTCTTCGAGCACCAGGCGCTTCACTTATCTCAGAACATTTGGTTCTTTACAGAGACATGGTTACCAGGTTTGTTCTTCGTTAATGAGATTTATTTGCTAACAGTGGAGTCATCTGCGTGACATAACCATTTTGCATTTTATAGTCCATTGTTGACGTAAACTTCCATCAATTTAACATGAATTGTTGCAGCATTATTCCTCTTCAAATGTAAAAGACGAAGCGCCGCACGATACTCCATTTCATGAAGGCGCTGAACCATTTTGTTTTAACCCTCCGGGACGTGTAGTTATAGTACCACCGATTATGTGGTAAAGTAAAAAGAAGTGCAGAAACTATCGAAGAATCACACTGCTGTCACATTGCCTTACGGTAATGGGAAAGATCATAGAAAAGAGACAGAGGAAAAACATCCTACAACATCAATTTGAGGAATAACAGCATGGATTCAGAAGTAACAGGGGATCGATAGACCTCATTTTTCCCTCCATCAGTTAACGGTGAAGTATTGGGAAAAAGGAAAGGATCTGATAATAGTGTTCCTGGATTTGCAAAAAGCATACGGAAGTGCACCAAGGGGTAAAGTATGGAAATGATTGATAAAACATAATATTCCTGATTCATTAATTTAAAAAGTTCTAACACTGTATGAAGATTGCGAAAGCAGTAGGAGGTGGAAGATCAAAATCGTTTAAGACTAAGAGAGGTGTCCAGCAAAGCAGTTCCCCATTACTCTTCATTACGGTTATGAACACAATCACGAAAGAAGTCAAGAAGGTAGAAAATGAAGAGCTCAGTGCTTTTGCTTTTGCTGATGACATTGCCATTTGAGGAGAGATGGAGGTTCAGAGGAGACTATATTACTGGAATAAAAGGTTTAGAGAATTCAAGTTCACTGTAAGAGCGAGAAAGTGGAAATGAAGATGAGTAGGGCGGCCATACCTTGTACCATCATACTGGAAGAAGAGAAGGTTTAATGTGTGCAAAGTTACAGTTTTTTAGGTAGTGTCATATCAAGTGATGTAAATGTCAAACTAGAAGTTTTAAACACTGTACTAAAACGACGCAGCTTCTTCCATCAAGAACGAAATCTAATCTGAAACAAAAGAGTCCCTTTAAGAGCTAAACAGACCGTGTATAAAACCTGTCTTCTGCCAACCATGAAGTGAATGCACCCGACCCGAACTCCACTTTAGTATTTGGAGATGGAGGTACCAGGAGACAGGAGAAAGATCGATTGGGCGGCCTTGGAAGAGATGGACAGACCGAGTTAATGAAGATCTCAATAGGTTAGGGTTACGTGGGACGTAGTGAAGAGAGAAAAGCTGTACCAGGACAGAAATTAATGGAGGCATATCCTTCACAAATTTCTTACTCGGCTCGCTAGAAGGAAATCCTGATGATGATTATGATGATGATGATGACGATGACGACGACGACGACGATGATGATGATGATGATGAATAGCACGCAATGGTATTATGGCGCGGAGATATTAATGTATACCGGGCTACAGACGTGTACCTGCAAAATAATTAAACACTTATTACGTAACTTTATTTATTTATTTATTTGGGCGATAGTTAAACCCATTATCACTGCCCGTTGTACTGCTGAAAACGCAATGACTGTGTAAGAAGGTGATGAATTTCCCAGAGAACCTTTAACGGAGCTGTCCGAGGATATTAAACCACGACACAGTATCGTAGGCCTTTTGAAGAGCAAAAACATTTGTTTACTTAGGACAGCGTGTTGTACAGTCGCCTCCAGCAGTGCCGCATATTAATTGTGGAGTGACTGAAGTCACACTGCCGGCCGCGGTGGTCTCGCGGTTAAGGCGCTCAGTCCGGAACCGTGTGACTGCTACCGTCGCAGGTTCGAATCCTGCGTGGGGCATGGATGTGTGTGATGTCCTTTGGTTAGTTACGTTTAAGTAGTTCTCAGTTCTAGGGGACTGATGACCACAGATGTTAAGTCCTATAGTGCTCAGAGCCATTTGAACCATTTTGAAGTCACACTGGAAGTAGCGAAGGAGGTGACTGAATTGAAGAATTCAGACAGGGTGGTGGTACACCTTTCACCCTAGGTTTATCCTACGACCTCTCGCTTCCACTTAAAGTAATCTTAGACGGTGGGTCAGCAAGAAATTGTTGGCGAAAGGTAACCCCCAGCAGTCAAGAAGTATTTGCTCTGTTCCGTATTCAGGAGGTTCAGTGTCTCTGCAGACATTGGGCTGCTAATAGCTTTACCCACGACCGGATGGTGGCACAGCTCTACCGTACTTTACATGCATTAAAATCTCAAGGAAAGAGGAACGACGGAAGAGGCTTGTAATGAAATCGGCGACAGTTTCTTCGCCTGCAGTATTACTAAGATGACAAGTGAAGTTCATGAACGACATGCTACGAAGTGAAGAAAACTGTATTCGTACTCGGAAGACGTATTACATCTGGCTTCTAAATCTGACATAATTCTTTAAGATCTGGAGACTTCCTTTCGTGAAGAATGGCAAAATCACTCTCAGGACCTCCTCAATATTCTTGTAGGTACGAACAGCGCTTTCCATACACAATGACCACATACCACATTAAGGAACCGAACCTGCATCAGAGTTCTCTTACGCATAATATTAGCGTAAAATATGAGCTATGTTTGTATAAGTGTTGCGTAATATCTTGTATAGCGCCATGAATAATACACCAACACATCTACAGCGTCTTTGCAGATATTGTTCTTATACCAAAGGATCTGTTACGCCCTTACTTACTTATGTCTTTTTTTTTTGTTGCAGGTAAGCCAGACTCCTGAAAATCAGATACTCAGAATGAGGTAAGCAGCTTCTTTATAAACCACTGATGATCATCATGTTGTTCAGTTGCTTATTAATGTTTCTAGTTTGAAATGATGCCTAGAATTATAGGCTTCATTGTGCTGAAAATCGAATGATGTTATTAAACAGCGCCTACACCGAAGACTTCGAAGTCTGTACAGTTCAGAATCGGTATAACAATCAGGCGAAGAAAAGGTCGCCGAGCATTGAGGCAATCACCCCATCGACGTACCACGCTGAAAATACCCATGTGGTAAAACACGGTGTCCTGCTGCGTGAAGGAGTCAGTAACTGCCTGCTTTACATCCACGTCGGACATTAACCGTCGATCCTTTAAGGCTACTATTAAGGGACCAAAAGCGTGGTAATCGTTAGCGATCAGGATTATAGTGCAGGTGCTCGAGGAACTCCCACTTCTTTGGCGTAACTTCCGCGTTACTTTTGCTATATGCGGACGTGCGTTGTGTCGAATCGCGACCAGCTCGGAACTTGGGGCACCATTTCACATCTGCGGGTTTCGACAGACATGCTGCTCCCTACACATCCCTCATTCTCCGAAGGATGTCTGCGAAAGTTTGTCCGTCGGCAGCCAACGAAAACAACAGCACGCTGGTGCAGTTTGGACGTATTTGTTCATAACAACATCATGGTTCGCGTTTCCACATTTACAGCACGCACGTTGGATGATTGGTTGGTTGTTTCGGGGAAGGGGACCAGACAGCTAGGTCATCGGTCTCATTGGATTACGGAAGGATGGGGGACGAAGTCGGCCGTGCCCTTTGAAAGGAACCATCCCGGCATTTGCCTGGAGCGATTTAGGAAAATCACGGCAAACCTAAATCAGGATGGCCGAACGCGGGATTGAACCGTCGTCCTCCCGAATGCGAGTCCTGTGTCTAACCACTGCGCCACCTCGCTCGGTGTCACGCACGTTGGAAAGACACGAATACCAGACTAATCCTTTGCCAACATGTCGGTGCTTATACACGTGAACCAAGTTGCACTTCGTTGCGTATATATAGCAACAATGCTCTCTAATGGAAACATTTCGGACGCCCCCTTATACAGCAAGTAAGATATACGAGGGCTGTCCAGAAAGTAAGTTACGATCGGTCGCGAAATGGAAACGACTATGAAAATCCGATAAAGCTTTGCAAAGATGTGTTGCGCAGTGCCTCTAGTATGACTCTAGGCAGAATTATGTCGCTCTTTTCATTCCTGAGCTCTTAGTGAGCACGTAAAGATGTTATAGAAAATAGTGTCTCCCGCCAAGTACGAGGGCCTGGTGAGAATTTTCCCCTGGATCTATGCAACCAACATTACATAACTGTCGTGCGGTTTCTTCTTCAAGACAATTCTCAGCCTCATTCTGCAGGGGCAATGAAGATGTTCCTGCATCGTTTCAATTGGAAATGTTTGGTTACCCACAATACAGCCCGTAATTGCCTCCCACTGAGTTTCATCTCTGCTCAAACAAACCGCTGGCTATGAAGACAACATTTTGGCACAGACAACGAGCTTTAGGCCAGCGTAGAGAATTGGCGGAAAGCAGTGGCGGCTGCCTTCTATGATGAGGGTATTGGAAAGTTGGTACAACGCTACGACGAATGTCTGAGTCAGAACGGCGACTACGTAGAGAACTAACTGAAAGGTGTAGCTAACTGTTACAAATCAAACATTTCTGATTTTCACTGTGATTTTCATTTCACGATCAATCGTAACTTACTTTCTGGACAGCCCTCGTATTTCAGTACCTATTAAACTCACTGAGTCTTAGTACTGATAGATTCAGTAAGTGTCTGCGTAGTCTATGACACACTAGTCTTTGCAAAAGATAAGAAACTCATTTCATTCAGTTCTGCTTTCTGTATTTTCCACTTCAAGACGGTCGTGCACTTTAGAATAAATAACATAATACCAATCGTATTTGCTTGATCCAGCATCTACTCTAGTGTCTTTGGTAGCAAAACGATTTCAGTGATTCCACCTATTTCAGGTATCCTAGATAGCAATCGCATCTATTACAGCTTTCTTTTTCCTCTTTCATATTATAAGAAACAGTAGTGTACCCTCAATGCTGCCCGTTGGCAAAGCCTTTAATATAAGTTCAAATTCGGAACAGTTACTTTATAAGGCTCTCTTGTTCCACATGCTAAATATTTCTCAACGAAAGTGCTCAATGAAATCGGTTTATTCAGCTCGAAAATGAACATATGGACATAAACGCTTTTTCTATCTGTCCAAGATATCTGAAGGATCCTCCGGAGACAGCAGAGATGAAAAACGTTTCAGTCGAGATTCGTGCTTAGCAAGAGTTGTCCATGTCTCACAGCTATTGAGAAGGGTGCTGGTAACACAAGCACTGTAAACTTGTAATTTAGTTTTTATTGTCAGCAGCCCATTATCCCAGATATGTTTTCTACCACCACAATGTATGATGCTTTTGCGATTCTGCTAGTAATCTCAATGTCAACAGACGAGTTGATACGTATTGTAGATCACAACTAGGTAAAGTCATCAATTACCTGGAAGAATTGCCGTCAGTACTCATGGATGGAAGGTTGGTGATGCCCTGCACCACGATCTTAGTCTTTTGGAGGCTGACGGTAAGGACCAATTTTTCACATGCATGTGACAATTCGTTACTTATATACTGCAGCTCATCTTATGTGTTTGCTATCACAGCTGCATCGTCTGTATATAACAACTCACGAATAACAACTGTTTTTGCTTTGGTCTTACCCTCGAGGCAGGCAATGTAATATACGATATAAATAAACCAGTGATATTCAAATAGCAGTGGGCCTAAACGATGACGTAACGTTATGAGTGTCTGGGCCCAAAGTTTTCATTCATGTGTCAGTTCTGCTGCTAAAATACATTACTGTCCATTAAAATTGCTACACCATGAAGACGACGTGCTACAGACGCGAAATTTAACCGATAGGAAGAATGTGCTGTGATACGCAAATGATTAGCTTTTCAGAGCATTCAAACAAGGTTGGCGCCGTTGGCGACACCTACAACGTGCTGACATGAGGAAAGTTTCTAATCGATTTCTCATACACAAACAGCAGTTGACCGGCGTTGCCTGGTGAAACGTTGTTGCGATGCCTCATGTAAGGAGGAGAAATGAGTACCATCACGTTTCCGACTTTGATAAAGGTCGGATTGTAGCCTATCGCGATAGCGGTTTATCGTATCGCGACATTGCTGCTCGCGTTGGTCGAAATCCAATGACTGTTAGCAGAATATGGAATCGGTGGGCTCCGAAAGGTAATACGGAATGCCGTACTGGATCCCAACGGCCTCGTATCACTAGCAGTCGAGATGACAGGCATCTTATCCGCATGGCTGTAACGGATCGTACAGCCACGTCTCGATCCCTGAGTCAATAGATGGGGACATTTGCAAGGCAACAACCACCTGCACTAACAGTTCGACGACGTTTGCAGCAGCATGGACTATCAGCTCGGAGACCATGGCTGAGGGTATCCTTGACGCTGCACCACAGACAGGAGCGCCTGTGATGTTGTACTCAACGACGAATCTGGGTGCACGAATGGCAAAACGTCATTTTTTCGGATGAATCCAGTTTCTGTTTACAGAATCATGATGATCCGTGTTTGGCGACATCGCGGTGAACGCACATTGGAAGCGTGTATTCGTCATCGGCATACTGGTGTATCACCCGGCGTGATGGTGTGGGTGCCATTGGTTACACGTCTGGGTCACTTCTTGTTCAAATTGACGGCTCTTTGAACAGTGGATGTTACATTTCAGATGTGTTAAGATCTGTGACTCTACCCGTCATTCGATCCCTGCCAAACCTTACATTTCAGTAGGATAGTGCACGACTGCATACAGAAAACGTTCGACTGCTGCCCTGGCCAGCACATTCTCCATATCTCTCACCAACTGAAAACGTCTGGTCAATGGTGGCCGAGCAACTGGCTCGTCACAGTAATCCAGTCACTACTCTTGTTGATCTGTGGTATCGAGTTGAAGCTGCATGGGCAGCTGTACCTGTACACGCCATCAAAGCTCTGTTTGACTCAGTGACCAGACATATCAAGGCCGTTATTACTGCCACAGGTGGTTGTTCTGGGTACTGATTTCTCAGGATCTATGCACCCAAATTGCGTGAAAACGTAATCACGTGTCAGTTCTAGAATAATATATTTGCCCAATGAAAACCCGTTTATCATCTGCATTTCTTCTTGATGTAGCAATTTTAATGGCCAGTAGTGTATATGGTATTTCAGCTGCGAAAAAAATCGAAAAGGCTTGCTGTTCCCGCACTGTGTCGCCTACACAGTTCGACTGTCGATTTCCATCGACGTTTCGAGCATTAATTCGGCGATTAACGAGAGAAGGCAGCCATCCATGCTCACAGAGCGGCATCGCGGACATGCTGGACTGCAGTGCAGGCGTTCATTGCGTATTCCGCAGCAGAAAGGCTGCCGCCTTTCCCAGATAGCGGACTCGTACCTCGTTTAAGGCTCTCTGCGCTGGTCGCCTGCTTTTAAATTATAATAGGCCAGCAGCGGGAGCCGCCCACGTGCGCTTCTTGGGTACTGTGCCCTGTTACGCGAGGTATTATCGCAATTCCGCTACATGTTTCAGTAGCAGATGGGCTTCAGGAATCTGCGAACACGCCAACAAGTTAGGGTTTGAAACCCTTACAGTGACCGAAAGGAGGAAAGATACGAAAGTGATATTGGATGTTATCTCATTACAGCCATTATGAAAGGCTGTTAAAAGCCTGTGACAGTAAAAGCAGCGGTTTTGTCCATAATACGATAGCATTTGCTTTCACGGTCACAAATTTTTCGTTATCTATATTCTGCAAGATGCGTTACGGAAAATAATTCCCTTTATAAGGTGCATTTTTCGTGTACTATGACATATTCTAACTTGATGTTTGCGATGTGAGTTTTAACCTCCCCTTCCAACACTCTCAATCAATAAGAATACCTTTTATCCTACCTTAACACTGGCAAAATGATGTCAATTCTCCGGAAAGGGGCAACGTTTTAAAACTGCCTCACGTTCGTTAGTAATTTAATGATGTCTAGATAGAAAAAACGGCAACAGGTATGCAACTCACCAAACCGATTTTATTCCTCCAAGCACAGAAACAAATTTTTTATCTTTTTTTACGTCCATGCAGTAAGATCGTCAGAGCAGAAGTGTCGTTCTTTCTCAAATACAGCAGCCACTACTCTTGATGAATTGTGGTATAGTGCTGAAGTTGCATGGGCAGCTGTACCTGTACACGCCATCCAAGCTCTGTTTGACTCAATGCCCAACCGTATCAAGGCCGTTATTACGGCCAGAGGTGGTTGTTGTTCCAGTATAATATATTTGTCCAATGAATACCCGTTCATCATCTGCATTTCTTCTTGGTGTAGCAATTTTAATGGCCAGTAGTGTAATATCCATAGCATCAAGTGTGATTTCAAGCAGTTATTTTCTTTAGCGCGCCCATTTTTAGAGTAAACTTTACATAAATACATGAACTAACGTAGTGACTGGCACTGCAAAGCTCCAAGGTACTCAATGTAAGCATTTTATCATCTTCTAGATATTCTTATGAACAGTAGCAATAAAGTTTTTACATAACGTTGCTCTTACTGAATTCTGAACAAGTGTCATTATTCTCTGATACGATCTATGAGTACAAAATGTGAACTTTCAACATACAATTTGCTTGGTGGCTAAGCACCCAGAGAAATTGATACTGCCTTAAACTTAAAATAAAAAAGCTTGTTAAACTGAAGTAATTTATTTATAAAATTATTGAATCATAAGGATACCGCAGATGTTTCCTAAATTCAATTTCTAATTTCTAATAAAAACTGAAGAGTTAGTAACTTCTGTGGACCGCTCAGGAGTCGCCACTGTGTAAACACAAGAGAGAAACAAAGCAGGCAACACGTCAACCACATCTGCCGTGTTTCTACTTGCTGACAATAAACCACAAACTCGAGCCAAAACTTTCCTCGACCAGTTTTTCAAATCCGTGATTTCAGACAACTGTTGACAACAGTCGAAAACTAAGCCACACTTCGATTTTGAAACAGTTGTCGACCGAGTTTGGAAGATGGTTTCAGTGTGAAGATGCCTTGAGGAATCTCGGTTGTGGTTGCTATTTGACCAACACCTCCAACTCGTTCTACGTAGCCTAACTTTTTATACCAAGGACACAGACCGCGCTACTTTCACAACAGACGTATGCACTCAACAGAACTGACACTAGGAATGGGGAAACGATATTTGCCTTCGAACGGGCTCGAGATTTCCCGATACGCCACTCCTTTCGATACGGCTTGGAGCTTGTCTGAATGATGACGTAACATTTGATTCGCATGGCGCGAGTGCAAAGGATGCGAAAGAAACTACGAACTAGCCACAAGAGTGAGCTATGGCTCAGCACAAATTTCTAAATTTCGTGAATCAATGGTGGAAACAGCATTAAATCCAAACATTGCACGAAAACCTATTGTATTTAAACAAATTTACTCTACGAGTTCTCATACAGCAATTTATGGATATATAAACATTTACGCAGATTTTTGAGTAAAGATAACGAAGACGATAATGTTGTCCTACAAAAAAATATTGCTTGACTGAATCGAGTATAATTAATTATTTGATTATCAGAGGCGATAATGACTTACCAAATAGATTGGAAATGAGCAGTTCAATCCCTGACCACATTTTTCAGTAAGAAGTAAAAACCTTAACAGCTCTTAACTAGTCTGAAAACAACGCGGCAACATTCAGATGAAACAATCAACGCAACTAATCAAGAATTAAATGCCGAACAAACGAAATGTACCGTAATAAGGTGACTGTAATTTTTATCACGAAGTGACCCGTCTTGCAGACAGTACCATCAGACTTCACTAGATCGCGAGACGACCGAAAGCTCGAGAATTACACAGAATAATATTTGCAATCTTTCATTCATTTATTATTTGCCGCTGTTATGCGTGAGGTACACCCTTGAAGATACTTCAGTCCATGTTTCACAGTCATTTTTGTTCTCAAAATCCATAGAGCATTAAAAACAAGACATCTCGTTGTGATAGTACCAAGAAAAGGCAGCAGACCGCAGGCCCATCAAAAGATCAAACAGAACCCGAGTTTTCCCGAACTGTGGCGTAAACTGCTCGAACAGTTCTAGTCACGTTCAAATACTTCCCTAACTGTCACACGCCGTGAGAAACGAGGCCATTGCACGTGGAGGAACAAAACATTCAGAGTTTGTGGGATGTCCCAATTAAACATTCCATATGACTCTCTGTGTACGTAAACAACATGGCTAATCTACTGTAGTAGTAAAGCCCCGAAAAATATCGTACGAGGACTCACTCACAGGCAGAGGTAGCTTGCCTTGTGCTCTGACTATGCAATAAAGACTGGACGTCTTGATTGCCGTGCGCACAGTCTCCGGTGCGGTCACGGCTGACAGAACTCTTACACGTGCGTACCGGCGTGATTTAGCGCCTGGAGCCGGGGCTGAGTGCATCGTGCGTAACAGAGGGCGGGCGCTGGAGTGCGGCTCGTTAGCGGGCGGTGTTCCGGGCCAGCAGGCGCGCCGAGATGAACCGGCTGCGGTTTTGACACGCCTCGCCAGCACAAAGCGCCGCTGTCTGGCTGTGCGAGGCGAGGCACAGTGCAAAGCTGGCGTTCCTGCGCTACTCGTTGTTCACGCTAAACGCATTCCTAAATACAGTACATCACGCGAGTGTGGGGACTGTCTTTGGTCGCGTTGTGGCAGAATACTACACTGTCCAGTCATATTTAAGTGACCACCGGTCAAAAGCCTGAATGACCAACTATTGCAGCACGAACCGCCGCAAGTCGTGCAGGAAGAGAGTCAGTGAGGTTCAGGAAGGTGCTGACAGGGCTGTGGAGCCGACTTCAGAGCCGTGGCCACCTGCGCCATGTTCCTCGGACGAGGATCCAAGGTGCGAGCAGCCCAATGGAGATGCCCCCACTGATTCTCGATTGGGTTTTAATGCGGTGAGTAATGGAGATGTTATTACAGGCACACGGCAGCAAGGTCTTTAGCGATGGTTCAAATGGCTCTGAGCACTATGGGACTTACCATCTATGGTCATCAGTCCCCTAGAACTTAGAACTACTTAAGCCTAACTAACCTAAGGACATCACACAACACCCAGTCATCACGAGGCAGAGAAAATCCCTGACCCCGCCGGGAATCGAACCCGGGAACCCGGGCGTGGGAAGCGAGAACGCTACCGCACGACCACGAGCTGCGGACGGTCTTTAGCGCCCGTAACGTCTGGTTGCCAGGGGAGTATGGGAAACTCATCCTGGTGCTCATTGATCCACCCACTGACACTGCGAGCTGTGTGGCACGTTCCATCGTCTTGCTGGTAGACGCCATTGTGCAGATGAAAAACACATCGCATATTGGAGTGAACACAATCCTCAAGTATTGACGCATACCGGGTGATCAAAAAGTCAGTATAAATTTGAAAACTTAATGAACCACGGGATAATATAGATAGAGAGGTAAAAATTGACACACATGCTTGGAATGACATGGGGTTTCATTACAACAACAACAAAATACTCCCCGTATTGCTAGACGCGTGAAAGATCTCTTGCGCGTTGGTGATGATCGTGTGCTAAGCCGCCACTTTCGTCATGCTTGGCCTCCCAGGTCCCCAGGCCTCAGTCCGTGCGATTATTGGCTTTGGCGTTACCTGAAGTCGCAAATATATCGTGATCTACCGACATCTCTAGGGATGCTGAAAGACAACATCCGACGCCAATGCCTCACCGTAACTCCGGACATGCTTTACAGTGCTGTTCACAACATTATTCCTCGACTACAGCTATTGTTGAGGAATGATGATGGTCATATTGAGCATTTCCTGTAAAGAACATCATCTTTGCTTTGTCTTACTTTGTTATGATAATTATTGCTATTCTGTTCAGATGAAGCGCCATCTGTCGGACATTTTTTGAACGTTTGTAGTTTCTTGATTCTAATAAAACCCCATTTCATTCCAAGCATGTGTGTCAATTTGTACCTGTCTATCTACATTATTCCGTGATTTATTCAGTTTTCAAATTTATACTGACTTTTTGATCACCCGGTACTTGAGTTGATCCATTGCGCCTTCCAGAACGACAATATCACCCACGGAATGTCACGAAGACCATAACGCTCCTCCTCTGGCCTGGACCGTTCAAAAGATTGCTGCAGACTGTTTTCCACCCGCACGATGGAGCATAAAACGTGATTCATCTGAGAAGGCCACCTGTCGCCACTCTGAGGACGTCTAGTTGCGCTACTGGCGTGCAACTTCCATCCTTCGTCGCCGACGAACAGCAGTCAGCATCTGTGCATGAATAATCTGCCTGCTGCCAGGTCCATACGTGGCACCGTTCGCTTAACGATCGCGGAGGAGACACTGTTAGTAATCCCATCTACTGGCTACTTAACATGTGCACGTCTATTCGCCCGTACACATCCCCGCAGCCGTCATTCACACCTGTCGTCTCTAGCGGCTGGTTCACCATAGCTGCCTCAGCTCCGTTCATGATGTACTTTAACCACACCAGTACGCGAACAGTTAACAAATTTTGTCTTTTCGAAACTACTTCCACTATTAGCCCGAAAATATATGATGACCTTTTGGGCGTCAGATAAAACACACCGCTTTCACATTATGACAACGACTGAACTGTATTCCGTGTGTCTCCCCCCCACCCCCACCCCCCCACCACCACCACCACAGTGCCACCACTTGCACTGTGGCAGTGGTTAGCCGGCCGCTGTGGACAAGCGGTTCTAGGCGCTTCAGTTCGGAACCGCGGGACTGCTACGGTCGCAGGTTCGAATCCTGCCTCGGGCATGGATGTGTGTGATGTCCTTAGGTTAGTTAGGTTTAAGTAGTTCTAAGTTCTAGGGGACTGATAACCACAGATGTTAAGTCCCATAGTGCTCAGAGCCATTTGAGCCATTTTTTTGGATTAGGAAGCTAAAAGAAATGGCAACAAAAACACAGTGCTTTTTTTGGATCGTCCCTATTTCCTTTATTAATAACACATAATAAGGATACCAAACCGCGGAATAATATTCAAATTTCAGTCGAACGAGACATTCGTAAATTTCTTCCTGCGTTGGTCAACTGCATTCTGAGATTCTTCCCCAGAATCTGTCTGGAAACTGCCTTTACTACAATTTGTTTTCTATGTTCGTTCCACATGAATTTTTTTCCTGTGATGATCTTCTGCTGGACAATGATTTTTATCTTCTTCATCTGTACGGTACGATGGACAACCAGGCATCCCTGCAATGCAGGATTAAGGACGGTATAGTAGATATTTTATCACGGCTGGAAAAATGCCACTCAGAGGGCACGTCTGTGTGGCAGTTGGCGTCGTCTTCGGTTCACAAAACACTCCAAATGGTTCTAAGAGTTTCAAATAAATCAAAAGACGCAGTTTCAGAGACATTACTGGTCTCATTCAGACATTATTTTGTATACGTAGACCGTAGCGGCGAATAAAATTTTTTACCAAGGCCTGAAATCGAACCTGTGTCTCCTGCTTAACAGGCAGGTGCGATTATTTTGCATACGTAGACTGTAGCGGCGAATAAAATTTTTTACCAAGACCTGGAATCGAACCTGTGTCTCCTGCTTAACAGCCAGGTGCGTTAGTCACACGGATTACCTTGGCACACCTCCCTCCGAGATCCGAATTCTCACTTCCGCCCCAGTCTACTTTAAATTCCCCCTTACACACGAATAGAATTGTCGAGGCTCTCCACGTTCTAGCATATTGCCTCAGCACCGAACGTAAACGGGGGTCCAACCTGTAACCCAGGTGCAGGCATTCATACAATTGGAATGACACAATTTCAGAGGCATTACTGGTCACACACAGATAAGATTTTTTGTATGTAGACTGAAGCGGCGAGTGAATTCATTTGTATAGGTACCTGCACCTGGGTTTCAGTCTGGATCCTCCATTTACGAACAATGCTGAGGAGCTATTCCAGAACATGGGGCGGCATTGAGAATTTGGATAGCGGCAGTTATGTGAACCGCTGTGCCAAGGTGGCTTAGTGGATAACGCTCCTACCTAGTGAGCAGGAGGCCCACGTTCGATTCCTGACCTCGGTACAAACTTACACTGGCCGCTTCAGTCTATATATACATATATAGTTTCAAACAATTCACTACTATCTCTCCATCTACGAAGGCCTTCTTTTTCCAAGATCCGATCGCTCACAAAATGGAAACCACAGTGAAAATTAAAAATAATTTATTTCCAGCATTTAGCTGCCTGCCAGTTACTTCTCTAAATAGTCCCCGCTCCAACTTACGCACTTGTCGCAGCGTTGTATTAAGTTTCCAATACCCTCGTCACAGAAGGATGCCGTTTGCACTTTCCGCCAGTTATCTAACCTGGTCTGTAGATCGTTGTCTCTGCCAAAACGCTGTCCTCATAGCCAGCGATTCGTGTGAGCAAAGAGATGACAATCAGAGGGACTCAAGTCCGGCCTGTGTGATGGGAGGTCAAACACTTCCCATCGAAATGCTGCAGGAGCGTCCTTGTTGCAGCTGCTGTGTGCAGTCGAGCATCGTCATGAAGGACAACAATGCCTGATAACAACATTCCTCTGGGCTTGTTCTGAACCGCTCTTCGAAGACAACTTTCTCATATCGCCAGTTTCACTCGCTGAACAATATCATTAGATGACTATCTTTATCTTCTGTGACCACCTTCGCCATGAGCGTCCGCATATGCTGCTTGAAAGTTCCCCACCACTTCTGAAGTGGTCAGCGCGATAGACTGTCAGTCCTAAGGGCCCTTGTTCGATTTCCGGCTAGGTCGGAGATTTTCTTCGCTCATCATTTCATCCCCATCGACGCGCAAGTCGCCGAAGTGGTGTCAAATCGAAAGACTTGCACCCGGCGAACGGTCTACCCGATGGGAGGCCCTAGTCACACAACATTTCAGTTTACCACTTCTGAATGTCGCTGTCACGCATGACAGTTATGTTATGTGTGCTGCATGAAATCAAGCGGAACATGACGGTGTGAACGTATATCGAAAAACGGCACGCACTTCACACTTGGCAGGAGACGCTGCTGTTCTTTGCATTTTTGCCGCACGGGGCAGCCGCGTGGTCTCAGGCGTCTTGTCACGGTTTGCGCGGCTCTCTCCCCCCCCCCCCCCCCCCCCCCCCATCGGAGATTCGAGTCCTCCCTCGGGCATGGATGTGTGTGTCGTCCTTAGCGTAAGTTAAGTTAGTTTAAGTTAGATTAAACACTGTGTACCTCAGCAGTTTGGTCCCATAAGACCTTACCACAAATTTCCAGATTCTTGGCATTTTTTACGCGCCCACCGTGGCCTCAGTTGTGACAAGCGCGAAGTGACGTGAACGTCTGGCATAATAGAGTCACTGCGCAACACAACTGTGTAAAGCACTATACAGTGCATGACAGAGGGTGCTTCATATTAGTGCTGTTTCGACAACTGAGCAAGGGAGTTATTGCTGTTTATATCGCTGTTTAAGCTCCATAATCTCTGTTATCTTACTCTCGTGGGTACTAAGCATGATATAGGATCGTGGCAGCATAGTAGTCGCATAGATTTTTTCTAATACAAATTCTCTAAATATACCCAACATGTTTTTGTGGAAATTACGTTGTCTCTGTTTCAAGAAGATTCCATGTAGATACCCCAACCATTTCTGTTACAACGTCATATTAGCTATAATTAAATGGCCCGATTTTAGCAGTGAGGCTCTTGAAACAGGAATGCAGGACGTGTCGGGGATTGGCGATGTAGAGAACTATCTGCCAGCCACAACGTGCACAACCCACAAACGATATGCAAGGTAGTGTAAGCCTTATATTGCCTTAAACCAGTAAACTGCTAATCACAATAACCGAAAATGCTATGTGATTCCAAAACTGTTAAATATAAATGAGAGTAATTGCCGGCAATCATTTGTCATGTAAATTAATTAAATGTCCTACCACGCATATGCTGTTCCATGTCGGGGCACCTGCATTACAACAGAACGCCACCACAGTGAGTACACAATTTTGTTATGTATAAGAAATCGGTTATATTTCTATTTATGGGTCGTCTGACACAATTTGTTGTATGACTAGTGCCAAGGGGAAAAACAAATCGATTCTTTTAAACTCTGGGCTGAGTTTCCTTAAATTGCTTCACAAGAAAAGGCTATTTTTTCGAAATGAATATATGAGCAATTATTCATTTAATGCTCAAATAAAAGACGAATTGTCTTTGCACAAATCCCAAAAATCAATTTCCATAATGTAATGCTAGTTTATGTGCCCAAAAGTGCAATAAATGGTCGTTTCAGCGACGCTCACTTGGGACAGATTATTCTCCTAGAAAGCGGTGCTCGCCTCTAGTTGAACAGTTGATTGGTATGGAACTGCGACTGACTTTGCAAAACCTCTGCAGCTTGCAAATGCAAGTTAAAAATCGGACCCAAGATCCAAATAAGTAAAGAAAATGAAAAGTGATACGCGTTGCGGTATTGGTCTAGTAAATTGCAAGCTGCTTAGACCGAAAGCAGCGGTAGCGCTGAAAAAACGACACTCATTCGATCGATTCGGCAAAAACTGGGCCAGGCTTAGATGAGGTGCCTCTGTCTCTGTCGATGTGACCTCTAACCCATGCTTCAGCGCACCGGCTCCACGACTGATTAACGTTCCTCTCCGCTCCCAGAACACTATGGCTTTGAGGGGACGATTTCCAGCTTTCGTAACAGTGACGACCAAAAATTCCTCTCTACACGCTGAAACGCAGGGGAAGCCTGTGAAAACTTCTCTACTTTCGCTTGCAGTATGTCCATTAAATGCCCAGATGTTTGCACACTGTACACTGAGCAGCCAGAACATTACGATCAGCGACCTACGATCGATATAACCCGGTCCAGGCGACAGCAAAGCGAGGAATGAATGTTAGACTCAAGCATGGTGCATGTAGTATCAGTGAACGAATGTCCGGGTGTAGAATGGGGAAGGCGCGCGATCTATCTGAGTTTGACAGAGGGCAGATTCTGATGGCCTGGAGGCTCGGCACGAACATTTCGGAAACCGCACGACTTGTCGGGTGTTCGAGAAGTTTTGTGATAAGCGTCTTCAACACGTGGCGAAAGCAAGGTGAAACCAAGTCCACATGTCGTGGCTGGGAAGACAGGACAGGCCGCGAACTGTGGTGGAACTAACAGCAGACTTTAATGCTGGTCAGGATGCAAATGAGTCTGAACACACAACGCACCGGACAGTCGTAACGATGGGTCTCCGCAGTCGACGACCCGTGCATGTGTCAATGTTAACACCACGATATCGGCAACTACGACTGAGCATGGTCTGATGATTTACAGTACCTTCTTCATCATGCAGGTGAGAGGGCGCGAAAACGTCGCCTTCCAGGGGAACAGGTCCTTGACATCTGTACTGCGGGACACACACAAGCTGACGGCGGCTCCGTTATGCTCTGGGCAATATTCACGTGGGTTCTATGGGTCCATTGGAGCTCGTGCAAGGCACCATGACGCCCAAGGAGTACCGTACACTGTTTGCAGACCACGTACCTCCATCCTGACGATCATGTTTCCCGATTCATTGGCATTTTTCAGCAAGATAATGTACCATGTCACAAGGCCAGGAGTGTGATGTAGTGGTTCGAGGAACACAGTGCAGTGGCGAGTTACAATTGATGTTCAGCCTCCTCCTCCCCCCCCCCCCCCCCCCCCCGCCACCCCGCACCACTGCTCGCCAGGTTTAATCCGATCGAACACATCTGGGGCGTGATTGAACGTGGCGTCAGAGTTTATCACTCCCCTTCCTGGAATTCACGAGAATTAGGCGACTTGAGTGCGCAGATGTGGAGTCAACTGCGGCGAGCGACCTGCGATGGCCTTGCTGCTGCCACACCACGATTCGTCGCCACTGTTATCCATGCCAAATATGGATATACCGGCTATTAGGCAGGTGTTCATAGTGTTCTAGCTGGTCATTATATATGCTGTGTCGCCACTCAATGTTCAGACACTGCGGCTCCTATGACGATGACCCTTCTGACGGCCTAACATCATACGAAAAGTTAGATTTTGGGATTTACCCACACTCAACAAGGCGCAGTGTCGGTGTCGAGTATTTGCAAACGCCGACAGGAAATGCAGATTCGTCACCGATGGTTATCGTGGTGTCTTCCGAGACCGTGCCACCTCGCAGACAACGGAAACTGTGCAGCGTGTGGCCACAACATTTCTGCAAACCGGCAGCCCTTCAGGAGACGGTTTAAGCAGTCCGGTATTCATAGCGCTGCGACCAGCAAGGTCCTTCACTGCACGCTCTCGAAGCTGCAGAAACCGTGTCCAAGGCTGCGGTCCTCCAGCCTCTGACGGCTTCTTGTTGTGTCCCGTCATAAGATTGTAGCAGGCTCATTTGTCGGCGCATTTTATCGCTGTGGCATGCCGATTGGGCTGCACTTACGGACAACAAGCTTCGGGCCTTGAAACCTCTTCCCGCGGCTTGGACATCCTCCTCACGTCCTTCTCGGCGGGAGGAGGTCGTTTTGGCCCGGCTACGAATTGGACACTGCCGGTTCAGCCATCGCCATCTGCTGACGGCTGCGCCGGCGCCGTTCTGTCCATGTGGGCAATTGCTGACGGTCCGCCACATTTTAACGTCCTGTCCGGATTTTACTACACTGCGTCTTGATCTTGGCCTGCCACGTACTCTGGATGCCATTTTAGCGCATGACCCAGGAGCTTCTGCTCGCGTTCTTCGTTTTATCAACTTGACACACCTGTCTAAGGACGTATGATTATGCTGTTGTTTTTTAATCCTGTGCCTGTTAATACGTCTTTTATAGTGTTGTCCCTTTTAGTTGCTGTTCTAACCTTGTGCCTCGCGGTGCATTCCTAACTTAGTCAGGGCGCTAATGACCACTGTAGTTGTGCGCCCTAAAACCACAAAAAAAAAAAACTGCATGGTCTCAGGCCTTCCCCAACTAAGGGAAATTCACGAACCTTACTCCAGAAGGCACCGACGATGCTCTTCCCTCCAACATAGATAAGAGTATTAAGTTGTCAATTTTATTTATTATCGCTACACGATGTATGAGATGGTACTGTCACACTCTCATTCGCTCAGCGTCTTTGCCCGGCTTACTTGATAGGACTCAGTTCTCTGGGAGAATACTTCAAAATCCATTGTTCTAGCATCTTGTACGTGATTTCCTTTGCAGATACATTGTACTTTCCTATCCAAAAAAAGGAAAGTCTTCAGTTCGCCTTCCCTAATACTGACTTCACGTGATCGTCCCAGATAATATTGCCTCTTAGTATTTTTCCTTAATACTTAGACGACGTGACGCGCTCAGTATCTTCACGACTAACCGTGTAAGCGGATGCTAATGGATTTCTTCTGCTTCTTAGTATCATAATCTCACTTTTATTCCCATCTGAAGAGAGCTCCCATTCATTACACCAAGTCTTTCTGCATTTTATTACGGTATGGAAATGAGCGTCATTGGCCGGGAGGCCCCTTACGGGGCAGGTCCGGCTGCCTTGGTGCAGGTCTCATTACAATCGACGCCACACTGGGCGATCTGCGCTCCAGACGGGGATGAAATGATGATGAAGACGCCACAGCACCCAGTACACGAGCGGAGAAAATCCCCGGCCCAGGACGGCAATCCGTCACGCTGACCACTCAGCTATGGGGGCGGACTTTATCACGGTTGTTCCTACAGACGACGATGATTTTTCCCTATGCATCTGAGGTAATGAAGTACATAGTGCAATGGCTGTTTGACGGAGAAGTGCAAGCTGATTAAGGACGAGAGGTCCTTGCTCAGAGGAGCACCACTGCGTTTAACGATGCAGTCGTTAAAATTTTCATTCGTCTCAGCTCAAGGTGACTGGGCCCTGCACTGATGTCACTCATAACTGTCCATGCGTCACGAGCTATGTGGCTTACATAATGATCCGGCGGGGCTCTCTGCGTTAAGTTTATCCCCGAGCTTGTCATGAGCCGCTCACGAGCAAGTTGCTCGCTAGTGTATTCACACATTAAGTAGCGCGTAGCTCATCGTAACCACGGAGTAAGTGGCGCCTGAAAGACGACCGGCCCGCCAGACGTGTCGCGAGAACAGGTCTAGGACGAGTTCAGGCCCTTGACCTCTGCCACGCCTCGATGTCCAACTCTGAATCTCCGTGAGCAGTCCCAGCTAAGTCTAAGCTGTAGACTCTGAGGCAAGATCAAAACCAAGGTTAAACGTCAACGTCGGTAGCTCCCGCAGTAATAAGGGAACTTCTTGGCAGTTTCTGCCACAGATGGAATGCAACTCTAGCGATCAGTTGCAACCGTGAGACATCACCATGTACAGCCGAAGTCGTGCGTTAGTGGCAAGACCAATAAGCGGATTTTTGAGTATTCCGTCATGGTTATATGAACAGTGGGTCAGATTCAACAAGATGTCGGGATTCGAAAACAACAGCTCGATAAACTACATCCACATACTGGTAATGTGCACTGGTAGGTGCCCGCCTAATTGGAACAGTATCACATTGAGAAATGTTATACTATTCCATTATCTCGGCTGGAGCCGAACGAAGTCGTATAGTAGCGGATTGCTACCTTTAGATGAATGCCATTCTCTACCGATGGTTCCTTTTGGATTTCCAGAGATGGAGTTCTGGTGCACTGCTGATAGCCCTCTAGAATTCCCCCATGCTGTATGTCTGGCCCGCACTGGATAAACTGATATTGCGAGGAAATGGCTTAGTCACACCCTAGGCAGCAAACTATGCGGGAGGTCTTCTGTGTAGTTCTTCTATGAATTTTGGGAGGTAGGTGAGAGGGACTGGGGAACAGGCGCTGTCAGAGTGTGTCGTCAGTCTTGTCTGGACAGCTAATCTGCCAAGAAGTTTCATAAAGAGTAGAGGTAGCTACAGATCCAGGACGTGACCCAACAGAACTACGACGTTCGCCCAGAAAGTAAAGAACGTATTGGCATAACGAAATAAAATATACGATATCAAACAAAACATTATTTATAAAGTTACTGTCTCTTACTCTATTTTTCAATGTAATCGCCATAGCCCATAGCTGTCAATGCACTTATTGTAACGTGGGACCAGTTTTTCAGTTCGTATATTGTACTCGCCTACCGTCAAAGATTTGAGCCAGGTTGTCATTGCTTGTTTGTGGTCTTCATTGTTTGCAAACTGTTCTAAGCTGGTCGAAGGCTGTGTTCCAAAAATGCACAGCTTAGAGAAACAAGCGCCTACACTTTCTGTAGGACCCGCCCATCATTTTCCAGGACAACGTTCGGGCGCAAATGGTGCAATTTGTGACTGATTTGTTCGATCGATGCGGCTGGGGAGTGCTGCACCGCGTACCACACTTCCCGAACGTAATCCCTTGTGGCAACAGATTGATTCCTAAATTGAAGAAAGAACTGTCTGGCACTAGCTCTGTTGCACAGAAAGGCTGGAACTATCAACACAACCGTGCGCTACAAAGGTATCCTACTTCTTCCACATTACTGGCAACGGGTTATCCACCTTGCTGGTGACTACTGTGAAGAGCAGTGAAACTTTGACATATGTATCTGTTTTGTAATTTTAAGTTCCAACCGTCGTATTTGACACCGCAGAGAATCTGATAGCAAAATAGCGTTTTTAAAATGTTCCAAAGTCTCAAAAAAAAAAAAAAATTCTGCCGTGTAAGAAAAAATGTGGAAGAACCGAACCAACTATATAATAGAAGGCCAAAAGTAGAGTTTAGAATTAAAAAGGCGTAAGGCAGGGATGCAGTATTTATCCTCTACAGTTAAATGTGCATACCGAAGAAGCAACGATGGAAATAAAACACCGATTCTGAAGTGGGATTACAAATTATAAAACTGATTCAAATGGTACTTTACATCAGAGGTCATCAGTTCCCTAGTCTTAGAACTACTTAAACGCCGGCCGTGGTGCCTGTGCGGTTCTAGGCGCTGCAGTCCGAAACCGCGGGACTGCCACGGTCGCAGGTTCGAATCCTGCCTAGGGCATGGATGTGTGTGATGTCCTTAGGTTAGTTAGGTTTAAGTAGTTCTACGTTCTAGGGGACTGATGACCTAAGATGTTAAGTCCCATAGCGCTTAGAGCCATTTGAACCACTTTTGAACTACTTAAACCTAACTAACCTAAGGACATCACACACATCCATGCCCGAGGCAGGATTCGAACCTGCGCCCGTAGTGGCAGCAAAATTGCGGACTGAAGCGCCTAGAACGGCTCAGCCACAGCGGCTGGCTAGAAAACTGGCTCGTGACATTTCTGTCCTCTGAGAAAGTGAAAAAAAAATTGCAGTAGGGGCTGAAAGAAATGAACAATCAACAAAGAAAGATGTAAATGTTGAAGAGGAGATTAATGGCAATCTTAACATCAGAATTGGGGACTGCATAGTAAAGAAGTAAAAGAATTTTGCTACCTCGAAAAAGAAAGTAACGTGTGACAGACGAAGCAGGAGGGTATAAGAAGCAAACTGACACAGGCACAGGCAAAGAGTGCGTTCCTCGCCAATATAAGTCTATTTGAGATAGAAGTTACTGCTTATGTACGTCTGGAGCTTAACACTACGGGCTGGGGAAACTGTACAGATGGTTCAAATGGCTCTGAGCACTATGGGACCTAACATCTGAGATCATCAGTCCCCTAGACTTAGAACTACTTAAACCTAACTAACCTAAGGACATCACACACATCCATGCCGGAGGCAGGATTCGAACCTGCGACCGTAGTGGTCACGCGGTTCCAGACCGAAGAGCCTAGAACCGCTCGGCCACACCAGCCGACGAAACTGTACACGAAGGGAATCGATGGGTTTGAGATACAGTGGTACACGAGGCTTCTGAAAATTGTGTGAACTGATAAGAAATGAAGAGATGATCGACAGAATCGGTGAGGAAAGAAGTATGCGGAATATACTGACTGGAAGAAAAGACAGGATGATAGGACATGTGTTAGCACATCGGGGAATTACTTCCGTGGTACTAAAGATAGCTGTAGAGGGCGAAAACTGCCACGGGTGGCAAAGACTGCAATATACAGAAAAAATAAGTCAAGACGTTGGGAGTAAGTTTAGGCCTGCTCTCAGATGAAGAGACGCACTGGAGAAATTATCGTGGCACTCCGAATAAAATCGGATTCAGAACTGACGACCCAAAAAAAAAAAGAGAGAGTTCATGCCCACCCAGAAGCAGCCTTTCTTCCAACGCTCCGTGCTCGAAATGAGCGAGAAGAAACCTCTCTATATTGTGCAGTAAGAAAATGTTCTCTCTGCTGACACTCTTGTCACTACGGAGTTCAGACAAGTCTTCGGGCTGAAGACAGCTTTATTAATTCCATGTTCCTTTAGCTTTGGCTCACATGGTAGCACGGGGCATGTGAAAAAAAATTAAAGAACATAGCGCTCCTCTTGGGGAAGGTACGTCCAAAAACGAGGAGAGCGTGCCTAATCCCAGAGGCGTAACAAATTACCTACATAAGTTACACACGTCGCTACAACTTGGAGCCTCGCGATTTACTACCGCACTGTCGCATACAATATTGGAACATGGCGAGGTAGAGGTAGGTTCCGGAGAATGAAACATTACGGAGCGACAGCGGCGGCGCTCAGTAGTCGGCCTTTGCGCACATAATTCTGCCGGCGCCACCCACACGGGTTGCAGGGCGCATGCGCGGCGCGGCCTCACAGCTTGCCGCCGTGCGGCCATTGTTTGGAAATGGGGCCCGCCGGCCCGCGCCGCTCCCTATATAAGGCACCGCCGCCTTGAAATACGCCCCCCTGTACTGTCGCCAGTCCAGGGCGCCACATATTTGCCGGTGTTTTTTCGCCTCGAATGCGCGCCCTCCTGACCTCCGAGCCTTAAAAACAGACGCTCGTCTTCGGCGTTCCATCTCCCGGACGCGTTCCGAATAACAATAGAGACGTTCCGTTTACGGCAAACCGCGGCGCAGGTCTGTGGCTTTCCGGCTGCCATTGCCGAATTTGTACAGCAAAACACGACGGCTGGCCGTGATCGCGTGTCTTCATCGGCGCTCCGGTTCCCACGGACAGCCTTGAGTCCGTGGGTTGCGACTGTAAAACTTGCACGATGCTTGTGCCATGAGGTTTCGAAGTTGCAGCCATGACGTCGACGCCTTTCCACATTTCGGCTGACAACCATTCAACCACCTCCTGGTGAATTTTACAGTGGTGATAGGTGGTACACGTCGCTAAGCCTATACTAAAAATTGGCAGCGAAGGGCAACAAAAAAAATAAATAAAATGCGAAATGATATTCGAAAGCTGTTGTAACTGGGAGTTGGAAAGAAAAACTAGATGAAGACAAACAGAAATGGAACGAACATCTACAAAAAATGGCTTCGGGGAAACTACCAAGTAAGAAAGAGAACTTTATCTCAAAACGGAAAAGTGATCATGACACATCGCGAAATAGACCGCAACCGTAACAGGTCACAATTGGCCTAATACGGAAAGAGCAGAAGAGAATTATTGGTGCAGTGGGGCATGTCGATCGTTTACCCTTCCATGAGAAACCCTCTGTAGAGTTTAGCGCACTCTGTCGAATCTTGCTCCATTTTCGGCGCGCGGGCGCTTGCGTACAGTTATACTGCATGCGCGCCCTCAAACTGAGGGCCCATGGCGTTAAAATTCAGTGATCAAAATATTAAAATTAACTGTCTTTAGACGTGTTACCAGACGTATTTTTTTAATCTCTGGATATATTAATGAAATCACAAGGTCCCAAGCTTTATTAAGTTTAAAGACGCCACTGCTATCAGTAAATTTTTCGCCAAACGTATGTTCAAAGCTTTCTAAATAACTGACTCCCTGAAGGATATCGCCGTGGCCAAGATTTTAGTCGTAAAATAATCCATAGAATATGCTATGGTTACGTGCTCGGTTATGAATGACTTACTGAGCTGCGAGAGGCGAGTGTGGAGGTCGTGGTCCACGCATTTCTAATGCACTATGTGTTTGGTCTGAGCGTTGTAGACCTCGCTATATTAGTACCGCCGGCCGGAATGGCCGAGCGGTTCTAGGCGCTACAGTCTGGACCCGCGCAACCGCTACGGTCGCAGGTTCGAATCCTGCCTCGGGTATGGATGTGTGTTTGGTGTCCTTAGGTTAGTTAGGTTTACGTAGTTCCAAGTTCTAGGGGACTGATGACCTCAGAAGTTAAGTCCCATAGTGCTCAGAGCCATTTGAACCATTTATATTAGTACCGTACGGTCTAACAAATGTAGGCCTTACCACATTCCCACGACATTCCGTAGACTCCAGCCATATTATCCTTTATCGAGCCGAGGAGATCACAGGTCTTTGCAGATGGCTGGGAGATGGCTTTAACATATTGCTTCTTTAGGATTCTGCCTAATTTAGGCGAAATGTTACCCACATGTCGGAGGAACCTCCTGAACTTGAACAGTTCATTCTCGTCTTTATCTTGTAAGTGATCACCTTTGTTCCTCATAAAGCTGCGCTGATCTGATGTGAAGAACATTCATTGTATCTGAATGCAGATTTTAGGTGTACCAACTCCTTTTCAACGCTGTCTCAGTCGGACACAACATATATCCAATGTACCAACTTTCGAAGAACGTCGCACTCGCCTTTCGCAGCCCAACAACTCAGTCACTGCCGAGCATTGTGTCTGCATCCACATGATATTCTATGGAGAATCCTACCACAAAAATTTTTCACACGATGGGAGCCTTCTGGGACGGTTTCATTAATCGTGATGACGATGGCATCAATTGTGATCAGACGTTGGACCCCGTAAAACATCGTCGGAAAGACAAAATTTTTCACCTGTTGACGGTTAATTTTAATATTTTGACCAATGAATTTGAACTCCATGGCCCCGCAATTTGACAGAGAGCGGGCATGCAATATACACTGATAAGCCAAAACATTATGACCAGTACCCACCGCGACGTTGGATGTCACCTGGTGACGTTGCGGGCACGTGACGCGGTAACAAAAGAATGTAAGCGGAGCAGACACGGACAGGGATCACCCTAGAGAAGATACGGGCTGCAAATGGGGATATCCATTGAGATAAGCGACTTTGACAAAGGGAGCTTTTGAACGAGTATCTTGAAAACACCAAAGCTGGTCAAATGTTCATGTTAGCATCTACGGAAAGAGGCAGAAAGGCAGTTAAATTATCACTAGGCATCTAATGCCACATACCTCCAAAACCCTACCGACAAAATGCCGAAAACCTGACACGCAGAGTCAGTGATGTATCTCGTTCCAAATACGGACAAAGAAGGCATTTAACATATGGTCATAATGATTTGGCCCTTCGACAGAGGGTGTTACATTAGACACGGGGCGATTTGTACCAGCGATATCCAGTACGAAACTTACCCAAAGATAGCTAAATGGCTGTAAGCCGAAATATCGTGACAAGGTGTCGACGCCATCTGGCTACAATCCCGAAACCTCATAGAATGCTATTCACCCCGGGAAAACTTAGAGAAAACTTAAAGAATTACGATGCTCGTCATTGTTATCACTATATCTACATCTATGCCTTACGTCGCAAACTATTGTAAGTAGGCTGTTTAGGTTTTTATGTTGGTAATGCTCTGTATGAAAATCACTGACTGCGCTGTGTGCAGTCTGTGGCTGGTTTGCATTGTTGGAATATTTGCTATTGTAGTGTTGGGCAGTTGGGTGTGAACAGCGCGTGCCGTTGCGCAGTTGGAGGTGAGCCGCCAGCAGTGGTGGATGTGGGGAGAGAGATGGCGGTGTTTTGAGAGCGGATGATCTGGACGTGTGTCCATCAGAAAGAGTAAATTTGTAAGACTGGATGTCGTGAACTGATATATACAGGTATATATATGATGACTTTTGAACACTATTAAGGTAAATACATTGTTTGTTCTCTATCAAAATCTTTCTCATTTGCTAACTATGCCTATCAGTAGTTAGTGCCTTCAGTAGTTAGAAACTTTTATTTAGCTGGCAGTGGTGGCGCTCGCTGTATTGCAGTAGCTTGAGTAACGAAGATTTTTGTGAGGTACGTGATTCATGACGGGTACAGGTTATTGTTAGTCAGGGCCATTCTTTTATAGGGATTCTTGAAAGTCAGATCGCGTTGCGCTAAAAATATTGTGTGTCAGTTTAGTGATGATCAGAATAAGTAAAGAGAGAAATGTCTGAGTACGTTCAGTTTTGCTCAGCTGTTTGAAAACCAAATAACGTAAGATGTTTTCCAGCACTGTCATTTATAATTTTTTCTAAGGGGATGTTTCACTATCTTTTGCTGAGAGGCTTAATTGTGGGAACACTTTCGTACATCCGAATCCATGTTCTATTCGCGAATGGCTGGTGGGAAGTATGGCTGTTGGCAGACCTTTGCATCAGCTCTGATCTCTCTGATTTCGCGAGATGACGGAAAGAAATCGTAACACCCAGAAGGAGTTATGAGACATAACCGAAAGTTGAGGAGAGTCTTTCTACACCAGAAAGATGGTATCTACTAAGTTTCGCACCAGTGGCGTAAGAGTGGCGCTAGTAACACCACTGTGAGGATGCAAATAAGGTTTGCTTTAAGTCTATGCTGTAACGTTCGTGAGTGTCAGTTACCATTGAGACCAACGTGGTGATTTGATGTTAGACAAGAACATCTTTGAGGCGGCAAAGACGCCATTATCAACATGTCACAGAGTTTGAACGAGGTCGTGCAACAGAGCTACGAGATGCTGGATGTTTCACCTGCGATACCGCAGAAAGACTTGGCAAGAATGTAGCCAATGTACATGATTGCTGGCCGTGGTAGTCATGGGAATGTACGGTCACAAGAAGACGGGGCTCCCGAAGGCCACGTGGGACTACCGAGAGGCAAGACTATCGCTGTAAGGTATGGCACTGGCGCACCGTATTGCATTTTCAGCAGTAATTTGAGCAGCAGTTGGCACCACAGTGACACAACGAATTGTTACACATCGGTTACTTCAAGGACAGCTCCAACACACACGCCCTGTGGCCTGCATTTCATTAACCCCAAACCAACGCCCTTTTCGACTTCAATGGTGTCAAGGGAGAGCCAGTCGGAAGACTGGGTGGACGTCTGTTGTGTTTTCTGATTAACACTTGTTCCGCCTCGGCGCCAGTGAAGGCGGTGTGTGATTAGAAGAAGGACAGTCGAGGGGCTGCGACCAACCTGTCTACGTGCTACGCACACTGGACCTACACTTGGAGTTATGGTGTGGGGAGCGATTTCATATGACAGCAGAAGCACTGTCGTGGTTACCCTATGCACCCTGACTGAATAATTTTGCGTCAGTCTGGTGATTCGACCTGTTGTGCTGTCATTCATGAACAGCATTCCAAGGGGTGTTTACCCAAAGCATAGCGCTCGCCCACACACCGTGTTGTGATCCAGCATGCTCTACAGTGTCGAAATGGTGCTTTGGCCTGAACGACCAACAGATCTGCCTCTAGTGGAGCTCATATAGGACATCATATGACGAAAACTCCAGCGTCATCCACAAACAGCGTTAACCGTCCCTGTACTCATCGAACAAGTGTAATAGACTTGGAATTCTATCCCAAGAAGTGACATCCGGCACCTGTACAACACAAAGCTTGCAGTCAATATTCTGCCATTTACACCGGTTATTACTGTACCAGCATTACACATTTGCGATGATAACTAAAGCGACACCCTAGCTGCAAACAGGCGTAGATATACATCATTGGGGACATATTGAAAATGTGTGCCCCAACTGGGACTCGAACCGGGGCAGACGCTCTATCCATCTGGGCCACCGAAGGCACAGAGGATAGTGCGCCTGCATGGACCTGCACGGTCATCAGTTGTATCTGTTCTTTCGGGAACGCATACTACCTTCATATATACACTCCTGGATATGGAAAAAAGAACACATTGACACCGGTGTGTCAGACCCACCATACTTGCTCCGGACACTGCGAGAGGGCTGTACAAGCAATGACCACACACACGGCACAGCGGACACACCAGGAACCGCGTTGTTGGCCGTCGAATGGCGTTAGCTGCGCAGCATTTGTGCACCGCCGCCGTCAGTGTCAGCCAGTTTACCGTGACGTACGGAGCTCCATCGCAGTCTTTAACACTGGTAGCATGCCACGACAGCGTGGACGTGAACCGTATGTGCAGTTGACGGACTTTGAGCGAGGGCGTATAGTGGGCATGCGGGAGGCCGGGTGGACGTACCGCCGAATTGCTCAACACGTGGGGCGTGAGGTCTCCACAGTACATCGATGTTGTCGCCAGTGGTCGGCGGAAGGTGCACGTGCCCGTCGACCTGGGACCGGACCGCAGCGACGCACGGATGCACGCCAAGACCGTAGGATCCTACGCAGTGCCATAGGGGACCGCACCGACACTTCCCAGCAAATTAGGGACACTGTTGCTCCTGGGGTATCGGCGAGGACCATTCGCAACCGTCTCCATGAAGCTGGGCTACGGTCCCGCACACCGTTAGGCCGTCTTCCGCTCACGCCCCAACATCGTGCAGCCCGCCTCCAGTGGTGTCGCGACAGGCGTGAATGGAGGGACGAATGGAGACGTGTCGTCTTCAGCGATGAGAGTCGCTTCTGCCTTGGTGCCAATGATGGTCATATGCGTGTTTGGCGCCGTGCAGGTGAGCGCCACAATCAGGACTGCATACGACCGAGGCACACAGGGCCAACACCCGGCATCATGGTGTGGGGAGCGATCTCCTACACTGGCCGTACACCTCTGGTGATCGTCGAGGGGACACTGAATAGTGCAGGTACATCCAAACCGTCATCGAACCCATCGTTCTACCATTCCTAGACCGGCAAGGGAACTTGCTGTTCCAACAGGACAATGCACGTCCGCATGTATCCCGTGCCACCCAACGTGCTCTAGAAGGTGTAAGTCAACTACCCTGGCCAGCAAGATCTCCGGATCTGTCCCCCATTGAGCATGTTTGGGACTGGATGAAGCGTCGTCTCACGCGGTCTGCACGTCCAGCACGAACGCTGGTCCAACTGAGGCGCCAGGTGGAAATGGCATGGCAAGCCGTTCCACAGGACTACATCCAGCAACTCTACGATCGTATCCATGGGAGAATAGCAGCCTGCATTGCTGCGAAAGGTGGATATACACTGTACTAGTGCCGACATTGTGCATGCTCTGTTGCCTGTGTCTATGTGCCTGTGGTTCTGTCAGTGTGATCATGTGATGTATCTGACCCCAGGAATGTTTCAATAAAGTTTCCCCTTCCTGGGACAATGAATTCACGGTGTTCTTATTTCAATTTCCAGGAGTGTAGTTAAAATATGGCTACCCGGCCACTGACCTTCTTGTGCGAACGCACACACTACGCCCCCAACTCATACGGGACTTGGTAGATTAATCTGCCGCGACTAATGAGTGCGATGGGCTAACATCTCTTAGGCGCACTACGAATGTAGTGGTGTGGACGTGTTGGGAATGTGGGTCTCACGGGGAGCGTGCAAGGGATAAGTCCCTACAGGCGCAATACCCTCTGTGCCCTTGGTGGCTCAGATGGATAGAGCTTCTGCCATGTAAGTAGGAGATCCCGGGTTCGAGGCCCGGTCCGGTCACACATTTTCAACATGTCCCCAATTATGTATATCAACACCCGTTTGCAGCTAGGGTGTTGATTTAACTATCACCTCATTCTAGCGAACCTGTATGGTCATCAATTGTATCTGTTCTTTCGGGAACAGATACTACCTTCATATTCAGTTACACATTTGCAATGAGTTATCTCGCGCTTACATTAGTCTAGTGATCTTGAAATATTAATCATTAAATATTTTCAGTGGACAACTGTATTCCCGAAATTTCATTACTTTACAGTAATTGTTTTTGGGCGCTATGATTCTTTTCGCCAGTCTATGTTACGTGATTCTTCTTGGAACGTACAATCTTGAAATTTCATGTGTATCTGTGATGTAGAACGCCTCTCTTGTAGCGTCTACCAAGAGAGTTAGTTGAACATCTCCGTAACGCTCTGTGCCGACTAAACGATCCTGTGAAGAAACACTTAATCCAACCCGGTAAGGGTCCCAGTTCCATGAGAAACACTCAAGAATCGGTCGAACACATGTTTCGTAAGCCACTTTCGTCTGTGAGTTAAATTTTTTTATGTTCTCTCCAGTGAATCTCAGCCTTGCATCTGCTTTTCTGATGGTTCGTTATGTGGTTAAAGAGTATCATTGTTATTGCTGTGCCCGCCGGTGTGGCCGTGCGGTTGTGGGCGCTTCAGTCTGCAACCGTGTGACCACTACGGTCGCAGTTTCGAATCCTGTCTCGGGCATGGATGTGTGTGATGTCATTAGGTTAGTTAGATTTAAGTAGTTCTAAGTTCTAGGGGACTGATGACTACAGATGTTAAGTCCCATAGTGCTCAGGGTCATTTGAACATTTTTGTTTTGTTTTGTTATTGCTATCCATACTGTAGCTAAGTGGTCAATTAGTTCATTAATTCCTTGTGCCATACATCATTTAACAGTTTCTTTTCTAATGATGCGAAACGAGTCGCTTTACAGGCTAAGTATAGATGATTTGTTTAAACGGATAAATTGCGTTTCACTTCCATACAATGCTACACTCCAGACAAATACTTACAGAAAATACTTCTCAACACTTAAATCTATATTCCATTTTAATAAAGTGCTCTTTTTCAGAAATGCCCTTGGTACTCGCTTTTGGGAGTCTGCTCTTTCTATCGTCTCTAATTTAGCGATCATCAGTTATTTTGCTGCTTAAATAGCAAAACACATCTTCAGCTGTTAGTGTCTCATTTCCTAACCTAGTCCCTCAAGTCGCATTATTTAGTTCCAGTACATTCCATTACCTGGTTTTACTTTTTGTTGATATTCCTCTTATAGCCTCTTTTCAAGAATCCACCCATTCCGACTAACAGTTGTTCAAAGTCTTTCGTTGGCTTCGTCGTCCGCAGCTCGTGGTATAGTGGCTAGCGTTGCTGCCTCTGGATCACGGGGTCCCGGGTTCGGTTTCCGACTTGGTTGGGGATTTTCTCTGCCCAGGAACTGGGTGTTTGTGTTGTCCTCATCATTTCATCATCATCATCAATTGTGACAGTGGCTAGATTGGACAGTGAAAAAAAATGGACTGTGTAACAGTTGGGACTTCGTACGGGCACTGATGACCGCGCAATTGAGCGCCCACAAACCAAACATCATCCAAACGTCAAACTCGTTCGTCGTCACTGACAGAATCACAATGTCATTGCATACCTGGAAATTTCTACTTCCTTTAATACTTGCCCATCCATCCATTAAGAAGTGCAACACGCCGTTAAAGAAAGTGAATATAATATTTCTGAATGAATGCCGTTGAAACGGTACAGATATTTCAAAAACAAAATAAAAAAGCTTCAAATAAAACTTCTGTGCTTTTTAATGTACATTACAACGGGCATCCAGATCTGTCGAAAAATTCATTTTTTTCGAAATCTCCTCCCCCCTACATTTAACTAACTGCAAAACCTATAATATCGAAACGATATTCAAAAGTGTATGGTGAAGTGGTATTCTAAAGACGCATTTGTCAGAAATAAGATAGAAATATAACTACATCGCTGAACGTGCGCCCGCACGGTAAAATTGTCCAGCAGAGTCACACATTCATTCATATGTCGGCAAAGTATACAATTTTGCTTTTTTCGTCGAAACCGGTTTGAGTATCAGTTTGTGACCAATTTGCATAACTCCTTCGTGATTTTGTCAGGCTTTTATTTTTTTATTTTTTTGTATGAAACTCAATTTTCTTCAAGAGGATGGTTCACCCCCTTATGTGTCTACCAGATCCGAACCTTTGTTTTGTGGACAATGTCCTTGATAAACGGCCACGCACTCAAATCCAGCGGAGTCAGATCGGGAGACAGAGGGGGCTAGGCAATGTGTCTTATTTAGCTCTATACTACAACACATTCCAACTTGATCAGTATCTATGTTGAAAGTATCATAGATAAAATTATCTTTAAAAGTGAAAGTATCCAATCAAAATTGTTTCCTTTTTAATTAGTGAAACAATCAAAGATAAAATGCTTCCAAATTAATTATTCAACAAACCTGCATCTGACTGCGTCTGAGAACTTGTTTCGTGTACTCCTCTATTTTGCTAGTAATGAAACATGTATTTGACTCAGCAATCAAGTTTAAGAGAATAATGCCGTTTGTGCAATGGCATTAAGATGGTACTGAAATATTAACTTTTGGCCCAGATGTTTACTTAATGAAATTGTATCTTGACTTGAATAATGCCAGTTGTACAATGGCATAGAATTAGTTATTTGAAATAACTTTGCTCTGATAACTCTAGTTACACCAAAATCGATTTCAAATCATGAACTGCACATATATATTGCACAGAGGCCTCATTTTCTTTACATTCTGTCATTGGTTGCTAACTTTACTTTACTACTTCTTTTCATATTCAATACAAGCAAAGGATGTGGTTTATGATTCAGGCTGTTAGATTTAAACACAATGTTGACCTCAATACATATTGTGGTGTGCTTACTGTAAGACCTTCGGTACACGCACCATCAGATTATTTGACTTGTCGCTCTAACAAAGTAGGCGAGTGTCAGCAATATGTCTCGTGGCCTTATCATGGCGTGTTTATCTTCTGCTGTTAGGTCAGACGATAGAAATGCCAGTTGCATGCTTAGAGTAACAGATTGATGGTGACCAAATTTAAACAGAACTTGATTAATTTTCACATACATTTATTAAAATAATAAAAAGCATAGACATTACGTAGCTTGATTCTGGATGCTGTTTACAATTGACAATCTCAGGTTCCTTTGGTCTTGGTACGTTAATCTTATTCTCACATATCTCTGATACTTGACAAAGTGTCTATACATTTATCTTCATGGCTATGTACAGGAATATGATAATCTTATTAGGTGCAGACTGAAACTTGACTATAGACTGGTACAGACTAATGCAGACTGGTACAGACTAATGCAGACAAATGCAGACTGACTAATCGGAGGTATGTACACTCGTTATAATACCTAGCGTGCTCAGGTATCATTGCACAAGTGTGATCCGTGAGGAGAAAAGGTTCTACATTAGCAGCAATCTCATTGACTGCATTACATATTAATACGTGGATCGGCGGAAGCAGAATTTGGTCCGTCTCTAAGGCAGCGCCATCTCATAGTGCGGAGATGGACGAGCGCTGCGCCTGAGCTGTTGTGCTTAGCGGGGCGCGCTCTAGTGGGAAAGTTGTGTACGCGCTGACTACGCGGAACTATGTACACAACACATATATTGTTAAAAATTTAAGTCATTTACAAAAACTACCATTTCCGTCCAGTTTGTAGCGCTAATCCCACCTAAAGCTGTCACCACACGTCTGCTTCCTTCGGGCACCTACCTGAGACTCCCGAGTTTTTTCCTGTGCGCGCCCGGCTCTCTTAGCCATCAAAGATCCTCCTACTCAAAGATATTATACTCATTCCACCTTGCGGTTGGCAACCATCGACTTTATTTTCTGTATCTATCCTGATCAAACCTTAGCACATACCTTTCAATGTGTACCCTTTGGGTAAGTTTACTTGTAAGCACAGTAAGATCTCACAGTCGCTTGCAACGTGAATGCTCCTTGCCTTGAACAGCTGCAAGGCAGGTTGCATTACGACTAAGCAGATATAAGCCGATAGACGCTGAGTCGGAGATTTAAGGCGGCGTCCAGACGGCGTGCCCCCACTTATGCGTGCAGAGTTACGGCCCAATTACCGGCGCGGGACCGCCGGCCCTGACGCAGCGACCGGCGACTACTCGCGGTGCTTTATGAGCGGCGGACCGGCTAATGAACTGCGGCCACCGCCGGCGCTATGGGCAGGGCCCAGCCCGCGCGGTCTGCACCCCCAGCATCCTGCAAACCGCGCCGGCTTCAGCCCACCGCTGGCCGACCCGATGAATATGTAGTGCACGCACCTCTCACTCTGGGGGGTCGCACGCACCTCGTGCGCCCTGCGGGTACCCGTCAATCAAACTGACGTCCCCCTCTCGCTAATGCGCGGTGTTTAACATCTCTGCACCGAAATTAGGCCACGGGTGTCATAAACGGTCCAGGTTCTCCAGCATGCGTTGCACTGCAGGTTTTCTTCACGTTCAAGAAATCGTTCACACAGGAAAACCGTACAAACGTACCGTCATTTGACCATCGGACGGACTCCAGCACGGATGACATAGAAATAAGCATACCTGACTTAAAGACCCAACAGAAAAAAATGGTTCAAATGGCTATGAGCACTATGGGACTTAGCTGCTGAGACCATCAGTCCCCTAGAGCTTAGAACTACTTATACCCAACTAACCTAAGGACATCACACACATCCATGCCCGAGGCAGGACTTGAACCTGCGACCGTAGCGGTCGGGCGGTTCCAGACTGTAGCGCCTAGAACCGCTCGGCCACCCCGGCCGGCAAACAACTGAAAGATTTGAAAACAAATAAATCACCAGCTCTGGATGTAATCCCAGTTAGATTTTACAATGATTACTCTACGGCATTGGTCCATACCGTGCCGCGGACACAGGTCGGTGGCGGCACTATTATAAACTCTAAGAAAAAGAACCGGGGCAGCACAAATGAATTGTCCAAATGGGACGGAAATCTATAGATGGGACGAACATGTACAAAGAAACAAATGACTGAGCCGTGGTAAAAAAATTGCTGTTTTGAAGAGCGCGCAGCGCGTAGTGTGACGAAGTCGCCCTCCGTTTCTGGCGGTGGCGCCTCTGTGGCAGTCGCAGCTTTGGTGTCTCCCTCTGGTGGGGCAGCGGAAAGGTTGCCTTTTCACATGCATTTAGGGGGCGCTATGAGCTCGCCAGTCGGTCAGTGTGGCCGGGGCGAGCTGCGACCCCCTGAGACGGGAGATCGGCGCGCATTCCTGCGTCCGTTGAAGCGGCTTGCAGCGGACGGATCAGGAGAGCGATTTGGGGGTGCTGCGCCAGGTCTTCTCGAGAAATCGCAGTTTGTTATAAGTTAACTGATTGGTGGTATGTCGTCTGATTTACTCTTGTTAAATTCTAGTTGTTTTCTTGGGCCGGCCGCGGTGGCCGAGCGGTTCTCGGCGCTACACGTTCGAATCCTGCCTCGGGCATGGATGTGTGTGATCTCCTTAGGTTAGTTAGGTCTAAGTAGTTCTAGGGGACTGATGACCTCAGAAGTTAAGTCCCATAGAGCTGAGAGCCATTTGAACCATTTGTTTTCTTGGTGAGGTCACCAGCCGTTTTGCTTTGGTGTCGTCCCATCATTCTTCTCCGTTTGCCCACCCGCGGGAAGGTGGTTGTTTATAAATTGGGTGGTCCCTTGTGCAGTAAGGGTGGTTAGAGCAACCTACGGTTCGGGTTGTTCGGTAATCTCCCTATCAATCTACAGTACGTTAGTAGCTGCCTGTGTCATGTTTGTCCGATTTGTTGTGTTAATGAATTTATTGCTTGGAGTGTAACGGCCTAATACCTGAAATATGTTTTGATCTTTGGAAACTTTGATATTATTGCCTATGACCTTGAGAGGCGGTATCTGTGTACTCTAGAGCATCTTAACTATTGTTTGGCCAACCTTGTAGAATTTTGTATAAGATTGCATTTCATGGGCTTTTATTTAAATGATCATTTTAGTATATAAAGTTGCCACCGTTTCACCGTAAGACTTTTCTTAGAAGTTAAAATCAAGTTGCACCTTCGGTGGCAAGGTTAATATTTTAATTGTTAGTGTTTTGTACCATTTCCATCCCTCCTACAGGAGGTGCATAGTTTGTGTGCTTGAGTACATTGTTAAAACTCTTAGTTTAAAGTTATCTGGTGTGTTGCAGATTTGCACCAGTGTAGTCTTTAAGAGGCTGTTGTGAGCGGTCGTAACTACGGCCGTGTCAAAAGGGGGCGACAAGGTTCTCTGCCCGAAAGCTCATACAGTCAAAACTTGTTTCTTTCTGCCTCTGAATAAATTGTGCTTTCTGATTAGAGTTTTGAATCTGTTTATTTTAAAAAATACTTTTAGGCACTATTAAAGTGAATAAAATTCCCATTTTTTTAAAGGAATTTGGTTGTGATTTCATCAGTTACTCCCTGGCAACTACTTCCATGCTTGCATAGTGTGATTAAATGTGTTAATGTTCTTGATGAATCACTAGTAAATAAAATAAATTCTTAAGAATATTCTTTGAAAATAAATCACGGTTCAGACTCCAGTGTTAGGAAAATTGGATGATTTATTGTAGAGAAAGAACTTCACAAATGGAGCAAGCCAACAACGCGTTGGTCCATCTCCAGCCCTTATGCAAGAAGTGATTCGGCTTAACATTGATTGACCCACTTGTTGGATGTCGTCCTAAGGAATATCGTGCCAAATTCTGTTCGGCTGGCGCGTTAGTTCCTCAGAATCACGACATAGTTGAACTGCCCTACCCATAAAGCTCCAAATGTTCTCAACTAGGAAAGGTTGGATTATCCAAACACGAAGACAAGCAGTAAAAGCTCTCTAAGCGGGCGGGCGAACACCTTGCTGAAATGTAGTTTGCCGAGGGGGCTAAAAATCGGGGCGTAGAGTGTTGTCGACGTACCACTGTGCTGTAACAGTGCCGCGGATGACAACCAAATGCGTCCAGCTACGAAAAGAAGTGGCAGCACTTCTGGTTGTTGGACGGTATGGCTGGCGACAGTCATGTCGGTATCCCACCGTTGTCCAGGGCGTCTCCAGATACGTCTTCGCTAGTCACTGGGGCACAGTTCGAAACGGGACTCATCACTGGATGCGGTTCTACTCCAGTCAACGAAATCCCAGGCCGAAGACATAGCTGGAGACGCCCCTAACAGTAGTGTGAGGCCCCACTATACAGCACGGCAACCAGGACTGAAGGTCTGGAGTGCCATTCCTTTTCATAGCAGAACCACCCTCGCAGCACTGCGGTGCGTCGACAGTTTTCTACGCTCTGTTTTGTTGCCCTTCATAGCAAGTCACCCTGGGCTTACGTTCCAGCCAGATAATGCCCGCCCGCAAACGGCGAGAGTTTCTACTGCTTGTCTCCGTGCTTCACAACTCCTACCTTGGCTAGCAATGTCGCCGGATCTCTCCCAAATTGGGTGGGTTTGGAGCTTTATATACAGGGCCTTCCAACCATTTTGTAATTCTGACGAACTTACGAGCCAATCGGACAGAATCATGCACCATATCCCTCGGCAGGACATCCATCAATTTTGTCAATCAATAATGGTTCAAATGGCTCTGAGCACTATGGGACTTAATATCTGAGGTCATCAGTCCCCTAGAACTTAGAACTACTTAAACCTAACTAACCTAAGGACATCACACACATCCATGCCCGAGGCAGGATTCGAACCTGCGACCGTAGCAGTCGCGCGGTTCCAGACTAAAGCGCCTAGAAGAAGCGGAATAACTGCTTGCAAAAGGGCGAGAAGAGAACAAACGCGTTATTGACTTGCTGAATTGTGAAGCTCTTTCTCTTGACTAAATCATCCAATTTTTTTCTCATTTATTTGTGTGTACATGTATATCATGTACATCACATGTACCGATTTCTGTCTCATTCGGACAATTATCCGTGCTGCCTTTTTTTTTTCTTTTTTTGGCTTAGGGACTACTCTGTAAAACATTCACCTGAGCTTCCGTGGGACCAGTGGTAGCAATCGAAGGAACCACGACAGTTGAATACTATTATGAATCGCCTGCAACCATTTGTTGTGTTGGCAGAAGAGCCAACACCGTGTTACTCGTGGAGGACCAAATGCACGCGTTTTAGCTCACGCAGGCTGGCGTGAGGAAGGAAGAACTATACTGACGTGAGGTCTGGAACATGACAAGGAATTAGAATTCAGAAAGCGGACGTAATTAGTTTGATGCTTACCTTTAATTCATTAATGATGAACGTCGCTCTTGACGGTACAATATTATCTGTTCAAATTAAAGTAACTGAATATGGCGCCCTGCTAGGTCGTAGCAAATGACGTAGCTGAAGGTTATGCTAAACTGTCGTCTCTGCAAATGAGAACATATGTAGGCAGTGAACCATCGCTAGCAAAGTCGGCTGTACAACTGGGGCGAGTGCTAGGGAGTCTCTAGACTAGACCTGCCGTGTGGCGGCGCTCGGTCTGCAATCACTGATAGTGGCGACGCGCGGGTCCGACGTAGACTAACGCACCGCGGCCGATTTAAAGGCTACCACCAAGCAAGTGTGGTGTCTGGCGGTGACACCATGCCATTCATGTTTGACGTCTATCCCTGCGGCAATGGTTTTTTCCTGCAGGACAAGTGCCCATGTCACAATACCACTGGCTTCAAGAGCACTATAGGAAGTTCACTTTGGTGTCTTGGCCACCATACTCCCCTGATTTGAACGTACCTGGGCCTATATCGGGCACTCATAAATCACTGCCCTACAACTTAACGAAATTACGTGACCTGTGCATAGATATCTAGTGCCATGTACCTCCAGAAACCTACCAATGACTTGTAGACTTCACACCCCGCGAATCGTGGCTGTATTGCGTCGCAAATGCGTACCGTCACGCTATCAAGCAGGTGGTCGTGATGTTTCGCTCGTATGTTTATAACTGTGACTGGCATCAGATATTTGAAATTAATAGCTATTTAAGTCAATAGGATGGTGTCCCTCAAGAAAAGGAAAGGAAAAGACGTGCCCTTCCCCAGGGTAGGAGAACAGACAGCACCGTCACCCCTCTGAAACTATATTTTTTCTTTTTTTTTCTGCACCGTGACTATAAAGTGACGGCGGTCTCGCCGAAGGCTCTTGAAATGTGTGCGAGCGGCACCCTGCCCTCTCCAATTTGGCTACCAGCAGGAAGCGCCAGCACCACAATGGAGTCGTCTGCGAAAGGCGTTGCTCTCCACACGCAGTCAGCCAGGTAGCGGAATGCGGGATGGCCTGTCGTTTCTCAAGCAGGTAGCCCCGTCCGCCCGCTCACACACACCCCCGCCTCTTCCAGCCGCTCTCCGGAAAGTATCCTCTCCAGCTGCGTCGTCAGCTTCCTGAGAACCCACGTCCCGTAGACAATAAGGATATGCTATTTCCGCCGTTTCACACTTCTCAAGTTGTTTCCCACGTCATCATCAGCGGTCCAGCCTTGCGGTAGGTCCAACTATGGTGCTTAGTCACCAATCTCTGTTTCGCGCTTTCCTCTTTAGTTCAGCTTTCATCTCTGACACTGTTCGTTAGTTGGTTTCTTTTTTCCTTTCCCTCTTTTTCCCTTTACCACTCCTTCAATGTCCTTTCAGTGTCTTGCTGGAGTAAGCACTGTCGTCTAAAACCTTTGCCTAGCCAATTTTTATTTAATTTCGTTACCTTGTCTAAGAAGTTTGTGCTCACCACAATTCTTCTCAACAACTCCTCCTTCCTCGTACTGCAGCCGTCCGCTGTGACCGAGTGGTTCTAGGCGCTTCACTCTGGAACCGCGCTGTTGCTACGGTTGCAGTTTCGAATCCTGCCTCGGGCATGGATGTGTGTGATGTCCTTAGGTTAGTTAGGTTTAAGCAGTTCTAAGTCTAGGGGACTGACTATCTCAGATGTTAAGTCACAGAGGGCTTGGAGCCATTTCAACCTTTATTTTTTTCTTCGTCCTGCCATTTGCTTCCCACATGCTCTGATTTCCTCCTTACATCACCAGCCTACCGTCCCGTTCTTTTCGCAATACTCCGGCCCCTGCACCGTATAAAACTATACTCTATGTGTACCATTTGGCCAAACTTTACCTAGGGTTTTTATTCGCTGATGTGCACAGTAATTTTCTCGTTTTCTTGAGTGGCTCCTTGGCTGTCGCTACTCGCGTTCGTATTTCTATGTCACATTTGGGGTCCTCCGTTACAATATTTAGTAAGTACTTCAGTTCTGTAACTTGACACAGCTGCAGTCCTTCTATTGTGAGTTTGGTGTTCTCCCCTTTCCTGTCTGTTTATCCGAAAACGGAATAATGTGAAAATCGAGAAACTTTCAAAGCCCATTATTCGTCAATTAGTGGGTGCGGAAATTTCTGTTTAACGTTCCACAGAAGAGCAATGTGTGTTACGATACGCACTTGTCAAGAACTCTAATTTTTCCTGTCGCTTCGAAGCCCAAGTCAGATGGACTTCTAAGATACAGAAACGCTTATGGTTCTACAGCAGGCAGCTGTGTAGTGCCTTCTTTATTTAAATGTAGTTTACAATACTTCCTGTTTTTGTATAAAGTAAAGTAGCCCTCGAACCAAAAGTTGGTTAGAACATCACAGTAATTTACTAGGCATGATCGTATTGGAAGTTGTACACCGTAGCCTTCCCTCGACCTTCGAACCGACTGACTCAGCCAGCTATGGTGAGACCTACAGTTTAAAGCAGCCCCCCCCCCCCCCCCCCCCCCCGATCCTCTGTGTAACATAGCTTTTTTCAGATGAACAAGTCGTTGCTAGATGCGAAACAAGCGTTAAGTGACACAAAAAAAACCTAGGCCAAAAAGGGATTCGGTCGAACCCAGACGCATCGAAATTGCAGTCTGACACCTATCCACTGAGCCGTCTAGCCGCAACAATTGTGTTCACTACTTCCAAAATGAGTAACCTTGAATTCTCTCCTGCAGCCATGCTCTGGTTTGCTAAGCATCTAGCAGGTTCACCGAAAGTACGTAATGGGTGGTAGGTATACTTACCATTTCAAGAAAGTCATCGTTTTTACTTTCTTACGAACTTCATCAAAAAGATTCTGTAGACGTTAATATTTTTGACTAGGATATACTGTGCCAGAACTAGCTCGTAGCTCCAATTTCTCTGTTCCGATTAAGGTTTTCCGGAGTTCTTGATGGGTTGTAAAGCAAACGCCGTAATTTTTAATACTCTCCGAAATATGCAAAATTGGAAACCCCCTGACTCACTTCCAATTCGCTGGGATTTGGCGGAAAAAGAAGCGAATTATACAAACAGCCGAATCTCAAACGGCTTACGTATTTTGCATTCCAAAACATCAAGTGTTTCTTTAGAGTAACTGCTAGAATAAATGCTATTCTCGGTGTATTCAAACGACGTATTTTACCTACTCTATCACTGGGGGAGCCTCTCAGTGAGAAGGCAATGGACACGTATTCGGGAGTACATTGGTTCAAACATCGATCAGTCATACCGATTTAGGATTGCCGTGATTTCCCAGATCACTAAAAACGAATATAATGATGGTTCCTTGAAAGGACACAACCGGTTTTCTTGCCCATCCTTTCCCAGTGTGCGCTTATGGTCCGTCTTCAGTGACCGCGCCGTCCTACTCTCCTACTGTGATTATCTTATTTAAGCAGCCGATTTTCTACTACCGTTATTCGTAAGTACCTAACAACACTGTATCGTAAGCAATGTTGGAATATTTTTGTTACGTATTGAAAATACAGTGCCTATCTAAGATGCTGCGTGTTAAGCTGCGCGAGTAGGTAATAAGATTATTCACTACATGCAGCAAAACTATTGATTATTTCGTCAGTCTCACGGGATCTTTGCCTGAAGACAGGCTGCAGTCGATTTTTTCCCCTTTAACTCAGCTGCGATGGAAGACACCGCTAAAACAGACCATCTATAACCTCATGCAGAAGCATCACTGCAACGCAATTACCGATATGAAAACTTTATTACTCCCTAGCATTTTTGTAGCAGCGGAAAGGAGCACATAAATAAGGAGACAACTAGTTAAGCGTCAGGTGCTGTGGTGGCGCTGAGAAATGGCGTGAGTACCGATGGCAGAGAGAAAAGTGACCCAGGCAGCTCGCCACGGGTTTGAAGAGGCACAACAGCCCCTCGTGGAAGGGTAGGGGGAATGCGACACGCCCGAATTCGTCGGCGTGTTGGGGAGTCCGTCAAAAAAACAGATCCCTGCATTTAAGTTGTATGTGTCCAATTTAACATAAAGAGTATGTCCTAAATTCAAGAGATATAGGCAAAGAGGGTCTTTCCCCCTCCAAATCATCCGGGCAGCAGTTACTATAAAATAACGACAAAAGTTAAACCAGCAGAGAAGCCCCTGATCATCTGGTACAAACGTTCGTTGTGTGAGCCTTTTGAAGGCAATAAAACTCGACAAACGGAACTTTGACCTGGGCAGTCGCGAGTGGCGAATGAGAACGACTTCTTCATCGACTCTCGTGTGACGGTAGATAGGTTTCGTGAGTACAATATTGGTGAGATGATGTCGATCAGTTACGTTGCTCAATTGACGTCGGTATTCCCTAGCCAGCATCAATTCGTGGGCTTGCCATTTTAATGCTAATAACTAGCGCAAGGTATAAATAGTAGGTCCGTTAAATACGTCAATATGAATTGTTTAAGGGACTATCAAAATGTTTCGATTCGAAGGACCTACAGAACAGGTACGCCAGTCAGGCAAAGTCACCATAAGCATTGAAATAATCATCCCACCGCTGCACCTGGTTGAAGATACCCGTTAGGTAAAACACTGTGTCCTGAAGTATGACGAAGTCCATAACTGCCTGCAGCACATTCTAGTAACAGGAGTCATCGAACCCTTCAAGCGACCGAATACGTAATAATCGCATGGGGAGAGATCAGGACTATAGAGCGGGTGCTCGAGTGCCATTTGAGTTGGCATAACTTCTGCGTCACGACATTTGCTATAAGCGGACGTGCATTATCATGGAACAGCAGCACAAAACTTGCTGCACAATTCCACGAAGGTGGTTTCCGACAGACATGCTGCCCCATATACGTTCTTCCGACGTATGTCTAACGGAGTTTATCTTTCGGAGGCTAAGAAAAGAATAACAGAACGTTGATCCTGTTTGGATCCATTTGGTAGTAACTTCGCAGTTATTCACTTTTCCGCATTTATCGGACGCACGTGGGAAAGACACAGAAGCCACATTAATCACCTACCTAAACATACCCGCATCGAAATCAAGCACCGTTGCGTATATGCAGCAGCAACGCCCTCAAACGGAAGCTTTCTGGTCGGCCCTTATAATTAGGGGTGTGAACAGTGTAACTTACTTAGCTCAGTAGCCGGCCGGAGCGGCCGAGCGGTTCTAGGCGCTACAGTCTGGAACCGTGCGGCCGTTATGGTCGCAGGTTCGAATCTTGCCTTGGGCATGGATGTGTGTGATGTCCTTAGGTTAGTTACATTTAAGTAGTTCTAAGTTCTAGGGGACTAACGACCTCAGAAGTTAAGTCCCATAGTGGTCAGAGCAATTTGAATTTGAACTTAGTTTATTCCGGGTTGGGAACCCAGCGGCGACGTCGGTGCTTTTAGTAGTTCCTGCTGATGTTGTTGCACATGCTGTTTGCGCAGTTTTGGGTGCAGCCGTTGTGCAACGGGACACAGGTGTGAAGGTATAGCTAGAGGTCAGCTGTGCTTGAGCAGTACAAAGCAGAGCTCAGTCTTTGGCATTCTTCAGGTACCGGAATATGCACGAGGAAGCACAATACTGCAACAGCCACGATACACCATCGCACAGAGTACTAAGAAGGTGATTTCGGAGTGATGCGGCTATCTGCCAACGAACTTAGTGGAGATTTTAGTAGAAATCGGAACTGGAATGAGCGAGGTATAGCTTAATAAGGTGAGGGCAAGTCCTCTCGGATTCGGGAGCGATTTCGCAACGAGCCACTGCGGGCACTCCGGTGGTAACGAGGGGCCTGCTGGCAGGAGAGGACGCCGACAAAGCGGCGGGCCTCCAGCAGGCAAGCAGCCAGCCAGGCCCTGCCGTAAATTACTGCAGGCGCCTCCTGGACCGCCCCTTGTGACGCCAGGCAATCAGCACTGCCCTCCGGCCCGCACCGGCGGGAGGTCGGCACTCTTGACAGATGCAGGAAGATTTCTGGTTCTGCCTCATAGGTCTGAAAACGAGAACACTATCTGCCTGGGTACAACTGAAGAGTGGAAGTGGAAAACGTTCCAAGTCCCATATCTCACATTTGCCTGCAGAATAAAAAAAAATACGCCTCTCTTCTCTTACATAACTTATTCCCGTCTAAAATATTGAGAAAGTATTTTGATACCGCACAATTATGCAGCCCACCTCATCACTGCAAAAAAAAATAACGTTAGAAAACAACTTATTAAGAAGGTTCTACGTGCCATAACAATAAACTGAGGGGTTCTAACTCCGAACAACCAAGTTTTTGTTGCTGAATGACACAACTAATCACAAATGCTTTTTAAAATGCTTCATTTCAGAGTCATAACCAGTTTCGGGCTACAATTCCCATCTTCAGATGGCTACTATTTTCGGTTACATAGATGTTGTGATCAACAGCATCTCATCTGCTCCTGCACTTCACAAGATATCTGAATATATTTAGTGCCACTTTATATTTTTATGCTGTGCAGGATCAGCGACATGCCTGTTCATCAAAACATCTGTGTAACTGAAAATATTAGCCATATGAAGATGGGCATGGTAGCCCTATGTTATGGCACAGAAATGAAACATTTCAAAAAGTATTTGTGGCTGGTTGGTCATTCACCAGCTATCATTAACGGGTACGCAGTTCACAAGATCCATCATGGATAAAATATTATAAAGTTTTTGTTCCAAGAGCTATTAGTACAGAAGCAGTCCGTTTACCTGTGGTAATACAACTAAATAAAAACTGCATTCATATTACACTAGTAGAATTGTAGGCAACAAGTACCATTTCTCATATCTTTTACTTTTTTTTCACGAGCATTACGAAAACTTATGAAAAAGAATCTCTCACTATTGATTTCTGTTTATTGCACAACTCCGTTCTATGGGGCAGATGTTACAAAGCTAACTGTAAACACCCATGTGGTGTTGAGGAAGAGATTGCAGCATCAATAACCGGTATTTCTGACTGGCAACTAATAAATAGGACTTGTTTTTTAGATGGAGTACGGCACGGTATGCATTTGCCACGGTCTTTCCTCTTTTGGGTTCATCGATTTTTTTCCTTTTTTCTGTTTCAGAATAAGAATTTCTAATAGCTATATGAGAGGGATGAGTATGATACACTTTGATTATACTGCATTTGGAGATCTCACACGTCTGCATCGGCAATAGTGTTTCAGTAACATTTTTAAATCGAAAGAAGTCAATTTATGCATTGGAATTACATGTAGTGTGTTCATAGATTTAGTTGACTCAGTAATCTTGTGTAACTCGGCGGAACAAAGATTTTGACGCATGGCATTTGGAATTATGGACGGAAGCATTGCTTGGTACAAAGACCATCCACCTTCTAGTAGTGAATGTTTGAAACATATTCTCCTTGATTTAACACTTGAAGCAAGTCCAGTGACATACGACAGAGTATTGAAGACATATTTTTGACAAAAATGGCACTTATAACATTCACTCTTCAATTATCTACACCTATACTGCGTGAATGAGTAATAAAGTCGTCCCTTTATACACTGTCCATTAACATTACTGTGACCACCTGTCAAAAGCCTGAGCAGGTTGGAATCCTGCCTCGGGCATAGACGTGTGTGATGTCCCTAGGTTAGCTACGTTTACGTAGTTCTAAGTCTAGGGGACTGATAACCTCAGATGTTGAGTCCCATAGTGCTTAGACCCATTTGAACCATTTGATCAAAATCCGGAATAACCACTTTTCTCGGCGCGTACCGCTGCGAAACGTGCAGGAAGAGAGTCAGTGGAGCTCTGGAAGGTACCGACACGCGTGTACAGTCAATCCGACTCCAGTGCCGTAGCCAGCTGCGTTAGGTTTCTCGGTTGAGGAATCCATGACGCGGACAACCCGATTCAGGTGGTTCCTCAGATTCTCGATTGGGTTTAAATCCTGAGAGTTTGGTGGCCAGGGGAGTATGGTAAACTCATCCAGGTGCTAATTGCCCCAAGCACGTACAATGCGAGCTGTGTGACACGTTGCATTGTCCTCCTGGTAGGTGCCATCGTGCCGAGGGAAACACACTGTATGTAGACATGATTCCCAAGGGAAGATGCATACATGTGTTAGTTCATTGTGGCTTCCAGAAAGATGAGATCACCCAGAGAACGCCACGAAAACAGGCCTCCAGCCTGGACCTGTTCATCCCCTGCCCAATTTAGTGGACGTACAGTCGCGGCATTGGCGTGCAAGTTCCAGCCTTCGTCGCCGATGAACAGCAGTCGGCATGTGTGCGTAAACCAGTTGTCTGCTGCAGAGTCCCACAGGGAGCAACATTAGCTAAACGGTCGTTGAGGAGACGCTGTTGGTAGTCAAAAATGGTTCGAATGGCTCTGAGCACTTAGCATCCGAGGTCATCAGTCCCTTAGAACTTAGAACTACTTAAACCTAACTAACCTAAGGACGTCATTACACACATCCATGCCCGAGGCAGGATTCGAACCTGCGACCGTAGCGGTCGCGCGGTTCCAGACTGAAGCGCCTAGAACCGCTCGGCCACACCGGCCGGCTTGTCGGTAGTCCCTTAACTCATCTGCGCGGTCAGATGCTCAACAGTTCCATGTCTATTCGCCATTATGCATCTACGCAGCTGTCGTTTATCCCTTTCAAATATGACCCGTGCTCATCTACATCTACATGGTTACTATACAAGTGCCTGGCAGAGGGTTCATCGAACCGTTTTCATACTACTACTCTACCATTCCACTCTCGAATAACGCGCGGGAAAAAGGAACACCTAAATCTTTCTGTTCGAGCTCTGATTTCTCTTATTTTATTATGATGATCATTTCTCCCTGCGTAGGTGGGTGTCAACAAAATATTTTCGCATTCGGAAGAGAAAGTTGGTGATTGAAATTTCGTAAACAGATCTCGCCGCAAAGAAAACCGCCTTTGTTGCAGTGACTTCCACCCCAACTCGCGTATCATATCAATGACACCCTCACCTCTATTGCGCGATGAGGCGAAACGAGCTGCCCTCCTTTGCACTTTTTCGACGTCCTCCATCAATCCTACCTGGTAAGGATCCCACATAGCGCAGCAATATTCCAGCAGAGGACAGACAAGTGTAATGTAGGCTGTCTCTTTAGTCGGTTTGTAGCATCTTCTAAGTGTTCTGCCAACAAAGCGCAGTCTTTGTTTCGCCTTCCCCACAGTACTATCTATGTGGTCTTTCCAATTTAAGTTGCTCGTAATTGTAATTCCTAGGTATTTAGTCGAATTGACAGCCCTTAGATTTGTGTGATTTATCGTATCCCAAAATATATCGGATTTCTTTTAGTACCCATGTGGATGACCTCCCACTTTTCTTTGTTTAGTACCAATTGCCACTTTTCACACCATACAGATATTCTCTCTAGATCATTTTGTACTAATTGGAATTGATCGTCTGATGACTTTACTGAGCGGTAAATTACAGCGTCATCTGCAAACAATCTATGGGGGCTGCTCAAATTATCACCTGATCATTTATGTAAATTAGGAACAGCAGAAGGCCCATGACACTACCTTGCGGAAAGCCAGATATCACTTCTGTTCTGCTCGATGACTTAATGTCTATCACTACGAACTGTGACCTCTCTGAGAGGAAATCACGAATCCAATCACACAACTGAGACGATACTCCATGTGCACGTAATTTTATTAATAGTCGCTTGTGAGGAACGGTATCAAAAGCCTTCTGGAAATCTAGCAATATGGAACCGATCTGAGATCCTTTGTCGACAGCACTCATTACTACCACAGTCGCCTCGGCGCCAGCTTTACTCAGCGTCATTTTGACATGTATGGTATCATTTAACCACAGTTTACAAACTTAGCCGTTTAAGAAATACTTTCACCCTTGGTCCGAAAGCCAATGTTCATGTGCTTTTGGATCTCACACAAATTGCTCCGCTTCCTAGTGACTACAACGGTTCCACCGTTTTTCGCCTTACCCCGATACGCTTTATGTAGTCTCTGCTGCTGGCGCTGCCACCTGCTATCTGTGTGGGTTATTGCACATTGACGTCGAACATACGAGGTGGTCAAATTAATGTGTGTTGACTGTATATACCTTCTGCTGTTCCAGAGTCGCTACTGTCTTCTTAGTATACAGAATGGAGAGAAAGAACCTGATAACTATGTCCGAGCAGTATAGGGAAAGTCGAATTCAAATAATCGTAGGTCGGAAACGCACCGCTGTGGAACGGTAGTCAGTCAGCGTCTAGGACGTGGAAGTATGTCCAGTTAGCGACACTGTTTTTGGTACCGTGACAATCATTCGTAATATCCTACGAATTTTCGAATGTGTGCGCCAGTTATCTATTAGACGATATCAACTCCGTAGCGTGTTGAAGACAGGAATTTCGAGCAAGCTGTAAAAAAAAATGTGGTTGAAAAAAAAAAAAACGAATTACTGTCGCGAGAGGCGGTGGGTATGGATGTTCCCTCCGTCGTTAATCTTGTCCAGTTCATGCCCCACTGAACAGCAGTCGTTACACAGGCTCTTGAAGATACGACATTCTGCTTTGACGAAGACGACCAAACTTCTGTCTGTCGAGTTTATGAGAAGCAACCGGTATTCGGGCGCGGGTCCAGTGTTCCATGCCGGGGAAAGGGGAAGGTGCGCTCACAGTTTGTTACTGTCCCCCCATCCCCAACCCAAAATACAACTTGCGGCCAGCCCCACCTTTAGAGCGCCACAGATGCCTAACATTCGTAGGGCTTTAAAATCATACAAAGATTTTAATACAATAATAATAGTAATAATTTTTTTTTACCTCAGTGTCTAGTATATCACTTTAGCATAAATTCGAAGAAGAATATCAGTTTAGATAAATTTCAGAAGCATCATCCGCAAATTGGAGAAATTGGTGTGTCACTCAATAGCAATAAACTCTCACAGTTGTTAACAATGTAATATTTTTCTCCATATAAAATCAAAGTGTTCGCTCACCATTAACTCTCCGGCCGAGAACACAGATCTGCACTGCACGATTGCACAAGCGACTAAAAGGTGACAATGCCGTTTTTTCCCCTCTACGTTCGCGAAAGTCAGTTTTTATGTTATTTTCTTCCTTAGTGGAAGGTATTTCTCTTTACGTCGTGCCTTACTCCACTTGGTATAGCCTGTCGGTTCCACTTGTCAAGTCACTAACCGTATGGGATTAGTTGTTTTTTTGCAGCTACGGTCAGTAGATGAATCGGCACCTATACCTGGCTCGAATGTTGTTTGCACTCAGTAAGGCCACAAGCCCACCCACGTGTACCAGTGTGAAACACACTGTGAAACCCTGTTTGTAATTTTCTACAATTCCTTGTCATTTTTAGATACTCTAAATTTTCGCCCTTCTTCATTCGCCCAACATCTCAGAAATTTAGGACTGTTATACCATGGAGTTCAAAAATTCAATGCCCAAACTAACAGGGTTGATGATGGAAACAAAAACAAATATATTTCGTCAAGCAACCACGAGTCGGAAACGCATATTGTTGGAGTATTGAGTATGCAGGAGATTATTGCTTGTGATAGAGAATCATTGCTTTATTGTTTTGGTCACTATTAAATTAGAAATGAGCACCTTTAACGTCAGCACGGAGTCGACATCGACGTAACAAGGAGTACCGCGTTCGCTGAAAAATGCGCAGTGTGTTTTGTGTGTCTGTTATGGCAATTCTTGCAACCAATTCAGCCTCCGACTCAAGAGGTGTAGAACACACCTCGGTTTTCAAGTAGCCCCAGAGAAAGAAGTTTAATGGGGTGAGGTTCAGGGATTTTGCAGCACGTCCACTGCCGATCCACCGATTGCCAAAAGTACTGATTATTACTGCTCGGGTTGATTCTGCAAAGAGCGCTGGGGGCCCATCGTGCGGAAACCACGTCCTTCTGATATCTAGGGATACCTCCTCCAAAAACGCCGGCAGGTGAACTTCCAAGTACGTTCTGTAAATTGGTCACCTAAGTAGAGCAGGCATCATGTAAGGTCCAAGTAAGCAGTGGCCCACGATACGGCCTGGCTGGTACTGTTAAACGGCTTTGATGACGTAGCACAACGGTAATACGAGCGTTTTCATCTGACCAATCATACGGATTGTGACTATTGTGAAATGTCTTCCAGAGAAAATTGAGCCTCATCTGTAAAGATAACAACTTCAAGAAAAGGAAGGAGTTCGTTACCCTTTTGCAGGAAACAGCGTAAATACTCAAGACGGGTTGGATAGTCATCTGGTGCCATGGACTGTGCGCCCATAGGATGATAAGGATGAAGCAGCCATTCGCGCAACACATCCTATACAAAAATATGGTGGCTAATGCCTACAGCAGCAAATACTCGTACGACGTGTCTCTGGATTGGTCTCAATGTGGAACGGCACTTCTTCCTCAACGTTAGGTGCACGCACCGTCCGTGGTGTGCCCGCATTAGCCCTGCTTACCATCACTATGCCGGTATTTCCCAGTCGAGCATGGACTGCAGTAAATGCACGATGATGTGGTCATCTGGGTGGAGGTGGCGATACATTCACTGGGCTCTTCGACAGTTGCCTTCAGGCGCAACGTAAACAAAGTGCATACGTCGCACTTCTCCGCACGTGTAGCGCTCCGTGTTGAGACTCCAACTGCCATTCTGGCACTAGTACTACCGGCTGATTACTGACTCAGTGTCGAAGAGCATGACATCACAACATACTACATATTTCAAACCAATATAAGGTGAAACAACGTTAGACGCAACGATTTTGTCTGCTCCGTTTGTGTGCTACCTACGCATTCTCAGTGTTCATGCATTATGAATTTCCGATATACTGTTGTTTTACGAAATATACTTGCTTTTTTTCTTCTCCTGTATCATTCCTATTAGTTTGGGCCCAGAATTTTTGAACGTCATGTATGTAAAAATATAAGCACCTTAGCAAAATGTTCTTGGCGGGAAGAGGGGGGGGAGGGGATGGTTCACAGCCGCCCATGATCCCCTCTTCTCCTCGGATCCACAACTGTTGGTGGTTAATGCGCCTAAACACTGATCATGGCTGCTTGTGAACAGCGCTCCCCAAAGCGCCAAATTACTGAAGCGCGCTGTACAAGTTGATAGCTTCTCACCCGGAAGAGCGGCTCCTGATTGGGGCTACACCGTAGGTGAGATCTCGGCGAAAGACGGGGGCCTCGGCTACAGCCGCGCGGAGCAACGACCGCAGCAGCGGCAGCAGAAGTCGGCAATTAGCGGCGGGCCGGAATCTGCTCTCGCGGAAAGTCGGCTAATTGATTAGGAGCGGGCCTGCCAGCGATACCATCTAAATCGGCTCAAATTACACGGCCGCAATCAGCCCATCTTCTTCCCTTCCCAGAAGGCTGTTCGCGCCACGTACCATCGCCGACCTTAGCCCGTAAATCATTCGTCTGGAAGAAACGCTTCCGGGTTCCTAGAGCAGGCAGCGCATTTGCCCAGTGAAGCCCGCAGGGCCGACTCTCCGCTCTGGTAAACAGCGCCTTCTCCACCCCCGTAGGCTACGATGCAATGGCAACTCGATGTTTGCCTGCGTATCATTTTTGCTGTCTCTACATATTCCGCAGTAATACAGGTTTGATTGATGCGATCTACGCATCTGAGGAACTCAGAAAGAATGGGGTTGTTGGGTATTTATAAACGAATATCGGAGTTTTAACGCTTTATAATATTTATTATATTAAACTTGCAGTTATAAATGATAAGTCAAATGAAAGAGCAACTCAAACAGTTTTACCAACAACCTTATAAATGTTCAACGTGAGCACCATTTGTCACACGGCACACATCAAGTCTATAGCCGAGTTGTTTCGTTCAAATGGATCTGAGCACTATGGGACTTAACATCTGAGGTCATCCGTCCCCTAGAACTTAGAACTACTTAAACCTACCTAACCTAAGGACATTAGACACTTCCATGACCGAGGCAGGATTCGAACCGGCGACCGTAGCGGTCGCGCGGTTCCAGACTGAAGCGCCTAGAACCGCTCGGTCACTCAGGCCGGCTATAACCGAGTTATTCCCAAACGTTGATAAGTGTGTCTTCAGTGATTGTAGCAACAGCTGCTTCAGTCAGGTTTCTTAATTCACGGAGGTCTGCTGGTAGCGGAGGCACCTAAAAATGGCTCTGAGCACTATGGGACTTAACATCTGTGGTCATCACTCCCCTAGAACTTAGAACTACTTAAACCTAACTAACCTAAGGACATCACACACATCCATGCCCGAGGCAGGATTCGAACCTGCGACCGTAGCAGTCGCGCGGTTCCGGACTGAGCGCCTAGAACCGCTAGACCACCGCGGCCGGCGGGAGGCACCTACACACGATCCTTGATGAAGCCCCAAAGGAAAAAATCGCCTGGCGTTAGGTCGGGTCCTGTCATTGGGTCCCTTGCGGCCTGTCCAGCGCTTGGGTGCAGTGAAGTTCAATCAAACGCATACTACAGTGGAAACATTGGCCGTTGCGCATCCGCACTGGTGACAAACACAACTGTTTGAGTTGCTCTTACATTTGATATATCTTTTATAACTAAGTTTAATGTAATAAGTATTATAAAGCGTTAAGACCCCGACATTCATTTATAAACACCCTCTATGATGATTAGTTATATACTGCTTGTAGTAAATAAAACCATCTACATGGCTTATTAAAATTTATTTATCACGAAGTTTCGGCGACTGCCAGCATTGGATATTAAGCAGTTTACAGTTTATAAAAGAAGGTTCTGTGTCAGTACTAAAGACTATGACTAATCCTATTTTAGTACGGATCACAACCTTATTTTATAAAGTCTAAGCTTTTTGATATTTCATGATGGCAGTAGTCGAAAAATCGTAAAAAAAGGCGATTTAATAAAGGATGTAGGTGATTTTATTCATAAAATATTCACAGTGATCGCGGCAGCATACAACAAATTCATTTCCTATATTAATAAGGTTTCAATTATCACCTCGAAAAAAAAAAACAAGTTGACACCATATACATTCTAACGTAAGTTGAAAACAAGAAAACGACGCAGCACCAAGGAATTCTCCGAATGGGACAAAAATCAGGAAATGTGACGTACATGTACAGCCAAACAAATTATTACAATTTCAGAAAATTTGGATGATTTATTCAAAAAATACTATGTATGTGGTCTTTCCAATTTAAGTTGCTCTTTATTGTAATTCCTAGTCACCTTGGTCACCAAGGTCCGGCAGCCTCCTCATTTGAGATCGTTTGGAGCATTATGCGCAGGGCCCTCCAACCAGCCCTGGATTTTGACGATATAACGAGCCAACTCGGCAGCATTTGGCACGATATCCCTCAGGAGGACATCCAACAACTCTGTTGAATCAATGTCAAGCCGAATAACTGCTTGGATGAGGACCAGAGATGGCCCAACGCTTTATTGACTTATTAGCATCACAGGTTAATATAAGCGTGAGGTAAGCCATTGCAAATGTGAAATGCTGGTACATCAAAAGAAGTTCAGCCGCCAGAATGTTAAATGCAAGCGTGCAAAATGTTGCATGTACCCGATTGGTGATAGATCTGGTGACTTACCAGGCCAAGGCAACATGTCGACATTTGGTCACAACTGGTGTATGTGGACGAGCTTTCCCTGATGGAAAACACCCCCTGGAATGCTGTTCGTGAATGGCACAAAAGATCGAATCACCAAACTGACCTATAGATTTGCGGCCAGGGTTCGTGGGATAAACACGAATGTGCTGTCACACGAAATCGCACCCCAGACTATAACTGCAGGTGTAGGTCCAGTGTGTGTATCACGCAAACAGGTTGGTTGGAGGCCTTCAACTGGCCTGCTTCTACCCAACATGCGGCAATCACTGGCACCGCCGGACAAATAGCATTCGTCAGAAAACACAACAGATGTCCACCCAGCCCTCTAATGAACTCTCCCTTGACGCCACTGAAGTCACAAATGGCGGCGGCTTGAGTTCAGTGGAATGCACGCTACAGGTGCTGTCTGGGGCCTCTCCTTGAAGTAACCTATTTGAAACAGTTCGTTGTGTCACTGTGGTGCCAACTGCTACTCAAATTGCTGCTGTAGATGCAGTATGATGCGCCAGAGCCGTAAGCAGAATACTATGGTCTTGCCTCTCGGTAGTGTCACGTGACCGTCCGGAGCCCGGTCTTCTTGCGGATGTACAATCTCGTGACCACCGCTTCCAGCAAGCATGTACAGTGGCTATATTCCTACCAAATATTTCTGCATTACCGCGGAAGGAACTTTTAGCTTCTCGTAGCACTATTACAGAACTGCATTTTAACTCAATGAGGTGGTGATTACGGTGTCTTTGGCGCCTTGACATCAATCTCGAGTAACATCAACCCATCATGTCCAACATCAAAAGTAACTAATGATCCCGACCGTTACAGCGTGCATTTAAGAGTGACGCGGAATTTGAACAGAACCATGTCCAGCATCAACAGTAAGTAATGAACCCGACCGTTACAACGTATATTTAAGAGTGGCACTACATTAGCATAGCATCATACAGCATTAAATCAAAACAATTACTACACATTTTAATGCGCATGCATATAGAAAGTAAACATCATGTTACATATCAAACAACCTACATCCTTACTGAATTTTATAAGTTGGAAAGATTTGTGAATTCACCTGTGAGAATCGGACACGTAAGAAGCGTTACGTTTCTATACACATGGGCTGTCATTAATACTCGCTGAGTATTAATGATTTCCTCATTTAGTTTCACATACACATTTAAATATGCATAAATGAATAATGATTTTCCTTAGTAATTGTAGACTGTGCCACGGAGTTTTTAAGTAACATAATAAGACAATGTTTTCTTAAATAATATTTCATAACTTAATGCTACAGTGTATTTACCCTTAGACAATAACATTATTCTATTTGAATCCTTGAATAATACTATAACTCAGTTATTCATGAAATATCATTGCTGTTTTATCACCGCTTTCCCACACTCTTCCATCTCAACAACGACTTTGGCGGTGCACTCAGGCCCATGTACGAGGAGCGTTCAATAAATAATGCAACCTTTTTTTTTTTCTCGGACAATTTGCTGTGGAACATGGGAGAATATTACTACTCCAGCACCATAGTTCCATGAAGTGCCGATAGATTGTGGCGCAATACATAGCCTTCAAAATGACTTCTGTAACGGAGGTGCGTTCCAAGCACACAACTGTCATTGAGTTCCTCTTACCACAAAACCAGAGAATCGCAGATATTCATAGGCGCTTACAGAATGTCTACGGAGACCTGGCAGTGAACGAATGTGTGGAAAATCGTTGAGGGAGAAGTCTGTCATAATCGCAACAAGGTCGCCTATATCTAACTGATCTCCCTCGTGCCGGCCAGCCGCACACAGCCGTGACTCCTGCAATGCTGGAACGTGCCAACACTCTCATTCGAGGTGATCGACGGAACACAAACACCTCGCTGCTCAACTAGACTTCTCTGTTGATAGTTGCTGACACACTCGTCCACCATTTGGGATATTCCAAGGCGCGTGCCCACTGGCTTCCTCGCAGCCTAAGAGAAATAACGAGAAACGAAGGATCATCTGTGCGGAATTCTTGCACTTTACGAGGCTTTCTGTGGTTACTTTTCTGTCGAAAATTCTCACATGCGATGAAACATGGGTTCATCACTTCGGACCGGAAACAAAACGGATATCAATGGAGTGGCACCACGCCACCTCTCCCCCGAAGAAAAAGTTCAAAACCACACCCGCAACCGGTTAAGTGATGGCAAAGGTCTATTGAAGGTCTGAAGGGGCTACTCTGTTTGACGTCCTCCCTTATCCTGCAACGAACAAGTCGGACGTGTATTGTGCTGCCCTAAGGAAATTGAAGAGACGACTTCAGCGAGTTCTTCACCACAACAATGCGAACGAACTTCTCCTTCTCCATCTTCTCCATGACAACGCAAGGCCTCACACAAGTCTGCGCACCCAAGAGGAGCTCACAAAACTTCATTGGACTGTTCTTCCTCATCCACCCAACAGCCCGGATCTCGCACCTCCCAACATCCATCTGCTTGGTCCAATGAAGGATGCACTCTACGGGAATAACTACGTGGGTGACGGGAAGGTTATTGATGTAGCAACACGCTGGCTCCGACGCCGACCAGTAGAGAGGTACCATGCTTACATAGAGCCCCTTCCAGTAAGACGGTGTAAGGCCGTTCATTGAACGGAGATTATGTTGAGAAACAGGGTTCTGTAGCCAAAAAACTGGGTAATAAAATGGTGCACTGAAACCCTGAATAAAACCGACTTACTTTCAGAAAAAAAGTGTTCCATTAGTGCCACTAAATTGATGCAGATTAGGTTCGCTTTAAATACACGCTGTAACGGTCGTGAAATGTAGTTACATTTGAGAACGGATGTAGTGAGTTGATGCTAGTTCAAGTAATTATACTTCTTCTGGACCATTCATTTGGTTTGTCGCATCCTTTCCCTGTAGGATTAAGCTCTGGTGATAGGGATGATCTCCAGATAAGAAACTTCCTGGCAGATTAAAACTGTGTGTCAGACGGAGCCTCGAATTCGGGACGTTTGCCTTTAGCGTGCAAGTGCTCTATCGGTATAGTCATGGCACTTGCCAGCGAAAGGCAAAGGTCCCGAGTTCGAGGCTCGGTCCGGCACACAGTTTTAATCTACCAGGAAGTTTCATATCAGCGCACACTCCGCTGCGGAGTGAAAATCTCATTCTGATTTCCAGGTAACTTCGCGACAGTCTTTTGCAAGATATGATACGTGCTTCGGTTCATTCTGTCGGAAAAATCTGAATTTACAACTAATTCCCAACTTTTCTATATTTCCCTGCATTTTTTTGTTTTTTTTTCAGTAACTTATAAACATTTAACTTGCAGTTCGCCACGTGCCTTTCGCCACGCTAGTGTTGGATGTATTATCACTCTCCCACTTTTCTTAAAGCGATAGCTTGCGTCCTTTTTGCTTCAGTTCACTTTGTTCAAGTATGAGTTTTCCTTTCCAATTTTCCGTTGTACCATTCTTCTCTGATAAACCTGTCCACACGGGTTAGATTATGTGCTTACCGCATTCTTCAGCAACTGGATTGCAGTTTTAGATCATCTTAATCAAGTACTACTCTGAATTTTTCTTAAGATTCATTGCCGAGCTGTTTCATATAGTTTCTTTGCTGCTCTTTTGGGGAACAGATTGTATGTAATTCTCCTGTTCTGATCATCGTATACTACCTCCATTCGTTCTCTGGGTGTATTCAGCAATCTGCCAATGTCTCTGTCCATCGGGAACGTTGTGTTAGTTCCCCTTGCGTCCCATTGAGGCCTAGCTGACGCTGGAGGACTGAAACATAACGAGTAGGTGGTAATCGGAAAAGAGAGAATGTTATGCTACACGCAAAAGCACATCTACCCAAGGTAAGCCTGCCTCTTGTTATCTGTTGTTGTGGTCTTCAGTCTCAAGATGTGATGCAGCTTTCCATGCTATTCCCTGCAGTACATAATTACCACAACCTACATACATTTGAACCTACCTACTCCAGTCCGGAGCCGCTCTGATGCTACGGTCGCAGGTTCGAATCCTGCCTCGAGCGTGGGTGTGTGTGATGTCCTTAGGTTAGTTAGGTTTAAGTAGTTCTAAGTTCTAGGAGACTGATGACCACAGCAGTTGAGTCCCATAGTGCTCAGAGCCATTTGAACCTACCTACTATATTCAAACCTCGGTCTCACTGTACAAGTTTTATCCTTCACTCTTCCTTCCGTTACCAAATTGACAATTCCCTGATGGCACCGATGCGTCCTGACAACCGATCCCTCGATTTGGTCATGGTATGCCAAAAATATCCCTTTTTCCAGTTCAGTGACGTCTTCAGTGCCTTCGTATTTGTTCAAAAATGGTTCAAATGGCACTGAGCACTATGAGACTCAACTTCTGAGGTCATCAGTCCTCTAGAACTTAGAACTGCTTAAACCTAACTAACCTAAGGACATCACACACATCCATGCCCGAGGCAGGATTCGAACCTGCCACCGTAGCGGTCTCGCGGTTCCAGACTGTAGCGCCTAGAACCGCACGGCCACTCCGGCCGGCTACATCCGCCATCATCATTTAATTTAGTGGCAAAATTGTTGTGTATGAGTTTGTACACAATGGTAAGGAGAGTTGAGCTATAGAGTGGTGCAGCAACCGTCGCCATAGGAAAACTGAACAGGAGCAAAAATGATTACCGAACAAGTTGATACAATCAATCAATCAATCAATCAAATTTTATTATCACGTAACATGCCTTATACAATCAAGGATTGCGACATAGGTGACTTGTCAGTTTTTATACTACATACAGACTAATAAACTTAATTTTAGGTTATAATACATGTGTTGCTATACAGGTATTTTACACATTTGTCATAATAAAGTATTTTACACATTTGTCATAATACATATTGTGGTGATCTATACAATTATTTTTACATGGTTATCATTCAATAATTCTTCTACCGTATAGTAGCATTTATTTTTTAGATATGTTTCCAAGTCTCCTTCAGTATATTTTAGAGGTGGGTCACATTTCCCCTTCCAGATAGTATTTGTAAATTTCATGCCCATATAATGTGGAGTTTTTTCATATAGTGTTAGTCTATGGGTAGGTAACATGTAACTTGCTCTATGCCTGGTCTCATACTGATGCAAGAAGCAGTTGCCTTCAAAAAGTTGTGGGTTTCTTTTTGTGAATATGAGAAGCTCATATATATATAAGCTAGGTATGGACATTAGATCTAGTTTCTCAAATATAGGTTTGCAGTGTTGTCTCCTTTTTGCTCCTACCATGGCTCGGATTATCTTTTTTTGTAGCCTAAAGGCTTTGAGCAGATTTGTTTTCTCAGACCCCCAAAAAATTATATTATACCTTATGACTGATACAAAATATGCATAATATACAGTTTTCTTTACAGCTAAATCAGTAATGCTATATAGGACATTCATGGCATATACGAGACTGTTCAGTCGACTTAGTATGCTGTCTACATGGTAACCCCACAGCATATTCTTATTCACTAGTACCCCAAGGAATTTGACACAGTTTGCAGTGTCCAATTTTTTGTCTTTGTATGTTATTTCATTTATACATTGAGCCGATTGTTTTGTGGTGAAATGAACAATTTCTGTTTTTGTAAGATTTAATTTCAAGCTGTTGTTTTTGACCCATTTCTCCACTTCCCCAAGTGTTTGCTCAATACGATGGATTAAGTCTTTATCAGTTTTGCAGCATACTATTGCTGTTGAGTCATCTGCTTAGAGGATGGTATCGGACTGAACCTGGCATGGCATATCATTAATATAATACAAAAATAGTAGAGGCCCTAATATAGAACCTTGCGGTACGCCTAACTGAGTGTGTTTCCAGCCAGAGACTAATTTTTTGTTACTGTTGTTTACAAGTACTCTTTGTTTCCTGTTTGCCAAGTATGACGACATCCAATTAAGAGATTTTCCTTGAAAACCATAGTTTGTCAGTTTTTGGAGAAGCAGGTCATGATTTACCGTATCAAAAGCTTTGGTAAGATCACAGAAGATGCCCGATACACACAGTCTATCGTCAAGACATCTGCTAACTTTTGTGACCAGTTCGTTTATTGCCCGAGTTGTGCTGCAGCCTTTCCTGAAACCATACTGATTGCGTAAAATAATGCTGTGGGATGAATTGTAATTTTGCATCTGATCACATGCTGCTCTTTCAAATATTTTTGAAAAAATTGGTAATAGTGAGATAGGCCTATAGTTTCCCATTTCATCATGTTTGCCTTTTTTATGAATTGGCCTTACTAAGGTGTGGCTCAGCAGACACGCACCATTGGGTCCGCCAGGTCCCGCGTGAATGTTGTCGGTATCAAACGGAAACTTGCTATTCTTTTACGAACCTTGATATGCCATAGGGTGGTATCGACACATGATACCACAAAAATTATCTTCTTCTGTGACTGAACATTAAGGATTAAATCCCTTAGAACCATACTGAATTAATTATTTCCTAAAACAAGTTTATTTACTTTTACCAGCTATTTGATGACACTTTGTTATTGAACACCCATCTCGCTCTACTGATCCAGAGTATTTTTGTGTATGTATGATATGTAATCACTTCACTGACTCGGAGATTATTAAAAACAGTGCCTAACAGAAGCCAGCCGCTATGGAAGAGCGGTTCTAGGCGCTTCAGTCCGGAACCACGCTGCTGCTGCGGTCGCAGATTGGAGTCCTGCCTCGGGCATGATTGTGTGTGATGTCCTTTGGTTAGTTAGGTTTAAGTAGTTCTAAGTTCTAGGGGACTAATGACCACAGCAGTTGAGTCCCATAGTGCTCAAAGCCATTTGAACCATTTTCAACCCTTTGGATAAGATACAGCTGACATTACTAATGGCCTATTTGTCGTGGTGTATTAATGTGCGACTGTTTTTCTTGATCAGTACCTCCACACTAGAGATGTTTCATCATATACAATCAACTCAATGGCAAGGGAGGAGTAATAAGTGGGTGCTGCAGTGCAGTACTTATGCGGAAGAAAAGAATACTTTGGAAACTATGCAGAGAGTTTTCCAGTGCCGGAATTTAAGTTGCAGCGGTCAGCATAATCTGCGTGTAAACGACCGGATCAGATGCGAACCGGCCTGAGTAGGTACACGGCAACCAGCAGGTTGTAATTAATACTGCGGGAGGTGGGGGGGGGGGGGGGGGGGGGACACCGCCGTCCGCCTCTGGCGTCGCAAAAACCTGACACACTTCAGGAAGCTGTTCTTCCGCCTCCTACTCAGCACGTGGTTGCCTTCTGTGGTTAGAGAACAGTTGGTGCTACTATGTATAGGGTATGCTTTGTGCCCAGCTACACTCCGCCTCCAGTAAAAAATATTTGCAAGTAATTTTGGAATTTCAGAAAACTCTGACTAGCACAGTCGCATTAACCGAAGCGTTCGATACCGTTTCTCGAACTCACAACCGTACTGTGATCTTTCAACCTAACTTACACCTCGAGGTACGCTATAGATGTCTGTCACCACAACCTACATTCCCAAAAAATTACACTTATGGAAGAAATCGGAACACCAAAGTAATGAAATTTCGAGAATACATTCGTCTGGCTAACATACTACAGTTATTAAAATTGGAAGAGATAAGTCATTGCAAATGTGGAAAGCTGGTCCATTAATAACCATTAGAATGATGAATGCAAGCGTCCATTGTGTTGTACAGGTAAGGGATGTCAGTTTGCGGAACAGAGTTCCATGTCTGTTCCACTTGGTCAGTCAATACAGTAACGGTTAACGCTGTGCGTGGACAACGCCGGAATTGTCGTTCGATGATAACCCATATCTGCTCGATTGGAGACAAATCTGGTGATAGAACAGGCCAAAGCAACATGTCAACACTCTGTAGAGCTTGTTGGGTTACAAAAGCGGCTGTGGGCGAGCGTTGCATTGTTGGAAAACTCCCCCCTGCCATGCCGTCCATGTATGGCAGCACAACGGGTTGAATCACCACGGAGACGTAGAATTTTTCTGTCCGGGTGCCTGGAATAACCACGAGAATGCTCCTGTCCTCATACGAAATGGCATCCCATACCATAACTCCACGTGTAGATCCAGTGTGTGTAGTACTCAAACTCCTGACGAACACACGGCCATCACTTGCACCGAGGGACAACCAGTATTCATCAGAAAACACAACAGATCTCCACATTGCCCTTAAATGAGCTCTCGGTTGACTCGACTGAAGTCGTAAATGGCGGTGGTACGGGATCAGTAGAATGCACACTACAGGACATCTGGATAGGAGATTTATTTGTAATAGTTCGTTGTGTTACTGTGGTGTCAACTGCTGCTCAGATTGCTGCTGCACATACTATAAGGTGCGCCGGTCGGAGTGGCCGAGCGGTTCTAGGCGCTACAGTCTGGAACCGCGCGACCGCTACGGTCGCAGATTCGAATCCTGCCTCGGGCGTGGATGTTTCTGATGCCCTTAGGTTAGTCGCAATGAGGTGCGCCGTAACCATACGCCGAACACGATGGTCTTCCTTCCGTGACCACCGCTGCCAGCAATAACGAACAGTGGCTACATTCCTGTCAAGTTTTTCTGCAGTACTGCAGGTGGAAATCCAACTTCTCTTTTCATTTTACACGAGATCGTTCAAACTCAATGAGATGTTGACAATGGCGTCATGTCGCTTTAAAAGTATTCTTGATTACTATCAACTCACCACGTCCAGTCTCGAAGGTAACTAACGCTCACGACCGTCACAGCGTTTATTGAAAGTAAACTTGATTTGCAACCTCACAGTGGCCCCGTGCCTCTTGAGCAGACATCGTGTTTCAGATATAGAAACTCGCCTACCAACTTTCGTTTATCTCGCACAACTCTTTCTTCTTGGTATTGCGATTCTCTTCCGTCTGTGTATATAGGCGTAAAAGAATATTTTCAGTGTTCTATTCTTTTCCTGGTTGAGCACATATAACGTCACATAACACATAATTACATCACTGGACGAAGCCGACATATAGTATCGGTACGTTCAGTTTACCCGGATGTAGTGTGCCATTAATTCTGCATCATCCACTAATGTAGAATCGTAAAGCGTACTCTAGCGATAGTGACAAGAATTCGAGATAGCTACATAACACAGTATAACAACTCAGATAGTCTTCGATTTACTCCAAATAGTACGGCGTGTAAGTTACTACATACTTGGCGAAGTAGTTGCCATTATCAGCTGGTTGGACGATCTTCTTGCCACGGACGGACAAGTCGATGACACCCAGTCGACAATCTAATACTGAGAACCTCTTCGTCGCTTCTTCTAGCTAGGGAGCAGTGGTTTGTTATATATACAAGAGCCAAAAAAAAAAAAAAAAAAAAAAACTTTTAAAGATTTCCAGTTCAGTCAAGATTTATCGTTGCAACAGTGCACCCGGGGTACATGAAATGATTACATTTACAAATCAATAGCAGAAGGGGTTCCGAGATACCAGGTATCGAGCCATGCTGAAACACCCATATTAGTATACAGTGCGGCCACTACGAACGGCAGTGCAGGCGCTGACTCTGGCACCCAGTCGATCGTACAGGTGGCGATTACTGTCCTCGAATCCACGGATACGAGCTACCGCAATACAGCGAGCGCCAATACTGCCAGCTCAATAAAAGATTCTAACTACTGAAGGCACTAACTGCTGATAGGCATAGTTAGGAAAGGAAAGATTTTGATAGAGAACAAATAATATATTTACCTTAACAATATTCACAAGTCATCATATATATCTATCAATTGATGACACCCATCTTTACAAATTTCTTTTTTCTGGCGTACACACGTCCAGACCGTCCGCATAAAGTAACCTCTCAAAACTTTGGCATCTCTCTCTCTCTCTCTCCACATCCACCACTGCTGGCAGCTCACCTCCAGTTGCCCTCCAACTGCCCAGCGCTACGCGCTGTTCACATCCAACTGCCCAACACTACAATAGCGAATATTCCAACAATGACAACCAGCCACAGACTGCACACAGCACAGCCAGTGATTTTCATACAGAGCGCTACGTGGCGTTACCAACATAAAAACCTAAATAGTCTGCTTACAACTTCACACATGGTCGATTAGAGACAAGTCTAGAATGGAAACACTATGACGGCCGGCCGCGGTGGTCTAGCGGTTCTAGGCGCTCAGTCCGGAACCGCACGACTGCTACGGTCGCAGGTTCGAATCCTACCTCGGGCATGGGTGTGTGTGATGTCCTTAGGTTAGTTAGGTTTAAATAGTTCTAAGTTCTAGGGGACTGATGACCACAGATGTTAAGACCCATAGTGCTCAGAGCCATTCATTCACTATAACGATGCAAATCAAATTCACTTTAAATACACGGTGTAACAGTCGCGAGCGTTAGATACCTTTGAAATTGGGCAAGGTGAGCTAATGTTAGTCAAGGATGCCTTTAAGGCGACAAACACGCCATTATGAACACCTCACTGAGTTTGAAAGACGTTGTGTAATAGGGCTATGAGAAGGTGGATGCTGCTTCTGCGACACTGCAGAAAGGCTAGGCAGAATTGTAGTCACTGTATATGATTGCTGGCACCGGTAGTCACGAGAATGCACGGTCTTAAAAAGACAACGCTCCAGACGGCCACTTGGCACTACCGAGAGGGAGGAACATCGCGTTCGACATATGGCTCTGGCGTGTCGTATTGCACAGGCAGCAGCAATCTGAGCAGAAGTTGGCACCACTGCAATACAACGAACTGTTACAAATCGGGTACTTCAAGGACAGGATCGAGACAAATGCCCTGTAGCGTACATTTAACTGACCTCATACCGCCGCCATTTGTGACTTCAGTAATGTCAAACGAGAGCCCATTTAATGGCAGTGTGGTGATCTGTTGTATTCTCTGATGAATATTGGTTGTTCCTCGGTCCAGTGATGGCCGCATCCAACGTGTCTGCGTGCTACACACACTAGACATACACCTGGAATGTGGGACGCAATCACGTATGACGGCAGAATCACTTTCGTGCTTATCCCATGAACCCTGTCTGCAAAACTGTACATCAATCTCGACATGTTGTGCTGCCATTCATGAACAGCATTCCAAGGGGTGTTTTACAACAGGATAAAGCTCTCCCACATATCGCTGTTGCGGGCAAACGTGCTCTACAAACTGTCGACCATATTGCCTTGACTTGCTCGACTACCAGATCAATCTCCAATCGAGAAGATATGGAACAGCATCGTACGACAACTCCGCCGTCATCCACGCAAATAATTAACCGTCCCTGTATTAACCGATCAGGTGCCACACACATGGGAGTCCATCCCACACACTGACATCCACACCTGCACAACACAATGCATTCACGTTTCTATGATTGCATTAAACATTCCGACGATTAAAGCAGTTTTAACGTGCCAGCATTTCACATTTGCAATGGCTCACCTGGCTCTTACATTAACCTGTGACGTTGATTAACAGATTTTAATAACTCATTCCATTATTCTAAATTAATTATTTTTTGGTGTTGCAACTTTTTCCCGTCAATGTAGATTTGTGATAGATACAACAACAAATAGATTTAACACGCGTAACCAAAACAAGTGTAATCTAATATTTAACGTAGCAATATTAATAATTAAGAATATTAAAGGCCTCCGGGCGTTAATGGCTCGATGAATACACCAAGGCTTTCATCCCCGGATGTCTACGATGATTGGACTCTCCTCTCTAATCTCTCCTTTCATCTTTTTTCTTCTTAAAATGCAAACGTTACAATTTTCTTCTCCATGTTTATGTACATTTTATATTCAATGAGCAAAAATGCTGCAAAAAAATGTAAGAGAGGAAGAAAAGGGAGTGGGAGGGAAAATAAAAAGGGTTTGCCTCCTCTTGGCAGGTACGAGCAAAAGTACGTATGGTGATTTTGTATCGAGATAGCCTTTTGGCAGTCCAAGTCTTCCTGCATTTCGCAACATCCTTCTGACGTTGCAAGTTCCTATACGCAACTACATCGTCCGTGACCAGCCTCAAGGGGCTTCTGACGTGATTCAGAAGATCACTCACACATACCGTGAACAGTAATGGTCGTACAACACTCCTTTGTGATACTCTCGAAGTTAGTCTTACACGTCCATTTAGTGCCGTAAAGAACGACGTGTCGAGTTCTGTCTGCCGCACTCCATGAAAAAGGGTGTAGAGTTGGGATTGTTTGCGGAAGGAGACCAGACAGAAAGGTCATCGGTGTCATCGGATTAGGGAAGGCCGGGGAAGGAAGTCGACCGTGCCCTTTGAAAGGAATCGTCCCGGCATTTTCCTGGAGCGATTTAGGCAAAACGCGGAAAACCTAAATCAAGATGGCCGGACGCAGGATTGAACCGTCGTCCTCCCGAATGCAGGTCTAGTGTGTAGAAGTGCGGTGTTAGCTGGCGTACAATTTAAGTCATCAGAAACTTCCACTCTTACAGGGAAAATATAATATTTCTGTCGCCAGGATACTTGAAGGCAGAGTGTCACCTTACGTGCGTTCGGCAGCGGTGTACTTTAAAAGTAAGTATGACGCGTTCTGCCATTGTTAGACGGCAAACCTCGTGTCGCTGCAGCCCTCAGTCTCGCTATTAATATCTGGCTGTATCGCTGGAGCGGTTGGCTATCCGCACGTCCGCATGGCTATTTCCGCCAACGGGTGCTACCCCAAGCTGCCGCCGGCGATGACGTCAGCGTCTGCATCTCAGCACAGATGGGCAGCTCCGTAGCAAGGACTCGTTGCTGAGCCGAGGACGGCACCAGTCCGGTGTACTCGCAAACACCACTAGTGATCTTCTAGCCATTGTCAGTATCGACTGGTATCCAGTCGCCGCTACGTCAACAACGTAGAATTAACATTCCTCCTAATGAAATTTGTCTACAAACTAAATTCACGTTGTATAATACTCGCGTGTTGATCCAACCTACTAGAAACAAATCTAGCAGCACGCCTTGTGATAGGACATACTGTCGGGGCCCTAAGTGAAGTATTCGGTACCGCTTCCATGTATTATACGGTACACATGTCACAGTACAGCAAATGTTACAATACAATTTTTGCTGATCTGTATTGTTTCAGGTAGCATTGTACACGATATATATAAAATGTAACAGACCCATTTAGTCAGCGACAGCTTATTTCAACACAATTAACAGGAATTTTTAATTAATGGAAAGTGACTTATTGTAAACATCAATTTTACGAAATTTACAGAAAAACTAATTATTTCATTTGCGTAACTATCAGACAATAATCACGGAGGAACGTTAGTGTTAAAATCAGTTCACTCATTAAATGGTAAATTAATTTTCAAAATTCGATTATTTCATAAAACGTGAAAATTAATGTTTTGGGTAGTTTTTTTGGCTAACTGATGCACTGAAAGTTACGTTGACTCTCAAGCGATTATGTTTCCATAAAAACACAAATCAGACTCATTGTAATTAATTACGTAATCACCAGTTTAAAACTTTCTGTCATAAACAAACTATTATTTCGATCATTTGGTCAAAACGAGATTATTATGTAAAATTTGAACCTCAAAATCTATTTCCGATTTATATAAAGTACTCCAGAATATGTTAGCACCAAATTCCTGTTGTAATTAACGAGATAGGGATAATTTAGTATCACGTATTGTCATTCACATTTCTAAAGCAGATTTTCAATACTAAATTTGAAAAGCAATTTTAGAAATCACATTTGTTATGATCAGTCATTTATTATCTTCAAAACTGTAATGTCATTTGTTATGGAACAACCGATTTTAACTGTAACTCAATTAAGGGGAGACGGAAGGCAAGTGGGCTTCAAAAATTCGATTTTTAGATTTTAGAATATTTGAAATGCCTGGTCTTTCCTGCGTGAAACAGATTTTGTTTTGTGTAAATATGACAATTTTTTCTTGAGATACGATGGTTTTCCTGACGCACGCTCTTTGCTCGAATGATCCTGACACTTGGTGCAAGCACAGAAGTGCTAGATATGACCACAAACATTCTTTGCCTGCATCAGAAATGAATGAAATTAAACTCATATTTAGAGACCTTTGTAAAGATGCCTTGTTAAAGAAATGTCTTCATGGAAAAAACCAAAATTTAAATGAATGTGAACTCTGTCATTTGCAACCGGTTACCGAAACTCTATTTGTTCAGCTTACAACCCTCAAATCTGGTGTTTATGATGCTATTTTATGCTTCAATGATGGTGTAATTAGAAAAATGGATATTTTGGAATTATTGGGCGTAAAATATAGTGGAAATACTGCAAAATCCTTGGTGCAAATAGATAAAGAGAGAATCCCCAAAGCACATATTGATAATTTAAAATGCACAAAAGAAGCCAGAGAGAAAGGAAGAGGGGCCAAGAGAGAAAAAGATCAGTAGGATACAGATGATACTCAGTACGGTGCAGGAAAATATTCGTGGTAAATAATTCTCATCAATAACCATACTAGAACTGCAATATTAAACTTTAAATGGATTTTTCTAAAAACTACATTTTTTCCTGCAGGTACCATTATTTTCTAAACTAATGGGTTTAGAAACATGAAATGTGGTCAATTTGTACTGCAGATGGTAATCAGTTGTGACAAGTAAATTGAGAACCACCAAACAATCAGAAAATGATTTATAATAATTAATGTACAAGAAAAAGTTAAATTTTACTAGTGAAAGAATAAAAATTTTTTCTTCAAAACAATAAGAGGTATTATGTTCATTTTACTTGTGAATTGAGGCATATATGTTATACATATGCAATGAAAATTTCATTGTTTTATCACTTATAGTTCTTTTGAAAAGTGTACTTATTCAAAGGGTAAAATAGCATTGGCAGAATAGGGATAAAAATTGCCTTCCGTCTCCCCTTAATGTGACTTTGCTGAACCGTACTTTCAAATAACTTGTGTTGTTAAGAAACTACTTAAGCAGTGAGCCTAAAAGCTCGAAAGTGGCAGTAGAGTGGCTGTTGTTTTCAGTTAGTTCGAGTAAATCACTTTTTTTCAGATGTGTATTGTACAAATGTTCTGGAACAATATACACCTTAATATAAAAAAAATTATGTGTCGGTGTAAATCATTTAATATCATCGGCTTTTCACATTGACTCCTGGGATTTCTGTAGTAAAGCAATTAATTTTGTGCACCCCAAATACCTTTTAAATTATGGAGAAAAGTAGTTTAAACTAACAAGATAATTACACACACCAAGCATTTCATTGAATTTAACAACTACAGAGGTATCTCTTTATTCAGCGTTGTGGGTAAAATCTTCTCAGGTATTGTTGAAAAGAAAGTGCGAGTATTAGTTGAGGACCAATTGGATGAAAATCAGTGTGGGTTTAGGCCTCTTAGATGTTGTCAGGACCAGATCTTTAGCTTACGGCAAATAATGGAGAAGTGTTATGAGTGGAACAGGGAATTGTATCTATGCTTTATAGATCTAGAAAAGGCATATGACCGGGTTCCTAGTAGGAAGTTATTGTCTGTTCTGCGAGATTATGGAATAGGAGGCAAACTTTTGCAAGCAATTAAAGGTATTTACATGGATAGTCAGGCAGCAGTTAGAGTTGACGGTAAATTGAGTTCATGATTCAGAGTAGTTTCAGGGGTAAGACAAGGCTGCAACCTGTCTCCACTGTTGTTCATATTATATGTGGATCATATGTTGGAAACAATAGACTGGCTGGGTGAGATTAAGATATGTGAACACAAAATAAGCAGTCTTGCATATGCGGATGACTTAGTTGTGATGGCAGATTAGATTGAAAGTTTTCAAAGTAATATTTCAGAGCTAGATCAGAAATGTAAGGACTATGGTATGAAGATTAGCATCTCCAAAGCGAAAGTAATGTCAGTGGGAAAGAGATATAAACGGATTGAGTGCCAAATAGGAGGAACAAAGTTAAAACAGGTGGATAGTTTCAAGTACTTAGGATGCATATTCTCACAGGATGGCAACATAGTGAAAGAACTGGAAGCGAGGTGTAGCAAAGGTAATGCAGTGAGTGCTCAGCTACGATCTATTCTCTTCTGCAAGAAGGAAGTCAGTATCAAGACTAAGTTATCTGTGCACCGTTCAATCTTTCGACCAACTTTGTTGTATGGGAGCGAAAGCTGGGTGGATTCAGGGTACCTTATCAATAAGGTTGAGGTTACGGATATGAAAGTAGCTAGAATGATTGCAGATACTAGCAGGTGGGAACAATGGCAGGAGGGTTTCCACAATGAGGAAATCAAAGAAAAACTGGGAATGAACTCTATAGATGTAGCAGTCAGGGCGAATAGGCTTAGATGGTGGGGTCATGTTACACGCATGGGAGAAGCAAGGTTACCCAAGACAGTCATGGGTTCAGCAGTAGAGGGTAGGAGGAGTCGGGGCAGACCAAGGAGAAGCTACCTGGATTCGGTTAAGAATGATTTTGAAGTAATAGGCTTAACATCAGAAGAGGCACCAATGTTAGCAGTGAATAAGGGATCATGGAGGAATTTTATAAGGGGGACTATGCTCCAGACTGAACGCTGAATGGCATAATCAGTCTTAAATGATGATGCTGATAACGGATTCGTAATCTACGAGTGTGTTAATCGAACATTTTTAGCTAGAAACTGGTAAAAAGAATGTGTTAAGAGCCTTTGAATTGCTTCGATGTTTTCCTTTAATAAGACGTGTTAGGTTTCTTAAACATTTGAGCAGAACTCAAGAATGGGTCGGTTAAGTGTTGTGTACGCGGTCTCCTTTCACAAGAGCTGTGTGAGAAAAGTAATGAGACTGATTTTTTTATCTACCAAAGATTTTATTTATTTTATTTTTTTTTTTCAAACAACAGCTTTGTCCCTCCAAAGTAGCTCCCTTCGGCAGCTGTACACTGGCTGAGTCGTCGTTCCTAGTCCTAGTTAACACTGTTGAAAGGCTTCAACTGGTAGGGCCTTTAGCATGTTGGTCATATTCTTCTCAATGTTGTCCATGACATCGTTTCGCGGCATTATTCTAATTTCGGGAAAAGAAAAAGTCACGAGGGCCCTGATCAGGTGAACAGGGGCCTGTGGGACAACAGGAATGCCATCTAAGGTAAAAAAAATTCCGTAATGGAAGCGGCTGTGTATCATGGGGCGTTGCCATGATGCAGCATCTACTTGATTGCAGAGTACGGTCTGGCTCGAATCGAGCTTTTCCTGAGCCTTTCAAGGATATCTTTGTAAACCAGTTGGTTGACAATTCGCCCAGGAGGAACGAAATCCTTATGCACCATACCCCTACGATTAAATAATGAAATCAGCATTGTTATGATCTTTGATTTGCTCATACGAAGTTTCCTCGGTTGACGAGATGTGTTCGTGTGCCATTCCTGACTTTGCCGCTATATTTCAGGGTCGCGCAAGTGATGAATCTAGGATTCATGACTTGCAAACATACGACTGAACCATTCGTGGCCATTGGTAATCCTCTCAACAAAATCGAACCATACATTTCTTCGATCACGCTTCTGCTCAGTTGTGAGGCTTTTCGGCACCATCTTGGCACAAACATTTCGCATGTGCAAATCGTCGGTCAAAATTTGATATACGGTGAAAGGTACATCATCCTGATTGTCAAATGTGAGTCTGATCTCACAGGAACACGCACAAAATCGACGTTTTTCGTTTTTTGAAGTAGAATGTCTCCCTGAGCGAGGTTCTTCCAAAACTGATTTGTGCCAGAGAAAAGCTTGTGCTCTTGATCATGAATGTTCCCCGCAGGCCTGTTTCAACTTTTCAAAAGTCACATTCGTGGATTCCCCAAGATTAGCACAAATCTTGATTGCATAACGTTGTTCTAAATTCCGCTGTTCCATTTTCGTAGCAAACAACAGAAACGCAAATCCACTGATGGCGCTCTCAAAAATCTCGTGGTGGCTGTAATACGGAGCTGAAACTCGAACTGAGCACCTGGGAGGGATGAACACACCGGTCTACATAAGTAGAATAACACAGCGTTCCCAGGTCGCTCGTAGTGTTGTCAGTTTCATTACTTTTCTCACACTCGTCGCGCATGAGCAGCACTTTCCTAGAATTCTGCCAATAGACTGAAGTCGACCATTCGCCTGCCCTACAACCAACCTTACTTGCTGGCTCCTTTCTATCTCGCTTTGCAACTCTACACCTTTATACGAGGGTTGGAACTTGAATAGTAACAACTATTTATTCACAACCAACACAAAAGAGGTACTTGTTTGCACCTGTTACTGTCCTTCAAAGTAGTCGCCAGCGTTGTGTAGAACCCGTTGCCAGCGATGTGGAAGGCGTAGTATACCGTTATGAGAGCCTGTTCTGTTGGTGGTGCGAATGGAGCGGTCTACTGCCTGTCGAATCTCGGAACACTTCTGAGGCGAATGCCACGAAGTGGTTCCTTCATCTTCGGAATCAAAACAAAGTCACAAGGATTTAAGTCCGGGGAGTATGGCGGATGGTATAGTACTTGCCAGTCCCATCGACCGAACAGAGCAGCCACAGCTTGCGCTGTATGCGCCCGCGCATTGTCGTGCAAAATGACGAGTTGGTTGCGCAGAAACTGCCGCCGCTTCTTTCGCAAACACCGTCAGTGCACATAGTTACTGTTCGTTTTTGGAGCATCTCCTGGGACCAGCTCGTATTTTCTAGACATCTTGTGTCATAGTTTTTGTGTTAGCAGAAGAGCCAACACCGTGTTACGAGTGGAGGCCGAAACGCACGCGTTTCAGCTCACGCAGGCTGGCGTGAGGAGGGAAGAACTATACTGACGTGAGGTCTGGAACATGACAAGGAACGAGAATTCAGAAAGCGCACGTAATTACGTAATTAGTTTCATACTTAACTTTAATCCATTAATGATGAACGTCGCTCTTGACGGTACATGATTCACAATATTATCTGTTCAGAATACATTCTTGAAGATAGTAATTATAGTAACTGAATATGGCGCCTTGCTAGGTCGTAGCAAATGACGTAGCTGAAGGCTATGCTAAACTGTCGTCTCTGCAAATGAGAGCGCATGTAGACAGTGAACCATCGCTAGCAAAGTCGGCTGTACAACTGGGCGAGTGCTAGGGAGTCTCTCTAGAGTAGACCTGCCGTGTGGCGGCGCTCGGTCTGCAATCACTGATAGTGGCGACGCGCGGGTCCGACGTATACTAACGGACCGCGGCCGATTTAAAGGCTACCACCTAGCAAGTGTGGTGTCTGGCGGTGACACCACAACAGTTCTGAAACAATACCAAACGGCTTCAGCAGACCGTTTAAACCGGATTTTTTGTTAGTTCAAACATAAGAGAACAGACAGTTTTAGATTACATAAATTAATTCAAAATCTTCACAAAAGAATATAATGATAGACGATACCTTAGTATATGTGAGGGTTTAGAAGCCAACATGATCTGCAGTACTACGCGTGATAAAGCGTGACACAGGAGGAATTTTGCATATTCAGGAATAGGACAGGAACGATCATTCGAAGGAAAAACGTCTACTAAACATGGACCTAAAATGCATACCGCTAGAGCCGCGAGCACGTCTTCATCGTCGATACTGTGAAACAAATCTCCTCTTCTACACGCTCTTGGCTTTGCGTATTTTGGGAGGAAATGGTATGAGCTAAATGAAAAATAGCTCTAAGATCCATACCTTTACAGCTATTAGCACTTACACAGTAGAAGAGATGTGTTTCACAGTAGCAGAAATGAACAGCTGATCATGGCTCTTAAATTATGGACTCCACAGCCCACCTTTATTCGATTTTTTTTCTTGTTTTGGTCCATAGTACCATCTCTCAAAATGGAAAGCAAAGATCTTTAAGTAGAAGGGATTTATTTAACAGGATCAAAGATGAAGAATTTCTCAAAGCTCTTAACGGATGTATTTTTGAATTAATGTACACTATATATTTTTGGTTCGAATGATCGTTCCTGTCATATCTTTCAATCCTGATCATTCCTCTTGGGACACCCTGTACGTAGAAGTAACTAAGTCTTCTTGGGGTAAACACATTGGCCAGTTTTCGCGACAAATAGTGTGGAGACTTTTCCCGAGCGAACGCCATGTTAGCGTGAGTCGTTCACAGATGAAAGAACCGAAGCGAAAGAAACATTTGTTTCAACACTGATACTTAAAAACGCATTATTCTACACATACAGAGTGACAGTTACTGAGTTATATGAAATAAAACTTCTGAACGGTTTATGTTATGACTTTCAGACTGCACGAATGATCGCAGGGCATGGTGGGAACTACTCTCCGCTTGCATGGTTTGGTTTAGCGACGAAACCTACTTTCATTTGAGTGGGTTCGTCAATAAGAAAAATTGGGGCATTTGGGGGACTGAGAATCCGCATTTCGAGATCGAGCGATCTCTTCACCGTCGACGGGAGTCTGTGTGGAGTGCAATGCCCAGTCACAGAATACTCGGTGCGATAATCCTCAATGGCACGGTGGCCACCGAACGGTACGTGAAGGTTTTGGAAAATGATTTCACCCCCATTATCCAAAATGACCCTGATTTCGACATGATGTGGTTCATGCAAGACGGAGGTCGACCCCATCAAAGCAGAAGTGTGTTCGACGTCCTGAGGAGCACTTCGGGGATCACGTTCTGGCTCTGGGGTATCCAAAGGCAACTGGTATGGGCCCCGATTGGCCGCCATATTCTCCGGATCTGACACATGCTACACCTTTTTGTGGGGCTATATAAAAGACAAAGTGTACAGCAATAGCCCCAAAACCATTGCTCAGCTGAAAACACCCATTCAGGAGGCATCGACAACATCAGTGTTCCGACAGTTCAGCGGGTCATGCACAATTTCGCTATTCGTCTGTGCCACATCATCGCTAATTATGGTAGGCATATCAAACATGCCATAATCTAAATCCCAATGCCTGTAGTGACAGTACTGGTTAAAAACAGTCTTGGTTGCAGTTTTAGTTTTTTTTATTTTTACTTTTTTTTCAACTGCGCTTTCGCCTTTTTAGGCATCCTGGTATTTCTCAAAACGAACCTTTAGACAGCGTAGCCAAAGAGCATCGTTGAATACATCAGGCCAACATCGCCTTCGTTAAACTCAGTAAAAACTTATCTACATGGACGGGTGTGGCTCCAAGACCTGCATTACGCGTTCCCGTTCACAGAAGCGAGTAAGAGAATAACTGAGTTTAACGAAGGCGATGTTGGCCTGATGTATTCGACGATGCCCTTTGGTTACACTGTCCAAAGGACCGTTTTAAGAATACCAAATTAAGATCAATCTGAAGATATCTAAATAAGGCGAAACGCGTAGTTGAAAAAAAAAATAAAAAAATAAAATTGCAACCAAGACTGTTTTTAACCAATACTGTTGTACATCTACATTTACATTTATACTCCGCAAGCCACCCCACGGTGTGTGGCGGAGGGCACTTTACGTGCCCCTGTCATTACCTCCCTTTTCTGTTCCAGTCGCGTATGGTTCGCGGGAAGAACGACTGTCTGAAAGCCTCCGTGCGCTCTCGAATCTCTCGAATTTTACATTTGTGATTTCCTCGGGAGGTATAAGTAGGGGAAGCAATATATTCGATACCTCATCCATAAGCGCACCCTCTCGAAACCTGAACAGCAAGCTACACCGCGATGCAGAGCGCCTGTCTTGCAGAGTCTGCCACTTGAGTTTGCTAAACATCTCCGTAACGCTATCACGGTTACCAAATAACCCTGTGACGAAACGCGCCGCTCTTCTTTGGATCTTCTCTATCTCCTCCGTCAACCCGATCTGGTACGGATCGCACACTGATGAGCAATACTCAAGTACAGGTCGAACGATTGTTTTGTAAGCCATCTCCTTTGTTGATGGACTATATTTTCTAACGACTCTCCCAATGAAACTCAACCTGGCACCCGCCTTACCAACAATTAATTTTATATGATCATTCCACTTCAAATCGTTCCGTACGCATACTCCCAGATATTTTACAGAAGTAACTGCTACCAGTGTTTGTTCCGCTATCATATAATCATACAATAAAGGATCCTTCTTTCTATGTATTCGCAATACATTACATTTATCTATGTTGCCACTCCCTGCACCAAGTGCCTATGCGCTGCAGATCTTCCTGCATTTCGCTACAATTTTCTAATGCTGCAACTTTTCTGTATACTACAGTATCATCCGCGAAAAGCCGCATGGAACTTCCGACACTATCTACTAGGTCATTTATATATATTGTAAAAAGCAATGGTCCCATAACACTCCCCTGTCGCACGCCAGAGATTACCTTAACGTCTGTAGATGTCTCTCCATTGACTACAACATGTTGTGTTCTATTTGCTAAAAACTCTTCAATCCAGCCACACAGCTGGTCTGGTATTCCGTAGGCCCTTACTTTGTTTATCAGGCGACAGTGCGGAGCTGTATCGAATGTCTTCCAGAAGTCAAGTAAAATAGCATCTACCTGGGAGCCTGTATCTAATATTTTCTGGGTCTCATGAACAAATAAAGCGAGTTGGTTCTCACACGATCGTTGGTTTGCTGTATGCCACATATGGATTGGAAGAATTTCTACCTGTAGTGACGTTTACATGTTGAATAAAGTGTGTGCGCGCTATAGTCAGAACAAACTTCTATGGAGCTCACTGACAACAGTGGAGCTGTACATTAGAACTAGTTTAACCACTCCTTGCCAGGCAGCACCACTGTTCAGGGCAAAAAAAAAATTAAAAAAGCGCAGTGGCCACTTTTCGCTCCCATGTCACTTTAGCCCGCCGTCTTTTACTACGTAATAACTTTCCTGTTGCAATAACATGCCGTCCTAGTAATCGGTGTTTCCCTTTGACAAACACTCTGTGTGGCAGTAAAAGTGTGATTTGAATTACCTTGCTAGCCATAACTGGGCCACGGTCTGTAGAAATCTGGCGCAACGCCCAGCCACATTAGCGCCCTCTGGACAAGTGGCCCTTCAGTGCGCCGGACCTAGTGCTATTGCAGCTGCGACCTGGCCCTGTTGAGGATGAGCCACTGCAGACGAGCGTGTCCTGAATAAGCTGACGTCCCGGCCGTGTTTGAACAGGCAGCAGCCCTTCGCGTCCCTACTGGGGCCACCCTCAAACAGCGTCGCGCCGGCTCTTGTTGGGAAATGTCTTTAGAAGGCAGCAGGCAGCCTGTACGCCGCGGTCGTCCTTTCTTCGCGGCTCAGCGCTCGGCCGATCGTGCGCCGGTGAATAGAACCGCCGACGTGATAATTTTATTAGGCTCTGTATCAAAGCCGCTTCACGGACGGAGGAACAAGAACGGCCTATCCTTTGCGCAGCTTCGGACCCTCTTTGTCACATCAAGTACCACGCGTGCTGAGTACTCTTGCTTGCGAAAAGTTAACATTCTGAATAGCTGAGATATGTTCACGAAGGAACACTGTTATCAGTGCTATTTAACAGTCATTCAGTTTAACTTAAATTTACCACGTTATATAGAACTGAATGAGTTGTGGGTATGTCTTACGAATTTTACAAACAATACTCTATTCTCGTCATTTTTAACTGTTTTCCGTCTTATCCTTTAGTTGCTTTAAATTCGTGGAGGTATGTGCCGTCTATGCAACTAAATGAAGGCAGTTTGTTTGTTGCCATACGCGTTTCGCTTCATTTATTTGGGACGCATCATCAGTGGCCTGAAATACATGTTTCTTTTTTATATACACAATAAGCGTATTATCTGCTAGATATAATCTGTTGATATATTACATTTTGTCGGGTTTTTTAGGTTAGAAGCAACTTTTGTAGCACAAGTTCCATAAAATGATGCATCTGTCGTTTTACTTACGATTTCCAGCACTGCTAACACATATATGTGTTTCTGGAGATGTATTTGCTGGTCTTTCCAGAAACACATATATGTGTTAGCAGTGCTGGAAATCGTAAGTAAAACGAAAGATGCATCATTTTATGGAACTTGTGCTACAAAAGTTGCTTCTAACCTAAAAAACCCGACAAAATGTAATATATCAACAGATTATATCTAGCAGATAATACGCTTATTGTGTATATAAAAAAGAAACATGTATTTCAGGCCACTGATGATGCGTCCCAAATAAATGAAGCGAAACGCGTATGACAACAAACAAACTGCCTTCTTTTAGTTGCATAGACGGCACATACCTCCACGAATACTCTATTCGCTGACGCCACGTTCAAGTCGCAACATTTAGACGCGTTTTGGCATCATCCTTCTCTCATTAGGTGGCCGTCTGCAAATAATACAAGTACATTATTTTGTCATTTCATTAACCACAAGAGCCATGTTTTTGTTGTTATTGATTGCATATATATATGTATAGTTAAGGCTCACCGGCCATTTGACCATCTTCTTCTGTGCGGATGCACAAACAGAGCCCGAACTCTTACGGGAATCGGCGGTAAAGGCGCGAGTAATGAGTATAATGGGCAGGGGCACTATGAATATAGTGCGGGACAACAAGTTGCTAATGTTCGTCTCACGGGAGGCGTGCCAGAGATAAGTCCCACCAGTCGCACTATATGTCCTCGGTGGCTCAGATGGATGCCGGCACGGTAGCTCAGCGTGTTCGGTCAGAGGGCTGCGTGCTCTCTGTGATAAAAAAAAAAAAAAAACTGTGTCAAGGAATCAACGATCAACTTGAACGGATGTCTTGTGACGTCCACCCACACCAAACGCAACGAACTATATCGAACAAAAAAGAAAAAAAGGACGAATAGAGTGTCTGCCATGTAAGCAGGAGATCCCTGGTTAGAGTCCCGGTCAGGGATCACATTTTAAACTGCCTCTGTTGAATTATATCAACGCCTGTATGCAGCTAAGGGTTGTTGTTGTTGTGATCTTCAGTCCTGAGACTGGTTTGATGCAGCTACTCTATCCTGTGCAAGCTTCTTCATCTCCCAGTACCTACTGCAACCTACATCCTTCTGAATCTGTTTAGTGTATTCATCTCTTGGTCATCCTCTACGGTTTTTAACTTCCACGCTGCCCTCCAGTACTAAATTGGTGATCCCTCGATGTCTCAGAACATGCCCTTCCAACCGATCCCTTCTTCTAGTCAAGTTGTGCCACAAGCTCCTCTTCTCCCCAATTCTACTCAATACCTCCTCGTTAGTTATGTGATCAACCCATCTAATCTTCAGCATTCTTCTGTAGCACCACATTTCGAAAGCTTCTACTCTCTTCTTGTATAAAGTATTTATCGTCCACGTTTCACTTCCATACATGGTTACACTCCATACAAATACTTTAAGAAACGACTTCCTGACACTTAAATCAATACTCGATGTTAACAAATTTCCCTTCTTAAGAAACGGTTTCCTTGCCATTGCCAGTCTACATTTTATATCCTCTCTACTTCGACAGTCATCAGTTATTTTGCTCCCCAAATATCAAAACTCCTTTACTACTTTGAGTGTCTCATTTCCTAATCTAATTCCCTCGGCATCACCCGACTTAATTCGACTACATTCCATTATCCTCGTTTTTGTTTTGTTGATGTTCATCTTATACCCTCCTTTCAAGACACTGTTCGTTCCGTTCAACTGCTCTTCCAAGTCCTTTGTTGTCTCTGACAGAATTACAATGTCATCGGCGAACCTCAAAGTTTTTTTTTCTTCTCCATGGATTTTAATACCTACTCCGAACTTTTCTTTTGTTTCCTTTATTGCTTGCTCAATATACAAATTGAATAACATCGGGGAGAGGCTAGAACCCTGTCTCACTCCCTTCCCAACCACTGCTTCCATTTCATATCCCTCGTGTCTTATAACTGCCATCTGGTTTCTGTACAAATTGCAAATAGCCTTTCGCTATCTGTATTTTATCCCTGCCACCTTCAGAACTTGAAAGAGAGTATTCCAATCAACATTGTCACAAGCTTTCTCTAAGTCTACAAATGCTAGAAACGTAGGTTTGCCTTTCCTTAATCTTTCTTCTGAGGTAAGTCGTAGGGTCAGTATTGCCTCACGTGTTCCAACATTTCTACGGAATCCAAACTGATCTTCCCCGAGGTCGGCTTCTATCAGTGTTTCCATTCGTCTGTAAAGAATTCGTGTTAGTATTTTGCAGCTGTGACTTATTAAACTGATAGTTCGGTAATATTCATTTCATTGTTTTTGATTGTACTTGTAAGGTTAGGTGACGAAGTTCCGCTACTTATCTCCAGAGGCAGAAGTGTATATTCTCACGGGAGAACGAACAAAAATTCGCCATCTGCCGTCACTTTATAACACACTTATCCACAACAACTATTCCTGTCACGGTAAAACCCCGTATAACACTATGGGCTGCTATTATATTAGAACAATGCCGAAAATGCTATTCCTGTGAAAGGATTTTTGTGACCGTTCCTGTGTTCAATGGAAAGGTATCTGCCTAATTTTGTTTCTCTAGAGATTTCTATCGAAAGAAAGCAGTAGCAAGGTAAACGGGAATCGAACCAAGGTTCTATTAGTAACCTAGTAAACTGTTATTACGTGAAAATAAACGGTCGCCAGCCTAATTACGCAAAATTGTACCCAGTGCTATCATGGTTCATTAAAGTTAACTATTTGGGTTGACTGTACTTGACACTAAACTTCTGTTTGCTGATAAGATACAAGACAATAGCACAGTTTAGCAACTAATGTACCAGTGAATTGACTTGAACTACACAGGAGAAACCTTAATTTATTTAGACAATAACTGGCTCTCGATAACATTATATGTACATTTCAATGGGAAGATATTGAAAATTATAGGTAAATCATTAGTAATTGTGGAACACCACAGATATGAACAAGAGGTTCTTTTGTCAGTTTAACTATAGGAAATTATTACTTTTGAATTAATTATAAAGTTGTTGTATCTTTTGTACTGATTATTACTTGCATTCTCAGGAAATATTCACTACCTTACATTGTTTAGTTCAAACGGAAAATGTAACACGTGTATCTAGTATAGTTTGAATAATCGTAACAACTTGCTTATTCTTGATTGCTGTTATTGTAATATGTCATTAAATTTTGGTTGGGCAATTAGCATGGGGACTCGGGAAACTAATTTGTCGTTACATACAGAGCGTGGCTGAACGTTTCAGTCATAAGGCAATGTGCGAAACACCGTTAACTACATAACACATGAAATTGTAAACACTATTATTTCAATAAAAAGAATCTTTGAATTGAATACTTCAGTCGTCCTTTTATGAAAGCTACGTCGAGTATTTAAAAACTTATGTTCACTAAGTAATTATGTACTTTACAACTCTACAAAGTTTGTTAGAGTTTTTAAGAAAAATAATTGCTTTTCAGTTCAGTACAACAGGATAATCGGTTTCATCGTACCACTTACGATAGGACTCTGTCTAGATAAATGACTAAGGATAAAATACGGTGGCTCAACACGAACTTTATTGAAAACCCCAAACCACACAGATGGTCTATGCATTCTTACAGTAATCGACTAATAATTTGAGTTGAAGATGGTGGCAGCACCGATCTCCAGTGCTATTCAAAAACGGCAGCAAAAGTATCCATGGCTCTTCCTGTACAATAAGCTCTGAAAATTTTCTTCTTGGCGTCGGATTTTCAAAGTATAGAGCTAAACAAAGCATGCCATGAATAATAAGCCGTATTAATTCCGCAACCGAGGTTATATTATATAATCTTGCAGTTCTTGTCGCCTCCTTCAGTTCACAGGATGCGCACTTTTTGCCTGCTAGCCACCGACTGACTCATGCCACAAAGGACCTTTGCAGGTCGACCATCAGATCCTCCTTTTCTATTCCCGCCTAGCCTGTTCCGTTGCGGAGGGACTGCCCTCCTAGTTTTACATGATTACAAGCGTTTGACATTCTTTGCAGCACATTGCTTTCGAAATGAAATCCCTAGATTAATTACAGTTACGTAAATTATCATACATAATGATTGAAACGTTTACATCAAAGAGCACAGCTATACAGAAGTCACATTAAGTAAAAACAGACAAAGAAGACCATAAAACCATTACAGGTAATATCGATACTATGCCCCATGTTTAAGTGATGCTTTCGGTTAGGGATATATCAGTGAAGCATCCATTCCAAATCAAACAGTGTTGGGCGAAAAAAATTTAGAAACACATCACAACAACATTCACTTTACACAAATAATATAACAAAAACTAAGAACACCATATCACCTCATTCACGCAAGAACAACATTAGTTACATTTACATAACATTTCACCTTGGAAAAGAAACTCTGTTACATAGTGAACTCAATACCAATGGTTACACCCTTATGATAACGACACATATACAGGGTGTTACAAAAAGGTACGGCCAAACAATCAGGAAACATTCCTCACACACAAATAAAGAAAAGATGTTATGTGGACATGTGTCCGGAAACGCTTAGTTTCCATGTTAGAGCTCATTTTAGTTTCGTCAGTATGTACTGTACTTCCTCGATTCACCGCCATTTTTTCTTACAGGATACTCTACCTGTGCTACTAGAACACGTGCCTTTACAAGTACGACACAACATGTGGTTCATGCACGATGTAGCTCCTGCACATTTGAGTCGAAGTGTTTGTACGCTTCTCAACAACAGATTCGGTGACCGATGGATTCGTAGGCGGACCAATTCCATGGCCTCCACGCTCTCCTGACCTCAACCCTCTTGACTTTCATTTATGGGGACATTTGAAAGCTCTTTTCTACGCAACCCCGGTACCAAATGTAGAGACTCTTCGTGCTCGTATTGTGGACGGCTGTGATACAATACGCCATTCTCCAGGGCTGCATCAGCGCATCAGGGATTCCATGCGACGGAGGGTGGATGCATGTATCCTCGCTAACGGAGGACATTTTGAACATTTCCTGTAACAAAGTGTTTGAAGTCAAGCTGGTACGTTCTGTTGCTGTGTGTTTCCATTCCATGATTAATGTGATTTAAAGATAAGTAATAAAATGAGCTCTAACATGGAAAGTAAGTGTTTCCGGACACATGTCCATATTTTCTTTCTTTGTGTGTGAGGAATGTTTCCTGAAAGTTTGGCCGTACGTTTTTGTAACACCCTGTATAAGGGAGTGGTCGCGCCGTCTTGGGCGCTTTGCCACGGTTCGCGCAGCTTCCACAGTCTTTGACGGAACATTTGGCTGCCCAATGAGATTTTTTTCCAGCCCTTTTGAAATACAAGGGAGAAAATATGATTCACGGTCGAACATAAATATTATTTAAAATTTGATCAGTATTTACAATTGTTTACCATAAACTTTAAGCAGTACACTTATTTTCCTTTGAAGGCAATATGGATAGCTGCTTCTCTAATTTTTATCCTTTTCAAAAATACTATTTATGATTTTACTTTCAGCCAGTAGGCATGAAAATCAATTAGGAAAAATTATCACTTTCAAGAAGCATTAATTTTTATGCAGTTCAACAAAATAATGCAACGCTATCTACAATAAGCATAAACTTTCTCGCTGTCTATTTATTACTTGAGGCAGTCCACTCCAACACTCTTAATAACAAAGCTTGTGCAGATGGCGAATTTTCATTCGTTGTCTCGTGGGAATATATACTTCTGTCTCTGGAGATAAGTAACGGAATTTCGCCACCTAACCTCAGTGGCACAACCAATAACAACAGAGACATGGCTCTTGACCGCGCGGGGTAGTCGCGCGGTCTTGGGCGCTTTGCCACGGTTCGCGCAACTTCCACAGTCGTTAACACAAATTTCCAAAATGTTTACCTACGGAACGTTTGGCTGCCCACTGAGATTTTTTCCATCCGTTTTGAAACACATTTTCCTGCTGTATTAAATTGTCAAGAAATAAAGCTGCCTATTCCACACATTACTAGTCCATTTTATTAAGTTACGGTTCATTAAGCAGTGTAGTTTTCTGGTATTTCATTTTACCTTTTTGGAATGTCCATTTCATTCTATACAGAGCTACACTTCAAGAATCTGAAACTTAAAATCATATATTAGCAAAACTGTAACAGTATTTCTTCACAACAATGTAACACCTGTAACAAAATACATTTTGTAAAAAAATTAAACACGCTATAATACAGTACATATTAATCATGACATGTTTTCAAACAGTGCTGCTTTTTATTCTGTTCTATGGACATAAGATTTCAAGTCTACTGTGTTTCTTTGATTTTAGGGTACACCAGATAGTATGCGTCAGAGTGAGGCGTTCCTTGCACTTCAAACGGGTCATGATAAATATTCTAAACTTTTCGAATAAACTTGCCTCACACCCTCTAATTATGATAGCAGTATGTGCTACTGTACAAAGAATAACTGAATTTTCCTAATCTTACCATAACAGATCTTAAACAGGTCAAATTTCATCCCAAGGGATGTCGTCTACATATCCTTTTACTATATGTGGCGCCTTTTTTGTTTTCGGGATTTCAAATTCTTTCGCGACTTCAGTCCGTTTTTGATAGTACATAACACCGTCCGGTGGTTCTTTCTTTCTTGGTTCTGTCTTTTTCTCCGGTTCTCGTTTTGAACTTGCTTCGTGTGGTGGTGCAAAACTACATTTTGTCAAGTCGTCCTCGATTTCTGTTACTTCAATATATTCTTCATCCGAACTATCTTCTATGTCTGACCACTTTGCCTCACTAACAGAAATTCTCTTCTTGGACACATGTTAATTTCCTCATCCGACTTTTAGTCAGCTCTTAAATACTCATGATCACGGTTTCCTCCTAATACTATTAATTCTTCTGCCTTGATAGCAGGTTCTTCGTCTGAACTGTCATTTACATCGGCTCTAAAGTCGTCTAACTGTACTTCGCATTTTGTGTTGTATTCTTAAACTTTAGTAATTGGTAAACAATCGTCTGTGTCTACTTCTTCCGGCCTTCTACTGACAGCAGTTTGCTCTGCTGGCGATTCGTTAGTCAGGAATGCTTCGTCAGCAACGCTGAAGATTTTTTTTCTTCTTCCATTCTCCTCATTGCGGCCGTATTTTTTTCTTACTATTAGTCTCAGTATTATTGGCAGCTCGTTTACTTTGCGCGGTGTCCTTTTCCTCACTACTTGCCATCTTTTTATAAATTGCTGCTCACGGACTTTGCGCGGTGTTAATTATTTCCATTTCCCCCTTAGTATCGGGCCACGTTCTATTTTCGACGTCCCTTTTTATCCTTTCAGCACCACCTAGCCCGTATGGTCGCATAATCCATTTTGAAATCCTCCCATTCGCACTGCTTTAGCCCTTGATACAGATCTGCTCACACCAACTAGTAATACCTGACAACTGATATTCGCAAATTTCATGGTTATTCAAACTGTCGTCGGCGCTTTTTTCCTCGCCGACGAACATGTTCATGTTTTCTCTCGCCCCGATATTGTTATCTGCCGAAGCATGTGCATTGCGTGTCACTGTGACGTCCTTATTTTGCTCTACGTAACCACATCTTACGTCTACGTCAGTATTGTTTCTTACGTTTGGGCCGTGAAAATCTGTCTGCGCTAATTTGGCCAGCAACATACGCGGTCTTCATAAATCATTTCTAGCGGATGTCGCCTCAACAGCAGGTGGTTTGCTTCTACACATCGTAATTTCCCTCAACGTCGGAAAATGTCAGAAATAAAAACAATTGTTTAATGTTCGAATGCAGTATTAATTGTGTGCTCCTTGACACAGTCAAGTCTATTAAATACCTAGTAACTACAAAGTGACTTAAAATGGACGCTAGGTCATTTGTAAGGAAGGTAAATGGTCAACTTCGGATTGGGAGGTTTCTAGCAAAGTGTGCTCATCTCTACAGGTAACCGCGCACAGAACACATGTACGACCAAATCTTGAACACTGTTCGAGTGCTTGGGATCTCCATCAGGCGGGATAAAAGAAAGTCTCAAAGCAGTTCAGAAGCGTGCTGCTAGACGTGTTATGGATAGATTCCATCATCATACTTGTATTACGAAAATGCTCCTTGAACTCTAAAGAAAATTTCTGAGGGAAGAAGACGTGCTTTTCGCAAAACACTGCTGAGAAATATTTGTTTTGTAAATAAAGAAAACGCTTTCTCTTACCGCGCTGTATTTTATCTTCCCAGACGCATTTCGCCTTTTTTTCATTTTAAGACATCATCAGTGGGATATATAATGACACAGTTATGATACACTTTCGTTTTGATATGTATTATTCGTAAATTATAAAAAGGTTCATGTCTAGCTTTTTACGTAAATAAGTAATCACTTCTTCTTCTTCCTATTTTTAGTTAGCATCAGTGTTTCCTTTCACCGGGTCACATAGAGGTCGCAGTATCGCTCTATTCACGAAAACGCGCCTGGGAAAATAAAATACAGTGCAGCAAGAGAAGGCGTTTTTTATTTACAAAACAAATATTTCTGTGCTTTGTGCATAGGATGGCCATAGAAACAAACTCACTAAAATTATTAATCTGTAATTATATCACACCAAAAAATTTATCCTTTGTCATTTGTCATTTGAAATTAAAACGATCGGTCGTTCTGCATTCAGGCTGACTGGGTCACAATGGTAAAAGTTAAGCATCAGGCAAGGAACGAGTTTACTGTTCATATGGCGCGTTTCGGAATTTATCCACCATGAGATATACAGAAGCGGTTATTGCATGTAGATAGGGCGTTTAAGTTGTAGGCGAAACAAACATTCGCAGGTTAGTCTTTTACCATTGTGAACTAATCAGATTGTCTCTACATGACTTTGTCACATTGTCATTGAAATTAAAACATTCCCGAAAATCTTGGAATCTCTGGGACCGTTATCTTACCAGTATTGATGGCAATTCTCGATTCCTGGAATGAATGAAGTGCCTGTGTACATAATTAAGTTTGTATGGAACCCTGAGTGCGCAAGTCATACTCGCACCTGGCGAAGGTTTTCAATGGTTTCCGTAAGTCATTGGAGATTTCTGCTGATTTGGTTACTTTGAAAAGTACGTGCCCACTTCCTTTCTCATATTTATCCTATCCGAGTAACTATGTAAACAAAGAGAGATGCCGGTACACAACATTCAATAATGACCTAATAAAACACTAACAGCACATATCCCGTTACGAGCACAATATTGCAGCCGTAGTTACAGAACTCGAAAGCACCGGGGCTCAAATATCAATCTTGCCATCTACGTTTGAGTATGCCATGGTTTTATACTTCCACATCGATGGGACCCTGAAATTTATTTTATCTTTCGCCATTTTGCAAGATATATCTCCTTAGCTGCGTCCTCACGTATAACAATGTGTGTTTATAAATAACTCATCTGCTACCAGTCACGATTTTCTTTATTTTATTTTTCGCACGACCCGTTTCGGGAAGTGATTCCCATTTTCAAGTGGGTTTTTTGTGTTTATTATGCCATTTCTATGTGAGGTTATCGATATGTGAGAGTCTGCTTCATTTCGTTGACTTGACTGCAATATGTAAGAACACAAGCAATTTTTAGTTGGTTGTCGATCTTTTTGTGAAGTCAGTGGCGAAATTTATAAGAATTTATACTTACAGTTTCTTATGGTCCATTTGTGCAGAGTCTCACACACACTAAACATCACACATAACCCGTTGTACACTTTTAAACATCGAAAACTTTTAGATAAACAAAACAGTTACACAGATGTTTCTCAAGTAGTCAACAGCGTGACATTATAGGTCTTCCACATAGTATGATATGCTTTTGTACAGAGGTTATTTACCTTAACAATTTGGATCATAATTTACTTATATCTATTTCACAATTGTGCTTATTTCTATGTGTTACTATTTTTATTTAAGTATATTATCGAAACATCTGAAGAAATTTACTGATTCACTTTCAAGTTTTTCGTTTAATAATTTATCTTCATATTTTCTGTAATGTGAATATATCTACAGTTCTTCTAGCAAATCCGTTTTATGTCCTTTATTTAGTCGGAAGAGTACTTCGACATTTTGCTCTATTTTTCCAAATGGTTAGCCTGTATTATGTACATGTGTTGCTATGGCTGATGTAGTGTGTCTGTTGTGTGTGAAGGCTTTTATGTGCTATGTGTACCTGGTGTTGAAATTTCGGCCTATTTGTCCTAGGTAAAAATGGAGCATTCCTGGCATGTTACCTCGTATATTCCAGAGTCTGTGTATGGATCATGCTTACACTTTATATTATGTATTAGTTGTAGTATTATGTATTTGTTGTAGTTTATTAGATGAAGAAAACACAATTTTTACTTTGTGATTTTTGAAAATATTTGAAATCTTCTGTGATACATTGCCAATGTTTGGGATACTAGATATACATTTGTTTTTGTCTTTTTCTTTTGTGGTGCAGTTTGTACCTTGGTTTTTCGTCACTTTTTCTAGGACTGTGTCAACCATGGAAGCATTGTCACCATTGGCAACTGCAATCTTTTCGCTGTGTTTATTTCATGTTGCATGTTTTCTTGGTTCAATGGTATTTTAGTTGCCATACGTAGCACTGATCTGTGTGCTGCCTGTTTATGGATATTTGGGTGACATGAGGTTGCAGGGATTGTGGTGTCAGTCACTGTGTTTTTCCTGTGAATTTTGAATGTGCATGTGTTGTTGCGTCTTGTAATATTTAGGTCCAGAATGTTGATACTATTCTTTTGCTCATGTTTCACTGTAAATTTGATTTTCTCGTGTAGATTATTTAAGCAGTTTAGAATGTCTGTGTTGTCTTTGGTATCCCCTTTCACTAACAGTAGTGTGTCATCTACATATCTCCCATAAAATTCAATTTTCTTTAGGCAAGGTTCTTCGCTGTTAAATAACAAAATAAAAAAAAAAAAAGAAAACTGTGCCTCGTAGCAGATGAGTTATTTATAAACAAACCTATTGTTTTCAAAGTCGCGGGTTTTAGGGAACCATTTATAATGGATCAAGTCAGATTATAACCGTAAGTATGTAGCGAAATGCACGACCAGAATTCGTGAGTTCAGTTTAGCACTTGGGTGACTTCGTGCACCGGGAAGTCTGCCTGCGGTTTCGTGTGAGCTTCAGGACCGCGGAGTTTCTCGCTGAGCCGAGGCGCTCCCAGGAGGTGCCCGAGGGAAACAAGAGATGTTTTCCCGCGCCGGGGCGTGATTTACAACTCACCTGTCATCCTGCTGAGCCGAAAGCCTGCCCGTCCCGTTACCTTTGCTCCCGCCCGTGCTCCAGCAAGCTGGGGCTTCTTCGCATTCCGATACCCTGTGTATCTCGACTATGTAAAGGAACGTTCGGGAGTAGAGCCTCGTAAATCGTTCCATCCGTCCCAGATCGCAGCCGGAAAATAAGGAACAGGCGCTATGTTGGGCCATTGCCTCTTAAAGTTTACTCAGAAGACATAAGCAGAAGACTATACTTCTGGATGAGACTAGCACTGCATAGACACACCGACAGCTGCTAGATGGATTGCATTGCTTTTGTTTTACAAGTTTCGGTCTTTCACATCGTCTTTAGCTGCAAAAGAATCGTCACGGTGTAGTGAGATCCACGTCATGATTTGCAAACACATTTATCGTGTCATTTTACGTCAACAGTATATGATAAATATGTTTGGGAAGGAGGATTTAGGCATGTGTAAGAGCCGTAAAGCTCTTTTTAGCGTAAGATGATCTGAAAGTCCGAAACTGTTTTTAAAACAAAAGTAATTCACTTAACAAAATGGTTCATAAATGGCTCTGAGCACTATGGGACTCAACTTCTGAGGTCATTAGTCCCCTAGAACTTAGAATTAGTTAAACCTAACTAACCTAAGAACATCACACATATCCATGCCCGAGGCAGGATTCGAACCTGCGACTATTCACTTAACAGCTGGTTCTATGTCGAAGGGAGGTGGTGAAATAGTGTACACTTAAAGCATAATCTATTTTGCCAAATTCGTATTAAGTAAACTAAAATCGTACGTATATAAAGTTGACGCAATTTTTCTTCTTTCACTGTATTAAGTCGGGTGATGCTGAGGGAATTAGATTAGCAAATGAGACACTTAATGTAGTAAAGTAGAGAGGATGTAAAATGTAGACTGGCAATGACAAGGAAAGCGTTTCTGAAGAAGGGAAATTTGTTAACATCGAGTATAGATTTAAGTGTCAGGAAGTCGTTTCTGAAAGTATTTGTATGGAGTGTAGCCAGATATGGAAGTGAAACATGGACGATAAGTAGTTTGGACAAGAAGAGAATAGAAGCTTTCGAAATGTGGTGCTACAGAGGAATGCTGAAGATTAGATAGGTAGATCACATAACTAATGAGGAGGTATTGAATAGAATTGAGGAGAAGAGGAGTTTGTGGCACTACTTCACTAGAAGAAGGGGTCGGTTGGTAGGACATGTTCTGAGGCATCAAGGGATCACCAATTTAGCATTGGAGGGTAGCGTGAAGGGTAAAAATCGTAGAGGGAGACCAAGAGATGAATACACTAAGCAGATTCAGAAGGATGTAGGTTGCAGTAGGTAGTGGGAGATCAAGAAACTTGCACAGGATAGAGTAGCATGGAGGGCTGCATCAGACCAGTCTCATGACTGAAGACCACAACAACAACAACAGCCGTAAAGCTTTTTTTAGCGTAAGATGATGTGAAAGTCCGAAACTGTTTTTTTAAAACAAAAGTAATTCACTTAATAGCTGGTTCTATGTCGAAGGGAGGTGGTGAAATAGTGTACACTTAAAGCAAAATCCTTTTTGACATATCCGTATTAAGTAAACTAAAATCGTACGTATATAAAGTTGGCGCAGTTTTTCTTCTTTTACTGTATTAAATCAATTTAAGTTTTTTAATTCCAAATTTGCAGAAGCAATTGCTCACGATTCCCCAACCCATCGGAAATACACCCGCAGTAGGTGGGAAATTTTAAGCTTGAGAAGGGAACTTATATTACTGAAATGTATTTAAATAGTAACATGTAACTTGTAATCACTTTCATTTTCATATTGCAACAGTTTGTACAATGCTCGTTTCTGGGATGAACAGTCATCACAAACATAGTCTTGAGGTGCCTTTTCCATTATATACAACATTATTCCAAGCAGAGCCTCCAACACATCTGTACCACAGTTTTTCGTCTTTACCTACTTCTTTACAGATGCAGCACAGCTCTTTAGGTTAGGTACTGATTTCAACGCACCACCAAACCGATCATGGTAATCATTGTCATCTTCGCCATCAGAACTGCCCGAAACATTCAGTACAAACCCCAGGTGGATCTAATGCTTCCTCCTTACCTCTGGTTTTCTGGTCGTAGGTTGTGTTCCAAAAATGAACAGCATAGAGACAGAAGTGATGACACTTTCTGCAGGACCTGACCATCATGTTGCAGGACAATGTTCAAGTACGTACTATGCAAGCTGTTACTGATTTGTTTGACTGATGGGGCTGCTAAGTGCTATACCACCTACTGCACTCGACTGACTTAAGCCTTCGTGAGCCCAACTCGATTTCTAAACTGAAGGAACCACTTCACAGCATTCGCTTCAGAACTGCTACAAATTCGTCGGACAATAGACCGCGCAGCTCGAATTGTCAACACAACTGGCACTGCCAAGAGTATCCTACGAATTCTACATCGCTGGGAACGGGCTACACACAATGCTGGTGACTACTTTAAAGGTTAGTAAAACTTTGAACCACGTATCTATTTTGTACGAACTGTAAATAAATAGCTGACACTATTGAAGTTCCAACCCTAGTATATTTTCTGCTATCGAGTATCGAGTGTGTGATAGTAAAGACACATAAATGTTTCGCCTCACTCTCACTGGAGTGGCCCGAAAACCCACATATTTTTGTTTCGAAAGTCATCACTAAAGTTTAGGGGCAGGGTGACAATGCTAATGGTACCTGAAGTACCTTCTTTGACACTCTGTTGTATAGCTTGCTAGTATAGATGTAGACATGGAAAAAATCTACAATGTGACTGTGGAGGCTGTATGATGCCCCAACGCCTTCTAGTATCAGTTGTAAGCTTTCTGACCCTTGGAGACGTTAATTCACATTGTGGAACAGAGAGGGGTAAAATGAAAGTTTCTGAAGGATAGAAACTAAATGATTCAATTATGTTTCAGTCTCGAAAATAAACTATTTCAAATTATCTTTACTATTACCACAACTTTGTAACAGTCTAATACTGATTAGGGCCTATAAAAATTATCAATAATTACTTTTTCTCAATTTGTAGCATTAATGCGATGGAGGTTACAGGTTCCTCACACAGTTCACCCGCTACACACATATGTTGTACATTGTGCCGTACATCGGTGATGATAAATGTGAGACCTATACATAAACATGCTGAATATAGCAGCAAAATATCTTTTCCAAGTTGTATATAATACCTGTAGCAGTCCAGAAATTCCTTCATTAGTCGCTTAGCAACAAATCATCATTTCCGTGGACCTGTGTCCCACTGCAACGCCGGGTCGACCTTGTTACTATGGATTTGGCAATGTTAGCGTCAGTGTGTGGCCAAATGCCTTTCTTTCCAGTCGCCACCTCATAACCCCCCCCCCCCCCCCCCCCCAGACGGAATTAGTGTACCCCAGCTGTCGGCATGTAGTGTAAGCCATGATATAGTGCGAACGTTTTCAAATATCTGCGGGTCGTGTAACTGAGGCGAGACGTGGGGACCAGCCCAGCATTCACCTAGAGGGATTTGGAAAACCGCCTAAAAACTATATCCAGGCTGGCCGGCACACCGGCCCTCGCCGTTAGTCCGCCGGGCGAATTCGATCCGGGGGCGCGTACCGGAGTCCAGGAAGCAGCGCATTAGCGCCCTCGATTAACCTGGCAGGTTCGCCTCGCAACAGATAAATGAATTAATTGACAACACGACACAAGTAACTACATAAGGGCTACAATAGTGCTGTACACAGTATTATTATTATTATTATTATTATTATTATTATTATTATTATTATTATTATTATTACCTTTACTATCACTGGATGTGATCAGACACAAAACATTAACAACCTGTAGACTTCCAATTTCTGCCAGTTCAGAAGTGAGGAGTGAAACATTCAAGTGATTTACAAACGATAAGTACAGTGCACACATTTTGGCTTGGTTGATATTTCACTGAAGAGCTAAAGATAATGCAACACCTTCCTAATATCGTGTGGGGATCCCGCGAGCACGCAGAAGTGGCGCAACACGACGTGACATGGATTCGACTAAAGTTAGTTGTGTTGGAGTGAACTGACGCCATGAATCCTGTATGACTATCCATAATCCGTAAGAGCACAGGGGTGTGAAATCTCTTCTGAACAGCACGTTGCAAGCCATCCCAGATATGCTCAATAAAGATCATGTCTGCGGAGTTTGGTGGCCAGCAGAAGCGTTTAAACTCAGAAGAGTGTTCCTGGAGTCACTCTGTCGTAATTCTTGACGTGTGGGGTGTCGCATTGGCCTGCTGGAATTTCCCAAGTCCGTCGGAATGCACAATGGACATGAATGGATGCAGGTGATCAGACAGGATGCTTACGTACGTGTCACCTATCAGAGGCGTATCTAAACGTATTAAGGGTCCCATATCACTCCAACTCCACACGCTCAACACCTTTACAGAGCCTCCATGAACTTGAACAGTCCTTTGTTGGCAAGCAGGGTCTATGGATTCATGAAGTCGTCTGCATACGCGTACACGTCTATCCTCTCGATACAATTTTAAATGAGACTCGTTCAAACAGGCAACGTGTTTCCCATTCATCAACAGTCCAATGTCGGTGTTGGCGGGCCCAGGCGAGGCGTAAAGTTTGCGTCGTGCACTGATCAAGGGTACACGAGTGGGCCTTCGGCTCCGAAAGCCCATACCGATGATGTTTAGTTGAGTGGTTCGCACGCTGACGCTGGTTGACGGCCCAGCATTGAAATCTGCAGCAATTTGCGGAAGGGTTGTACTTCTGTCACGTTGAACGGTTCTCTTCAGTCGGCGTTGGCCCCGTTCTTGCAGGATCTTTTTCCAGCCGCAGCGATGTCGGAGATTTGTTTTACCGTATTCCTGATATTCACGCTCCACTTGTGAAATGTTCGTACGGAAAAATTCCCACTTCATCGTTTCCCCGGAGATGCTGTGTCCCATCGCTCGTGCGCCGACTATAACACCGCGTTCAAAGGCACTTTAACCCTTGATAATGTTCCATTGTAAGAGCAGTAACCGATCTAACAACTGCGCCAGACACTTGTCTTACATAGGCGTTGCTGGCCGCAGCGCCATATTCTGCCTGTTTACATATCTCCGCATTTGAATAGGCAGTTTCTTTGGCGCTTCAGGGTAAATAGGGTTGCAGTGTACATGTCAAGCAATGGAGTGGAATAATGTATGGGAAGTATGTTTTGTAACAAGTGTCTACCATCACTGTGGTGGATAATTAGCTTTCTTGTCCGAGAAGGAGCTGTGTGTAGCATTTGCGATGCACTATGCATTCCTTCGTCTTTCATTCTAATACACTCTCTCTCTCTCTCTCTCTCTCTCTCTCTCTCTCTCTCTCTCTCTCTCTGTCTCTCTCTCTCTCTCTCTCTCGAAACCATGTATCATTCATCTTCCATCATTTTAAAAATAAAGGTGTTCCAAGAAAAGCCTTTCATTCTACAGTCTAGTTAGTTGCTAAAGTTGGTGATAATATGAGGGGGGGGGGGCAAATACTTTGTGGGGATGGGGTGGTGTGGGGGTTGGGAAAGGGTGGGCATACTAGCTAATGTCTAACCGCACTCAAGGGCCTAAGGTTGGGAACCCCTGTTCTAGGAGCTCCTCAACTGGTCTTATGTCACTGATTACAACCCGTTCCAGTCTTTCCACCAAGGAAAAAACAATCCCTGGCGTTGTCGGATATGGAGCTATAGCCCTCCGATTGGCACTCAGGCCATTCAGCTGCGGGCATAATCAGAACAGAAAAACCAGGAAGAACGGCTACAAAGTGTGAACACGACGGTCGTCATTACAAACCCGCTACAGATTCTTTTTTTCAGGCAAGCAACAGCGGACCGCAACAGTTACGAGCGGAAGGCCACTCAGCGGCGGGACCTTACGGGCTGCTACCGCAAAGTCGCGCCGGCCCGTTCCGCGCGGGCAGCCGCTGCCAGAAATTACCGATCGCCGGGCGCCGCATCCGCAGCCACAGGTAGCAGGCAGCGCGTGCCCCGTTTTTTGTTTCCGCGCGTCGCCGCAGCGGAGCAGCGTGCAGCGGGCGGCGAGAGGCTCGCGACTCGGGCTGTGCCCTCCCCACCCAGTGCCGCTCGGGCCTCCGCCGCGGACGGACGTTCGCTCGATCGTTGTGTCACGTACCCACCTCCCTCGACTTCCGACCGCTGGCTGCCGCGATCGCGAGAGCTCGTGTGATACCTTCCGCTGCCCAAAGTACGGATGAAGATTTGTCCCTTTCCGCAGGAACGCTGTTGTCGGTGATTCTTCGACAATGTGTGGATAACGTAGTGACCTGAACTACATAGTGCTGAGTGACAATGGCGTCGCCGTGGATGTTCTCACTATTGTTGGTTGTCCAGACGGCGTCCGTGTGCGTTGCCAGTCAGTGGGACGGAGTCTCGTGGTTCTTCGATTCCTGTGAGTAGACCACTTTCAAGATTATTGCGTTCATCGCAAGGCCGTGCCCTAACTTTCGACTCATCAGACCCAGATCTAAGGGGGGAGGGGGGGGGGGGGGGGCAAACCGGGATATCTGTCCCGGACGGCATTTTCGGCGTTCGCCAAATTCGTATTCTTGAAGGTAAAAAACTTGTTTAAGAAAGTGCCTAGCATCCAGCGCACGTTGGTATATCGAGTATTCATATGATCCCAGCTGGTTTTTGAACACATTCTAAGTTTACTATCAAAAACAATCTTGATCACAAATTATTTATTCCGGTGACCGGTTTCGACCACAACTGTGGTCATCTTCAGACCAATGAGTAAGAACCTCCTTTTGGTGGTAAATCACTATTCTTCACTCCCACAATGTATTCAACATTCTAAGTTGATTTTTGAACGAATCATAAGTTGATTTTCGAATGTGTGCATAGTGTACGTGATGTCTCTGCCAGGGGAATCCCCGTAATATCTAGAAATAAAAAAAAGACAAAAGAGGACGGGGCTGTATGTGCTGAGTCGAATAAACATGAACGAGTGAAAGCCAATTGCTGTTTATGTGGTTGATTGGGTGATCAGCGTTGTTATAATTATTAGCGATATCCATAGATTCAAATTACCAGAATGAAAATAAACGACTAACAGGAATAACAGATACGAAAGATTACTTGTTATCTTCTCGGTGTATCTAGAAAGACAGAAAAAAGTTTGCCAGATCGCTGCACTAGCAGTAGCACAGTGCCCGGTTAGCAGCCGCTTCAAGTTCTTTTCTCGGAACAGCGTGGAAAACGTAATAACACCTAACCGGATAATAAACGCGGGATAACTGTACCTGTGATCCTGGCAGCTGGTGAAGTTAACTGGAGGACAAGTTTTGACAATGGCAGGAATAATTACAGAATTAGTGATGACAAGATCGTTTGTTAGAACGAGGAAGGAGAAGAATCGGGGACATCACAATTATAAGGCAGAATATGACAATTCCAAATTTATGTAAAAATATCGTACTACTAGTTTTCGATCTCGTGCTTGAGAAACTGGAGCGTATGAATGAAATGTGAAACTATTTCCTAATACAAAACTTTCTGCATGTAGTACGTCTAATAGGCATTTGATTGGTACTTCGTAAATTACTCTCTGTGGTGTTATTTATGTAAATGAGGTACAAAAAATGACCATTTGTCCAAAACAGTCTCGCTTATTTGGCGTGTGCTGCAATACTGGAAAATCTCGATCCGTTTTATCTAGCAGACTGTGGCAAAACAGACGTAATCAAATAGACAAACCACACCAGTCTTGGGTTACTATCCGTATTAACAGCTTTTTCAGTGTTAGACAACGACATATTGATTTTTCATTCAGCAAAACGTTTGACGAACTTTGATGAGGTAATAGATTCTTTAGCAGGAAGAAAAGCACACCGTGTAAAGATGTAGCAAGAGTAGAGAGAAAAAAAATGCTGGGACCTAAGGATAGAAGAAATGTGTACTATCTTGCTTGTCTCTTGTCTTTACTACTTTTCTGTTTCATACATTTTGCATCACACAAAAGAGAAAGTTGTTAGCTAATAGGCAATAAGGAGTGCAAATTTTCTGAAGTGGTCTTATTCTCCTCGTCGCAACTAATCCCACCCAGTACAATTGTGAGTTTTTTTTAAGGGGAATAGGATATCAAATCTGCCGACTGAGAGCAGGAGAGGCTCAAGGGCTATCCAAAACATTTCACCTTACCTTTCTGTCACGAATAGAACCGAGGTACGAGCCTCAGAAAAAAAACTTCTTTTTATGCGCTGCGTTTTGGGATATATTGGTAGCGCCTGCTCTCCCGTGCTTACCGACTGGTTTCTGGGAATACATCCGTCAACTCAGTACGGCCATGCAGCCACATTTGAACATCTCATCACCTATTATATAGACTGATATCGATATTTGTAATCATGCACTATACGTCACATAATGTAAGGCGAATTTAAAACACATGCCAATGCTTGAGGCAAGGCTCCAACCTGAAAAATCCAATTTATTCGTTCCATCTGTCATTCTGTTTTACAATTTGACGTTGGCAATAGCGGCGGTAGACGTCGCCTTAGCTATTGGCGAGTGATTCCATTGGGGCTCATGACATGTCGTGCACTCAGCAGTGACATTTATTGGTCGAATTCCCTGCAGTCGAGAATGAGGATCTGAAGTGCTTCATCCTCGAGAAGCGTAATATATTTCAGCATTGGCTGTCTTCGATTGCGTCAAGCACACGGTGACGGGATTTGCCTGCGTGGGACAGGCCTTTCTGGAAGTTGACCGTTTGTCACTGAAGAACTGGCACTTGGAGTGTGTCGGCGGTCCGGAGTGCTATGCAAATGCAAGTAAATCGCCCTCTCATAATCGGGGACCGTTGCCCGATGCGATCATAAAGGCGGCGCCCGGCACTTTATGGTGATTACCCTGTCCCACGTGCCCACGCCAAAACTGCCCCCTTTCTATCTCTGACGCGCCGCCTACGGGCAAACAAAACGGCAAGCGCGGATTTTTTCGCAGTCTTGCAGATCGTATTCCGCGGTTTCCTGCAGGATTTACCGAGCGAAGCAATTACTGTGGAGACACAAGCGACTACATTTAAACACAGCAAGCACTATTCACGTCACCTCCGAAGGTATTTCTTACCACGATTATACTCAGATATTCTCGGATGAAACGATGGAAAACAACTGAACATCTGTTGACTCTGCTCTTTCTTGCCGTCTCCGAATCCTTACAGAACTGATCTCCCACCTATAAAGCAGCTTCAAACTTCCAACACAGTTCTTTTTAATTGCGTGGATATTTATACAACCGATATTGCGAACAATTTACATTTTTCTGAGACGCTGGTTTTCTCCTAAATTATGTGTCGCAGAATGACATAATTGTGTAGGTATGCCACGCGGGATTAGCCGAGTGGTCTTCGGCGCTGCAGTCATGGACTGTGCGGCTGGTCCCGGCGGAGGTTCGAGTCCTCCCTCGGGCGTGGGTGTGTGTGTTTGTCCTTAGGATAATTTAGGTTAAGTAGTGTGTAAGCTTAGAGACTAATGACCTTAGCAGTTAAGTCCCATAAGATTTCACACACATTTTTTTATGTAGGTATATTCAGTGGTGTATGTGGGTACTGTCTCCAAAATGTGTAACGAATAGAGTTAATACTGAAACAAATCATAGACTGAAAGGACATGCTTGATGCTGAAGCTGTAGTGCGTGAATAACATTTAGTAAGCGATAAAATGTTTTCTTATTATTGTCATTTTGGGGGTTTTAAGAGAAAAAAGTTTAGAAAATAGTTTTAAATTATGTTTAAAGTTTCTTGGAAGTCGCCAAATGCTTTCATTCTGAAATTTGGATAATTCGTGCACAGTGAGTTGCCCTGCGTCAAGACACATGCACAGCTTCTATCTTTAATACTTGACTTACTACGTTACATCTTTAACGTAAAATTACACCTGTTAATGAGTAGAGTCCAATAGTATTTTAAATTTTTAGTATCGGTCAAAAATTACATTAAATCAAAATTTTGCTACCTCACGAGCCTTTAGAAAGGAAAACCTCCAATTCTGAGTGGGTGATTGTTTGGGCCACAAAATTTCGGAGGATGTTCAGGGATATTTTCAGAGTATTTTGGTTTAAGAGTCTCGATGTCTGGGGCGGCTCATTACAAAATAAAGATGTAGCTGTGATCAGTTTGTCAACCCAGTTAGCTTTCTTTATGGCAGAGTACTTTCACAACAGTGGAAAAGTCTGTAATACGAAACACAGAGTACTGCAACAAGTCTTAAACAGATGCAAAAGGTGTGTAATGGGGTTGCGTTGATGGGAAAACATCTCAGCATAGTGTCGTTGAACTCCTCTTCCGTGCGATTCAGTTGACAAACAACTAATTCAGCTGCAGTAAAGTAGGCTTTACTGTTGTCAACAACAAGTACCACAAGTTAATGGAACAAATATTTAGAAAAATGACACACTTCACATACCGCCGACTTTTGCATTCTTATGCAGATATTATCGGTGCAATACTAATACAAAGATAAATGAGAACAATGAATCAAACTAAATGCAGTTACTCTGTGACAAGCCACCGGAAATCCCGGGTCTCTTACGCCAAAATACTCAGAAAATGCTCCTGACCAACCTCTGAAATTTTTGTCGGTGGAGTTATGGTTCACCCTGTAGATTAGATTACTACTTGTTCCATAGATAATGAATACGACACTTTGTAATGATGTGGAACGTGTCAAGTTAATAAAATGTGTCTATACAAGATATTACATTTCACAAAATATAACATGATACTTAATATTTTTATTTGGTGGGAGGGGGGGCGGAATTACCCACTTACTATATCCAAAAATTCATCTAATGAGTAGAAAGAGTTGCCATTCACAAATTCTTTTAATTTCCTTCTAAATGCTATATGGCTATATGTCAGACTTTTGATGCTACTAGGCAAGTGACCAAAGACTTTTGTATAATTTACCCCCTTCTGAGCCAAAGTTAGATTTAACCTTGGTTAGTGAAGATCACCCTTTCTCCTCGTGTTGTAGCCATGTACGCTGCTATTACTTTTGAATTCGTTCGGATTGTTAATAACAAATTTCATAAGTGAATATATATATTGTGAGGCTACAGTGAAGATTCCTAACTCTTTAAATAACTGTCTGCAGGATGATCTTGGATGAGCTCCAGCAATTATCCTGATTACACACTTTTGTGCAATGAACACTCTTTTCCTCAATGATGAGATACCCCAGAATACGATGCCATACGAAAGCAGAGAATGAAAATAGGCGTGGTAAGCTAATTTACTGAGATGTATATCGCCAAAATTTGTAATGACCCTAATAGCATAAGTAGCTGAACTCAAACGTTTCAACAGATCTTCAGTGTGTTTTTCCCAGTTCAACCCCTCATCAATGCATAAACCTAGAAATTTTTAATATTCTACTGTAGCTACGGATTTCTGATCGAAGTCTATATTTATTAATGGTGTCATTCCATTTACTGTGTGGAACTGTATATACCGTGTTTTGTCAATGTTTAATGGGAGCCCATTTGCAGAGAACCACTTAATGGTATTCTGAAAAACATCGTTTACAATTTCATCAGTTAATTCCTGTGTGTTGGGTGCGATAGCTATACTTGCATCATCGGCAAAAAGTACCAGCTTTGCATCTTCGATAATATAGAATGGCAAGTCATTAATATACACTAAGAACAGCAGAGGACCAAGACTGAACCTTGTGGCATCCCATTCTTGATTGTTCCCCAGTTTGAGAAACCACCAGTTTTTTGCATATTATGTGAACTGCTTATTTCAGCTTTCTGTATTGTTCCAGTTAGGAATGATTTAAACCATTTGAGCGCTGTCCCATTCATACTACAGTACTTGAGCTTATCTAGAAGTATTCCATGATTTACACAATCAAAAGCCTTTGAGATCACAAAAAATCCCAACTCGTGACTTCCAGTTAGTCACAGCATTTAATACACTACTGGGCATTACAATTGCTGTACCACGAAGATGACGTGCTACAGACGCGAAATTTAACCGACAGGAAGAAGATGCTGTGATATGCAAATGATCAGCTTTTCAGAACGCTCACACAAGGTTGGCGCCGGTGGCGACACCTACAACGTACTGACATGACGAAAGTTTCCAACCGATTTATCATACACAAACAGCAGTTGACCGGCGTTGCCTGGTAAAACGTTGTTGTGATGCCTCGTGTAAGGAGGAGAAATGCGTACCATCACGTATCCCACTTTGATTAAGGTCGGGTTCTAGCGTATCGCGTTTGCGGTTCATCGTATAGCGACATTGCTGCTCGCGTTGGTCGAGACCAGTGACTGTTAGCAGAATATGGAATCGGTGGGTTCAAGAGGGTAATACGGAACGTCGTGCTGGATCCCAACGGCCTCGTATCACTAGCAGTCGACATGACAGGCATCTTATCCGCATCGCTGTAACGGATCGTGCAGTCATGTCTCGATCCCTTAGTCAACAGATGGGGACGTTTGCAAGACAACAACCATCTGCACGAACAGTTCGACGACGTTTGCAGCAGCATGGACTATCAGCTCGGAGACCATGGCTGCGGTTACCCTTGACGCTGCATCACACAAGGGAGCGCCTGCGACGGTGTACTCGACGACGAACCTGGGTGCACGAATGGCAAAACGTCATTTTTTCGGATGAATCCAGGTTCTGTTTACAGCATCATGACGGTCGCATCCGTGTTTGGCCACATCGCGGTGAACGCACATTAGAAGCGTGTATTCGTCATCGCCATACTGGCGTAACACCAGGCGTGATGGTATGGGGTGCCACTGGTTACACGTCTCGGTCACCTCTTGTCCGTATTGACGGCACTTTGAACAGTGGAAGTTACATTTCAGATGTGTTACGACCTGTGACTCTTCCCTTCATTCGTCCCTGCGAAACCCTACATTTCAGCAGGTAATGCATGACCGCATGTTGCAGATCCTGTACGGGCCTTTCTAAATACAGAAAATGTTCGACTGCTGCCCTGGCCAGCACATTCTCCGTATCTCTCACCAATTGAAAACGTCTGGTCAATGGTGGCCGAGCAACTGGCTCGTCACAATACGCCAGTCACTACTGTTGATGAACTGTGGTTGTGGGGCGGCGAAGAAGTTGTCGAATGAGTTGTTTGAATGTTCATTTCACGTAACAGACTATTGCCGATGCAACATATGTGGGACGGCGAAGAAGTCGTTGTTTAATGTTGAATGAAAGTTGAACATTGCCACCTTAAATCACGCGAGCCTGGCAACTAATTTGGTGGCCAGTCAGAAAGCGAAGGGAAACTTACTGACCTTAGTTCCCAGTCTGCACGGCCACATTCCTGTACAGCCCAGCTAAACGAAAAATATCCATAGTTCTTCACGGGATTAGGGCTGCTTCAATAAAATTTAAAGTTCCAAACAAGATTTTATTATCTTAAAGGCTCACACAAATTACTCGAAACTTCTGAAAATGCTAAAGACATTAAATATTGTTAATTCAGCCAATCGTTTAATAGTTCAGAGGCGACTTCTACAGCAAGTTCCTCCCGAATAGTTCATTACTCTAACTAACGGTGCTCTATTAATAGTTCGCAATAATGTTAAAAAAAAGGATTAATGCTCGCCTTAAAAGTGGAGTTAGTCACCACTTGCCACGCGGAATTATACTTCACACGGACGGCACAATAACAGTTTGTTACCGAAGTCTAAACGATCCAGGACGGTGTACAGTCCTCGCGATTTTCAATGTCCGTTTACATTGCTAAGTACGCGCATGTCACAGCCCGCTATGACGTCACCCGAGGCGAGGCGCGATCGGACGTTAAGCTCGCGTGGACTAGGCGTTGGTCTAATGCGGAGTGAGCTTCCTACTGCCTCTGCCGCTCTTTTTATATAGCTCCGGCGCGTACCGCCAAGAGAGCATCTGTTCTTTCCGTTCCTATGCAGATGCCTGCGGCCTCCAAATGATCGCTATCTCAGGCACATAATCTTAAATATCACATTTAATAATAGCTTTACAAACTTCTCAATTTTTGTATACATACATCTGAGCAGTACAGAAGCACGTAGAAAATCTCAGCCCGCTAAAATTAAAACTTTACTCTCTAGAATTTTTACAATGGAACTAATGGTAGATTGTTACCTCTGAACCATAGCTTTATCAAGACTTGTATCAGCTGTTAATTATGCTACAAGACTAAAACTTGGTGTAGCTTTGTTAATTGTCCTATCTGATCATTGGTCTTAAAGAATTTGTTTTATCATTAAAATTTAAAGTACTTAATCTATAATGCTTATGTACATTTTACTCACAAAAGTAGTTTTTACTAAATTACTAAAAAACTAGAAGAGGTAACTGATTGTGGTATTTCCATTATTATTATTAGGGTGAACTGAAGCATCCTACCAATTTTCAATATTGTAGCTCTATTATTTCGCGCCTCTGATTTTTCCGAAAAACGCGGATTCTGGAGTCAATTTTAGTTTTATGGTTTTGGAAACCAGCACCACTCATTAATGACTTCTTACTGCACCTTCTCACCAAATTTTGGCTTCCTAGCGTCATTATTTAGCGCCTCCTATTTTTCTTTCAAAACGTGAATTTTACGTAAACTACTAATTTTATAACATTAAGATTTGTTACCTGAAACATTATTACATAGAACTATACTTTAACAAAGTTTTACACACAAATCTTAATTTTTACTTTTATGTTAAATGTGGTGCAATACTATATGCAGGCGCGTTACGATGACGTGACGCTACTAGCAGTGAACTAGGGTAAGTCCCGTGCACTCGCTCGCCTCTGTATCTTATACATGATACAGCGCTTGCTTTGCTTCATCACCCCCTTTTTAATTTTCGTGAAAATCTATTTTTGAACAAAATTAAATTTCTAAAAGAACAAACAAGCGATGGATTACTTTAGTATACCTCTTTCAACTTAAGTTGCTTCTTCTTAGGAAATTCCTTATTACTACATACACAAAATAACCATACTCATATACACATAGAAAACCTAGTACAGAAGACATTCACAAATTATTTACATACATTTACATGGAAATATAAATTTTTCAATGGTTACAAAATAGTTATTTTTTTTTCTTTAAAATCAGTCTCTTCCTGAAAAAGAAAATACACACGACTTTTATCTCTGCAACGCACTCACATTTTTCTTTTACTATAATACTCGGCACTGTGGTGGGTGTCCTATTGTAACACTCATTTAATTTCACTGATTGACAAAATTGTGGGAGGAAATTGTATTCACTGTGGTTTGCGTCTCTACTTCCAATCTCCCTACCGCTTGTTGTCAGTCATTCATGCAGCCTGCATGTCCCTGAGAAACAGACAATACAGTCTAAGTTTCTGTTTTCAACTTATATCTAAGGTAGGACAAAGTACATTTTATAGTTTATATTCTGGCACTATTTTACTAATTGTGAAGTTGTCAGAAAGACATTTAGCACTAAGTCGTATCTGATACAATAGCTCCTACTTTCTTCTTTCATAAATAATATTTTAGGTTCCTAAATAGTGAAAATTCTTTTAGCAAATTAATATATTAAGATCTTGCTTCAACTTAGAAAATTGAGTAACCTTTTAGTTTTAATGTACTCTGGCTTAATTATCGTATGGATTAGTTCATCAAAGAAGTCATTTGCTGACCAGCACTTTGCTTTATTGTATGAATTACTAAAGAAATTAGTTATTTTCAGTATACCGATTCCAAATTTCTGCATTTTCCAATATTTGTGTGTTTCTGTTGTCTGTTTAACTATTTATTTGCCTCAAGCAAGATTTAGCGTTTTTCACCATTTCACGAGACGTGAGGGAATTATTCTTTAATCCTACATCATTTACTTCAATTTACTTACTTCACTTCTTCACCTTATTCATTTTCTCCCTTTTCTTCCAGATTCAAAATACTTCATTTCTCCACTTCTTTCTCCCTTTTCCTTTTGTCAGCCTATTGACGTCCTGTTTCTATATATTTGGTGCGATCCTCACACCACTTCCACACATCTCCATTTATTTAATTCTAAAACGCCATTGCTTGCCTCTATGAGCATTACCTTCTTACGCTGTTTTCCTTCAGACAACCTTATTTCTAGCAACATACTACCTTCTGCATAATCTCATGGATTATTCATATTCATACCGTACTTCGTATACTGCAAAGTGTCTCTCTTAGTTGTAGTTTCTAACCCTTTACAATTACATGAAATATTTTAATTTATTTATTTTAGCCATGTTTGCCTCTTATTGGTACTCAGACTTTTGTTTTGCCATTCACTAGGTAGATCCTTACTAAGAATACTTAAAACCTAATAGCATATATACAACATGAAGACATATGTGATTCTTACCTGTTATGATAGACCAGAAGAAGGGAATGAAACTTGAAAAGGAAATAAAGTTTCACCCAGCTGGGACTGCACGGTACGCCAAACCGTGTATCCGCCAAAGAGTGGCAGACTCCCTACAGTAATTAATTACTGTTAATTTTAAATTCCTTTAGGATGTGTCTCTCTTCAACCTTAGCACTTTCCTCATTCTCACTGAAAACCAAATTTTCCTGCAAGTATCCTTTATTCTTTATTACTCTAATAGGCAGTTCCCAAGTTTCATTACTACCGCCTATATGACTTCCTATAAAAGACTCTCTTATCACTTTAGAGTCAGGTAAAGTTAAAATTAAGTTGTTCTGATCAAAATTGATCTTTCCCTGGTACTTTGATAAGAAATCAGTACCAATCAACATATCAACACTTAAGCCTAGCACAATCAAACAAGGATGATCTATTACTACGTCATTTATACCAATGGGTATCAAAGCTTCGTGTTGAACTGGTCTAGAGACTTTTCCAGTAGCACCTATAATCTTTAAGCCACTTACTTTCATAACTGTTAACTTCTCTTTATTGGGTATGGTGTCAAAAAATGTTTGTGATAAAGCACTTGCTTCACTGCCACTGTCAAGCAGACAACGCACAGTGACTCCTGATATGTTTACTTTGATAACAGGGTGAGTTATTTTACATTGAACAGGTTGCTCACACACCTCGTCTAATAAATCTCGTTCTATGTTCTTCCAGCTAAAGTAATTCTGATCAGTTGCAATTACATTTACATTTACATCCTGGGGCTCATCATGCTCTATAATCTTAGCTGCTTTCTCTAATCTGTCCACTAACTTTAAATCGAAGCATCTGACGACTTTTTCTACTTTTGTTTGCTGCACATCAGCCAAACTATCCTCTACCTCTGAGCAACTGCGTCCCTGCGCAATATTGCTGTTCATAAGAATGTCGTCACCTTCAACCCTTTGTGGCACGTTTACACAGCTACTAGATTCTTTCACCTCGTTACTATTTCTACCCCCTTCATTCATCATTTCCTCCTCTCTAAAGTTTTGCAGTACTGATTCTACTTCTGCTACTTCTACTTCAGCTTTTAGATTGCCATTTTCATCGAAGATGTAAGCTTTTACTTCATCATTATTCCCATCAGACTCAAACCCATTATCTATTTCTTCCCCATTATCTACCTTGAGTTCCTGTTCTTCCTTGACCCATTTTTCTAGTGTATCCAAAATACTATCCACTATTTTGTGAGAGTGGCTTAACACATCACTGGTATTATCTGTATTTATTTCGTCATCCATGTTGTCTGTCTGTGTATGTTGGCTGATTGTCTGTGTTTCCGTTACTGGCTGTGTTACTGTTACCGCCTGGTGAGCGCCAGTTTCCTCATAGACGGGATTTAGTTTCCCACACGCGGCCTGTTGTGTTCATCTGTGACACCACTAGATATAGTAGCATCATGACTCCCTTCTTGTCTTAATGGCATAGTATTTACTTCTCCACTTTCGTCATAGTAGTTGTTACGAAAGCGTGGTGAGTATCTACCCCCTCTTCCTCTGCCACGGCTTTGGTTTCGATAGTTTGTTTTGGTGTGCCTAACTTCCATATTTCTAACGTTCACGTTTCCATTATTTTGTACGTGATTGTTAGAAGATTTGTTATTCTGCTGCACCTGCTCCTCAGCAGCAGCTACTCTTTCCACTCTTTCCAGATATTCAATAAATTTGTCTATATTATCTCTAGGGGCGGAAATGATCCTCTTCTGCCAGTACCACGGCAGCTTACCTTCTAAACCCATAATGATCATATCTGGCTTCATCTTTTCTGTCAAATGTGACAGTCTTGAAACCCACTTCCTAGCGAAATCCTTTACTGATTCACGCCCTGGGAAAAACTTCTTACCACTCCAGAATTCCCTTAACACATCATTTTGTTTGTTATGTGACCAGTATTCGTTGAGAAATGCAGACTTAAATTCAGATAAAGTTTTACATTTGATCATTACATCCGCTGACCATCGCAAAGCATCACCTGACAAATGACTTCTTATAAATGAAATTTTTTCTCTTTCTGACCAAGTGTTGGGGAGAACATCCTCAAAGTCATTCCAAAATTCAAGAGGGTGAATGTACTTATCAGGATCAAAGCGCAAAAACTGTCGACACCCTATAAAAGCGGCGTCAACTGAAGTCACATGCTGTACAGTAGAATGACTAGAATTAACAGAGGTTACTCTATTTTCTAGGTTAGCAATGTTAGTATTTAATTCCTCTACTTGTGACTCTACTGCTTCTATCCTGGCAGAACATCTTTGTTCCACTGCACCACGAATTTCGGTACAGGTTTCTTTTACTTTCTCAATGTTTTTTTGACAAGTATCTACTTTAATTTGTACCTCTTTAACTTTGTCAGAGCAAAGTTTGGACTCGTTGCTCAATCTTTCGGACAACCTCACTTCCAAAAGTTCATCTGCCTCTTGATAATTTTTTTGAATTTGATCTATTTCACATTTGAAAGTACTATGCATTTTAGTTAACTGTTGCCCTACTTTTACTTGAATGTCATGATGAATAGCATCTATCTTATAATTCAAACTATTCCATTTTGATTGCAGTTCTTCTTTTAGTTCTTTATTACTATCCTCAATTTTAGCCTCAATTTTATTTTCCAACCCTTTATTACTAACCTCAATTTTATTCTCCAACTCTTTATTACTATTTTCAATTTTAGCCTCAATTTTATTTTGGTTTGATTCGAGTTTGGCAAACAGTATTTGCATCCAATCCGGAGCTTCTACCTTGATACTTTGTATCTCTTGACTTGACTGAGCTGGAGATATATTGAGCTCAGTTTCACTACCTGACAAAGTTAGCAACTCTACTGGCTCCCTTTTGACTTCTATTTCACTTATTGATTGCATCCCTGCACTCTCATTTAAATTAAAGTCATAATTTACTGGTGACAAATTACGTTCTAGTTCAATATTTGAGGGATTAATGGAACCATCCTCATTAAACTCAATTCCTGATCCTGAGGATTCTTGGTCAGAGACCGGTTCCCTTCTGAAATGTACACTACTTTCCATATCTTTTAGTTTGTTAGCAGCAGTTAATAAATATTTTAAAAGTCTTTGACTTAACTTAAATGCTTGATTTCGACGAATGATGTCGTCGCGGTGTACCAGCAATCGTGATGCGACGCGTCGCGACGTATTGAAGGCAGCAGCAGCAGCTGTAGCGTCGAGTACCGCCACAGGAATCGCCTACTGCAATAGCTCCAGGGGGGGGGGGGGGGGGGGGGGGGCAGCAAGGCACCGTTGACCGCTCGGCGCAGCCGGCAGCTGTCTCGCAGATCAGCGCAGCTCCGCGATGACGCACCGTCTTCCTTTAGTCTCATCGCCGTCGGCAGCCGCGATCCAGCATCGTCGCCTTCCTCACCATCGTCACTAACCAACGTACAGCGGTAGACACTTATTGTTTATACACTACACCCGCCTTTACTGGTAACACTGTTCCCACACTAGTTCAATTCAGTGTCCTGTTATTGCCTACCGAGTTCGTTAATTTATACCAATCGCTTTCACACATCGAGCACTTTTATTTGCTTTTAATTCAGTTTTCCCGGTCGATAAGCACCATATGTGGGGCGGCGAAGAAGTTGTCGAATGAGTTGTTTGAATGTTCATTTCACGTAACAGACTATTGCCGATGCAACATATGTGGGACGGCGAAGAAGTCGTTGTTTAATGTTGAATGAAAGTTGAACATTGCCACCTTAAATCACGCGAGCCTGGCAACTAATTTGGTGGCCAGTCAGAAAGCGAAGGGAAACTTACTGACCTTAGTTCCCAGTCTGCACGGCCACATTCCTGTACAGCCCAGCTAAACGAAAAATATCCATAGTTCTTCACGGGATTAGGGCTGCTTCAATAAAATTTAAAGTTCCAAACAAGATTTTATTATCTTAAAGGCTCACACAAATTACTCGAAACTTCTGAAAATGCTAAAGACATTAAATATTGTTAATTCAGCCAATCGTTTAATAGTTCAGAGGCGACTTCTACAGCAAGTTCCTCCCGAATAGTTCATTACTCTAACTAACGGTGCTCTATTAATAGTTCGCAATAATGTTAAAAAAAAGGATTAATGCTCGCCTTAAAAGTGGAGTTAGTCACCACTTGCCACGCGGAATTATACTTCACACGGACGGCACAATAACAGTTTGTTACCGAAGTCTAAACGATCCAGGACGGTGTACAGTCCTCGCGATTTTCAATGTCCGTTTACATTGCTAAGTACGCGCATGTCACAGCCCGCTATGACGTCACCCGAGGCGAGGCGCGATCGGACGTTAAGCTCGCGTGGACTAGGCGTTGGTCTAATGCGGAGTGAGCTTCCTACTGCCTCTGCCGCTCTTTTTATATAGCTCCGGCGCGTACCGCCAAGAGAGCATCTGTTCTTTCCGTTCCTATGCAGATGCCTGCGGCCTCCAAATGATCGCTATCTCAGGCACATAATCTTAAATATCACATTTAATAATAGCTTTACAAACTTCTCAATTTTTGTATACATACATCTGAGCAGTACAGAAGCACGTAGAAAATCTCAGCCCGCTAAAATTAAAACTTTACTCTCTAGAATTTTTACAATGGAACTAATGGTAGATTGTTACCTCTGAACCATAGCTTTATCAAGACTTGTATCAGCTGTTAATTATGCTACAAGACTAAAACTTGGTGTAGCTTTGTTAATTGTCCTATCTGATCATTGGTCTTAAAGAATTTGTTTTATCATTAAAATTTAAAGTACTTAATCTATAATGCTTATGTACATTTTACTCACAAAAGTAGTTTTTACTAAATTACTAAAAAACTAGAAGAGGTAACTGATTGTGGTATTTCCATTATTATTATTAGGGTGAACTGAAGCATCCTACCAATTTTCAATATTGTAGCTCTATTATTTCGCGCCTCTGATTTTTCCGAAAAACGCGGATTCTGGAGTCAATTTTAGTTTTATGGTTTTGGAAACCAGCACCACTCATTAATGACTTCTTACTGCACCTTCTCACCAAATTTTGGCTTCCTAGCGTCATTATTTAGCGCCTCCTATTTTTCTTTCAAAACGTGAATTTTACGTAAACTACTAATTTTATAACATTAAGATTTGTTACCTGAAACATTATTACATAGAACTATACTTTAACAAAGTTTTACACACAAATCTTAATTTTTACTTTTATGTTAAATGTGGTGCAATACTATATGCAGGCGCGTTACGATGACGTGACGCTACTAGCAGTGAACTAGGGTAAGTCCCGTGCACTCGCTCGCCTCTGTATCTTATACATGATACAGCGCTTGCTTTGCTTCATGGTATCGTGTTGAAGCTGCATGGGCAGCTGTACCTGTACACGCCATCCAAGCTCTGTTTGACTCAATGCCCAGGCGTATCAAGGCCGTTATTACGGCCAGTGGTGGTTGTTCCGGGTACTGATTTCTCAGGATCTATGCACCCAAACTGCGTGAAAATGTAAAATGTAATCATGTGTCAGTTCTGGTATAATATATTTGTCATCCTGGTGTAGCAATTTTAATGGCCAGTGGTGCATTTCATTAGTGAATTGCCATGGCGCGTCACGGGGCGCCTTGGCACTTTTTCGGTTTCATGTAAGTTAGCGCTGCAAAATTTTCGGATTAGATGATATTTTGGTTCGAAGTTTGTGTGTGTGTGTGTGTGTGTGTGTGTGTGTGTGTGTGTGTGTGTGTGTGTGTGCGTGCGTGTGTGATTACTCTAATTCCCACCTCTGGCAAAGCACGTGGAAATTTGTGTACCATCATGCTCCGGTTTCCATTTAAACCGTTGGAACCAGAAACAGATGAGAAATACATAATTCCTCTAATGTTAGGAAACTTGTTATTCCTTCGTCGAGGGCTTTCAGTTCAGAAGGACGTTTGGTGGGAGGGGAGACTGAGAGTAATGCATATCCCGTTGTCGTCTGTACATGCGTGTCTGGAGTGCCGGCGAGGTGCGGACGGGCAGAGCGCAGGCGACGCGACGCGGGGTCCACGCGCCGGTGCCGCGACCCCGGCACAGCCGGCTGCAGATCCCGCCGCCGCCCACGGCCGCATACAGATTGTTTGCTTTAGATTAGCCGCGCCCGCCCACGCCGATTGACGCCGTCGGTTCGTCCGGCAGGCCGGCTTGCTTCGGCGGCGGACTCCCGCTACCAGCTGCGACCACACGCTGCTTCTGGTCTCGATAAAACAGTGCGAGAGATTCTGTTCATGCGGCAAAAAGAGTGGCGTGAATTTATTGGACTGGCACGAGTGAGAGAGAAGCTGTTGAGGCGCTTTCTGTCTGTAGAGAGGGAACTGCCAACCGGTCAGCGGTTGGAGCACCGTAGTCGATGCTCTTGGAAAGCCTGCAGTTGTGTCAGTGATGGTTTATCTATACGTATTATAAACGTGGACCACTTAGTGTCTGGGAAGAACCACTGTGGGAGTAAGAACCATCTACCTCCCAAAGTGAAGGGAAAATGTAAATCTCGTGTGACCAGCGCCTCCCGTCGGGTAGACTTCGGCGACTTGTGTGTCGGTGGGGATGAAATGATGATGATTAGGACAACACAACGCCCCAATCCCTGAGTGGAGAAAATCTCCAAACTAGCCGGGAATCGAACCCGGGCCCTTAGGATTGACGAAGTATCGCGCTGATCACTCAGCTACCGGGGGGCGGACAAGGTGGAGGGTGTGAGTGTGAACCCTGTGCCAGGCACTTAAATGTGATTTGCAGAGTATTCATGAAAGAGAAGTATAGTTGACGACGATCAAATTAGCCGGACTATATTCGTCCAGTATTTGAGAATGAGAGCCTTTAGTGACTTGCAACAAACTTTACACATAATTTCAAACCTTTACGAGGCATTTTCTCGCTCATCGCCCCCCTCTCCTCCTCCCTCCCCTCTCCGCTCCCCCCTACACACAAAATGATGACAGGAAAAATTTCTGTCGCTTACTAAATATTTACTGCTCATGCAGTAAAACTGCCACACCATGCATGTCGTTTTAATTTATTACTTCTTTATTAGTGACTCGATTCGCAAGGAATTCCGCAGAAGGTGTCTACATATAGGATTGAATGTACGTGCAAAATTGTCACTGTTTGACTAATAGTTCAGGAGACATGACGTCATAATCATTTAGCTCCGTGATAACGAAATTGCAGGGTGAAGTTCGCTAGAGGTACAGATGCACTTTGTGTACAAACATGTGTCAAATATTTTACTTAATATCACTTTCTGTACGTTAAGAGGTACTGTGTTGGGAGGGATGGGAGGGGGGAGGTAAGAACCAGGAACTTCCTAATGGAGTGGGATGTTGAAATGGTTTAAATGGCTATGAGCACTATAGTCATCAGTCCCCTAGAACTTAGAACTACTTAAACCTAACTAACCTAAGGACATCACACACGGCAATGTCTGAGGCAGGATTCGAACCTGCGGCCGTAGCGGTCGCGCGGCTCTAGACTGTAGCGCCTAGAACCGCTCGGCCACTCTGGACGGCGGAGTGGGGTGTGACAGCGGAGATACAAAAGGAGAGAGGAAGAGATGGACAAACAGAGAAAAGGAAGAGGAGATGGACAGAGACAGTGGCAGGAGGACGTGGACGGAGAAAAGTACGAGGAGCAGATGGGAATAGATAGGGGGAGCAGATGGACAGAGGTGGGGCGGAAGTAGGTAGCGGGGAGTGAGGGTTAAAAAGGAGATGGGCTAATATAACTGGAATAAATACATACATGGGCAAAGCCGCGTACTCAACTAGTTAATAAAGTCACTCTGTCAGTTAGATTCTTTCATACATGGGACAACGCGTTTCGAGCACTTCTATCTAATTTTCGAACACTGTGCGAGGGACCGAAGTCAAAGGTGAAAAAATCGCACATATCTCATTTGCCGACGACTTAGTCCTATTGTCCAAATCTACGGAAGAATTAAGGCAGACAAGCAAAAGGGTGGAGGAAGCAGCGAGCAAGATCGGTCCGCTGGTGAATGAATAGAAGACAGAGTATCTGGTGACGACCAGGATACATTCAAAGACCTGCTCCACCCACTGGTGATCGAAACTTGATGGGAAGAGGGGGGAGGGCGATCTTTGAAAAATAAAACTTGTCGTGTGAGGCAGAGGTCAACGCGAGAATCTAAGCAGGAAATCTATCGTAATGCAGCCTCAGTCTACTTGTTTTTCTTTTCTTTTCCAGATTTAGCAGTCCGTCAATTAACTCTAGCTGTACAAACACTGTTCCAACCCGTAGGGCAGTATGGTTGCGAAACTCGGAGTGTCCGGAAAAAGGACTTGAATAATCTTCTGGTTTTCGAGCGGAAAATCTTAAGAAAGGTCTGTGGTCTGGTACAGCATGGCATCACTGAAGAATGCTGCATCGTGCATACTTCTGTCCTTTGTGAGATTCAGAAGAGCTCACATGTTGTAAGACTGACGAGAAACAAATGGCTTCTATGGGCAAAATGCATGGACCAACTTCGATGGCCTTTGAAGTCCATGGGGTTGACTCCACGCTAAAGAAGACCCCTAGTAGACAAAATAAAAGGTGGAGAGGTGGAATCCATGACGACTTGCTGCAGACTGTCGTAGAGGGCAATTGCCGGCAAAGAGTAGGAAATAGGAATCAGTGAAAGAGGGGCGTCTGGGCTCGATCACTTAAATACTGCCTACACCATCGAATACTACACATTATTTATCACAAGTAAAACGGTCCACGTTTCAGCAATTATTGCCTTCCGGACTCGTCAGTACAGCAACTTTTCTTATAGTATCAACCAATGCTACCTCCAATAGGTACAGCACTTTTTTAAAGCATCCTTTGTAAGGGATCTCATTAGTGCTATGGAGATGCCAACTGTTTTATATTGTCCCCTGTTATTGCTGTTGCTCATTTACTGACGCCGAAGTAGTAAAGTAAAACTGGTCCCAGCACTGGACCCTGCGGAACGGCGCCGTTCAGTTTCTCACCTCTGCGGGTCGTGCTGCGTGTCGGTCGGTCCATTCCGCTGGCAGAGAGGAGCGTTGTTTAACGGCACAGCCCATCAGCAGAGCCACGCCCCTCCGGCGCTACCTGGGCGCTAATTTCGCGCCGCTGCTGCTGCCGCCACCGCCACAGGGTCAGCGGGTTAACAACCGGCCGGCGGCGAACCGGCCGTGGGCGGCGCGCAGCCTCATTAGACGCGACTACATTCGCGGCCGGCCCGTGCCACACGACCATATGCCGAGGCCACACGCGACACACTATCTCCAAACACTCATCAGCGAATCAAGCAGCGTCCTGCACTGAGATGACAAGTCATGGGGTACCTCCTAATATCCTATCGGACCTCCGTCTGCCCAGCTCAGTGCAGCAGTTCGACTTGGCATGGACTCAACAGCTCTACGGAGGTACCCTGCAGAAATATTGAGTCGTGCTGCCTACCTTTGTTTCTTTTACTATTGCCTTTATCCCGCATTGTGCGTAGGGTCGGCAGGTTTAAGTACGGATTTGGCATGGATAATTTTATTGGGGTGGCCGGATGCCCTTTCTGCCGCCACTCCATACTCCCCAGGACGTAATTAGCGGTCTGCGTCTAGTGTAAATCGTGAAATAGTGTGAGTGTGTTCCAAATGTCCGCGAGTCGTGTAACTCAGGCGGGACGTGAGGACCATCCCGGTAATCACCTAGTAGTATGTGGAAAACCGCCTAAAAACCACATCGAGGCTGACTGGCACACCGGCCGTCGTCGTTAATCCGCCGGGCGGATTCGATCCGGGGCCGGCCCGCATACCCGAGACCAGGAAGCAGCGCGTTAGCGCTCTCGGCTATCCTGGCGGGTAAGCCATGCTGCCTATATAGCTGCCTATAGTTGCGAAAGTATTGTCTGTGCAGTATTTTGTGCACCAACTGACTTCTCAATTATGTCCCATAAATGTTCGATGGGATTCACCTCGGGCGATCCGAGAAGCCAAATCATTCGCTCGAACTGTCCAGAATGATCTTAAAACCGATCTCGAACACTTGTGGCCCGGTTACATGACGCTTTGTCATCGATAAAAATTGCATGGTTGTTTGTGAACAAGATGTCCATGAATGGCTGCAAATGGTCTTAAAGTAGCCGAACATAGACATTTCCAGTCGACGATCGGTTCAGGTAGACCTGAGGACACAGTCCATTCCATGTAAACACACTCCACACCACTATGGAGTCACCAGCACCTTGCACAAGGCCTTGTTGACAAACTGGGTCCACGGCAATGCGGGTTCTGAGCCACACTCGAAACCTACCATCAGCTCTTACCAACTCCTTCATCTGATCATGTCAGGACTTTCAAGTGGTCTAGGGTCCAACTGATGTGGTCCCTGGCGCAGGAGGGACGCTGCAGATGATGTCATGCCGACTTTTCGTGGAACGTATATGTAGCGTCTGTTACTGGAGTTTGCTGAGCATCTCACTAATGCTCTCCCGCCAACTAAATGGCGCTTTTCATCGTATCTTCTCTATCATTTCTATTCATCCAAAAAGGCAACATGGTTAGGGTCCCAAATTAATGAGCAACATTCAAGAATGAGTCGTACAAATTTTTACAAAGCCACATTGAAACTTTCTAAGCTTTTACTTCTTTTACTTGTTAATTGGAAACTGTGTGTGGGTGGGGGGGGGGGGGGGGTCAAAATCTCTCGTTAGCAATCTGAAAACTCCGACTACATATTCTGATACGGAATAGTTTAGCTACCCTCATTTTAAACACGAACATATCTGTGCAAATTAGTTTTTGTGTGTATGATACCAATTACTGCATCTGACAATCTGTAAATGAGTTGAATATGAGGAATGGTCATCAGTAACATTCATAATGCCTTTCTCATGAAACAATCACATGCAATATTTAACTGTTACGTATTGAAACTGTGCCCTGGAACGAAAACGTACCTACTGAATTTGTATGAAATTTTCTCTCAAAAGGTTCGTTTAGGCCCTACAATTGTTTCTTACCTTACAACGTATAACTTAGCTCTGCTCTGCCTGTATACTGTGAGAATATGTTGTGCTGAACTGCATGACCTAAAATAAATCACTGCGTGATAAATTGCCTTATCTTCTTTTACTTTAAGCTGCGTTCGTACATTAAACATTTGTCACCTTCATTTAAAATGCAGTTCACTGTCTACGCAATAGTGCAAGGCGTGACAGTGAAAATTTAACCAGATTTATTTTTCATTTAACGTTTAAATATTAGCTTCAGTGAAATATTTGTAAATGAACATAACTTTATTTTGAAAGTAAATTAAATCTTTTAAATGCAACAGAACTAACTCGTACTAAAATGAGCTATGATGTTTCCTCAACATTGTCATACACCATAAAAGTTACTTTTACGTACAGTATTTAAATTACGTAAAATTCGCTATTTGCTTTTCTGATGAAGTACTTTAAACTAACAATGGAGGCAGGAAGCTATTACAATAACGAACACGTGACTGATTAATTCATCCTGGATACCAGAACGTAGATATTGTTAAACATAATGAAATCATTACACTACAGTAATTACTCGGCTAGCGCTTGCAGCAGATAAATCTCTGTGCAAATTTACCTTTTTCCAAAAGCATCGTCTCACTATAAAAATAGTCTCAAAAATCATCTTTTAACCCCAGTCATAAAGTAGGGAACATATCAAATAAAATTCCATTATCTGTGAGGCACATCGGCTCACTCACCCTCCCGAACTCTACTCAATTATACAACCTCTGGTAGCCAAAAATGAGCCTCACTCGTGTCTTCAGGGGAGCAAAGATGCTTATATTTCTCATGGTACATAGCCTTACATAAACATTACTCATGAGATACACATCTTTCAAATTGTTTAGTGGATGAATCACATGTCCTAAAAAGTATTTCAGTGAGTCTCAAGCTGGCTTCTGCTTTTCCTACAGTTCTTTTTTTTTTTTTGTGGATTCGTTCTACTTTAGTTCTCTCCGGATGGTTACTCCTGCGTATTTTACGATAGTTACTATTCCCAGCGATAGTGTATTCGTAGATTAGTGCATTTACTCGCCTGTTTATGCGCAGGGCGGAACTTCTGACGTTATCCAGTATATAATGTTATAATGTTCCAGTGTAACGAAAAGCGCCGCCACGAATATGAACGCAGCAGAGAAGGCTGTGAGACGACGTCAGCCAATAGCCCGCTGACTAGGACCGCACGACGACAGGAGCGGCCACTACACGAAGAGAGCGCCAGCTCCGGGAAAGTCGTGATCACCATTATGTTTGACTGCAAGACCCCACTGTTCAATTATTTTCTGGAACACAGTGCCATAATTAACGCGCAGCGGTAAAGGGACACTTTGCAAAAATTGAAGTGCACCATTAAGTCCAAACGCCAATGAATGTTGATGAACAGCATCATTCTGTTGCAGAATAATGTCCGCTCACATGTTGCCAAAGCTGTTTAGAGAACGCTACAGAAGTTTCGCTGAGAACCCTTATACATCCCCTGTTAAGTTCCGATCTCTCCCTCATGCGATGTCCATAATTTTGGAGCCCTAAAGAACGACATTGGTGGTCGTCGATTTGCTTCGGACGCTTTGTTACCAACATGGTTCCACAGGCAACCTTAAACATTTTTCCATTAAGGTACTGACCGTCTAGTCTCGCAGCAGGATAAATGTAATAGTAGCTAGGGCGATTACTTTGAAATAATAAACAGTCTGCTTACTTTCTTTCCATCTCTCTCGTTTTCATTTGGCTGCACTTATATTTTCTGTATCAGACTATGCTGTGCTAAATTAAGCAGGACTGCAGATAGACCAAGTGTGTCACTGGCTCGAGAAATATTTAACTAATAGAACCAAGATAGATATATCGGACGACAAGTGTTCCATATAAACTGAAGGAAACTGGTTGTGCCCCAAGTAAGAGTAAAAGAACCTCAGACATTTCCAGTACACACCAAAACAATTTATTAGACTGGATCAGCAACAGCTTAAGATTGAGCGCTGATGTTACTGTTGTGTATTGGAACATAGGACGACCGTAAGGAGTTGCAGAAAGACATGGACAATATTTGCCCTTGGTTCATGAATGGCGCCTCTCTTTAAAAGTAAGGTAATGCCCACCCTATATACTAAAGAGAAAGAAGCCAATAGTAACACAATACAGTATTATATTGCGAACATCTGTAGCACGTCACATTTTGTAAGTCTTTAGAGATAATACTAAGAAGCTGATTTTCACGTACACACGAGATTTCTGCTAGGTGGGCCACAAGCCGATCAGGTGTCATTTAATTTCCGAGCGAGCAGACTCCTTACTATCAAGGAGACTACTCGGGACGTCTCCGCATCCGCCAGGCGAGGTTAACCCATGGTTTTCTTTTGTGTAACGAGCCACCCCCGCATTGTGCTTGTGAAGCCTCACAGACAATAGCTCATATTTTTGTGGAACGACCCCTCTTTTTGGCCCATCTTGCTAAGTATGGGTTTCCGGACTCATTGCCTCTAATATTAGTGGACGATTCACGGATGGTTGAAGTGGTTCTCAATGTTCTCCGTGAAAGTGATTTTTGTTCTCCGTTATAAGATTTTAAACTACGGCCGGAGCAGGGGAAGGGCGGCTGGGGACAGGGCTTCTCCTGCTGTAAACCAGGTCTGAGTGGTTCCCCAACCCTACCTCCTTGACCAGGCTACTCTTTCATCCCTCTTTTATTCTGTTTTAATCGGTTTTAGATTCAGTTTGCCTCCTTACTGCCGCGCCCAGTTTTCTGTTCTGGATGTCGTACTTTCTCCAATAATGGGCGCTCTTGACTGTAATGGATCAGGAATGGGACAAATGTTGGGGGGACGTTTCCTGTGGCATGCAGACCTCTGTCGACTTCCCTATCTCCTTCATAGCCTTTATTTTTGACGATGCGAAAGGTGTCCAGTACATTTTTAGACTTCTTGCGTTGACTGTTTTGAATCTCACGACTAGATCAGAAAAAGTTCTCGGTGGACGTCTCCGCTTCCGGATGCACCACTTTCGGAACGAGAGACTGATGACCGCGTTGTTTGTTCCTTTACCCCCCAATCAACCAACCAACTAACTAAGAAGTGATATGAAATGGGACAAGCATGTAACGATCAGTACTGAACTTAGATTCTTTGGAAGTATTCTGGGAAAATCCAATGTACCTACAAAGGGAACGCTATACAAGACACTAGTGCGAGCAATGCAATTCTAGAGTACTGTTCCAGTGTTCGGAGTCTTTATCAAGTAGGCGTGACAACAGAGAGAATGAATTCAAAGCCGCTTTACTGGTATCTTAAGTCGCTGTACCTCTTATCAAAGTGCAGCAGAAACGCTCAAGAACTTAAATGGCAATCTTTGGAGGAAAGACAACGAATTTCCCGCGAATCCGTACTCGGTGAATTTACAGAACCTGCAATCTAGGGAGTGTGTGCCAGCATTATGCTAACACCATCAAAAATGTCTCATAGGGAACATGAGAATAATTGATGTACGTACGGAGATATATAGGTAGTCATTTTTCACTCGCACTTACGCTAATGATATACGAAAGAAAACTCATAATTCTGGTAAGATGTATTATTTGCCTTACACTGTGCTGTGGCTTACAGAGAATATTCGTACATTTAGGTGTAGAAATCAGCACCTATACACCATCCTCTAATACATTCGTTTTCCTCAAAAGTCAAATAAAGGGGGCGAAAACCGTCATCGCTTAGCAAATCCTAATCTGAAGCGTTACTGGGATATGTTTCTGCAGCTGTCTAAGCAATTTCAAGTACTTGAGCGCGTTATGTGGTTCAGTATTTCTAATCGTCATAACTGATTTAGTCCCTTGTAGGAAAGAACTGTTGAATCCATAAGACGGTCTACGTGGCACAGAATATGGGCTAGGGTGAAAGTGATGAAGGGTGGTAGGAAAAAAAGAAGAAAGATTGGGGTTCAACCCCCCCACCATCGATAGGGTCATTAGAGGCGGACCACAAGATCGGAGGGGGAAACGACGGCGCAGGTAATCGGCCGTACCCTTTCCAGAAGAACCAACCGCCGACTCCTTCATTCACCATAAGTAGTTTAAGGAGACGATCGAAAAGCTAAACTGAATACCTGACCAGGAAATTCAACCCCTGTTCCTTGACGCTTTAATCACCCAGGCAGGGGTAATAGTAGAAAAATGAATAAATATTGCACATAACCTCCGAAAGAAGGGAGAGGTGATAGAGAAATCATTATAGACTAAGTTTCCACAGTGAAAGGTCTATCGACAATAGCCAAACGCTACCTCACTTGCAATGTTCTAAAGAGACTCGCCTTACCTCACGTTTCAAGCACTTTCAGTTCCTCCGTCTTTATTTAGTTGATATATAATTTAGTTTTACACACTTTAATATTTGAGACGCACACTGTTACTAATTTGTAAAAGAAGTGCGTGCACAATAAACTTATTCAGTTAGAAACAATTTATTTCATAGCAAAAGTCATATAACTACTACCGCACCTATCAATGGTCAACCGTCTAATGATCCATATCGTGGACGATGTGTCATCAACAAGTCCTAGCAAACACCGGTAATGGGACAGTCGGTCTAAACGGGGAGTCGCACTATCCGAGGTCGGATTAGCAAGGTGCTACTGTAAATTGACTAATTTCTAATATTGTTTTATTTCGCCTAACAACACTGCACAAGTCATCGCACTGCATCCTGACGAATTGGTAGGAGTTTCCAGACCGGCAGAGGGCGGCCCGTACAATCCATTGCAGTTTTCTCTCTCTCTCTCTCTCTCCCTCTCTCCCTCTCTGTGTGTGTGTTGTGTGCGTGTGGGCGCGCGCCTATATCCTAGCAAATCAAATACGTAGCTGGAAGAAAGCGTGAGAAGTAAACGTGTTGTTTAAGAGCGAAAGATATCTGTTGAGGAATAGCGGATCTCTCTTGTTATACGTAGGCACTGCCGTGCACTATTTCACTAAGCTAAGTTCCCGTTTGATGTGATCCTACGAGCTGTTTGTGAATTTTTGTGGCTTCATCTATCCACTTACTAAATACCATAAGGGAAGGACAGGAAAATATCCGCGGTGTTTCCAGAGGAACCAACCCAATAAGAGAACGTGGTTGGGTATTACCGCATGGTAATTTCTCTCCCTAATGCGAGTCGAATGAGTCCTTAACCACTACCTCATTTCGCTCGGTAATTCAGTACGTAGCCTCTACCTGTAAAAATATTCCGCACGTTCCATTCACTTTAGTTCTGTCCTTTGTCACAACAATTCTAGGAGTACCGTGATTAACTATTACTTATACAGTCAGTTAAAGCTCCAGAGACAAGGATGCCACTACCTACGGAATGTTGAGTAGAAATCGGCTATTGAAGCTACTAGAACACGTTGAGCCTTTTACATATAAAACATATGCGGTTTCCCAGGGAACCATTATTTATGCAAAATTATATTTTTGTAACGATGTAACACAGTTCTTTCTTCCCTTGCTTTTGATTATTTTATTATTTCGCATTCAGCGATACGCCACGAAGGAACTACAGAAACAAACGGGAACTACATGCACACTCTTTCTACTTTTTTGCATTGAATGAAGAACCTCCTGAAACAATGTGAACGTAGCGCACAGAAACGAAATCAGTAGCCGCCTTTGATATTCAGAAAATCCAACGAAACTGTTATTATAGTACTTTTCTCTGGAATTCACTAACAAAGTGTGGCAAAGATGTCTGAGAAACTCTTACAAAATACATGAACAAAATACACGTATTGTCACTCAGAGAGTAAAGCAGTAAAACAGGGCCACATACATCGCAGATATCAGTAGGCGTGCCAACGAAACCGATATAGAGGAATTCTGACATCTGAAGGCAGCCGCGTATCTTCTTATCTGTTGACAATTCTTGACTTTGTGATAACACTGCAGCTGTATTCGAACACCAGGATTTTCACCTCTATGTTACATGCAGTGCTAATGGAAATTTTTCCTGCACTGTGAACGACGTTGAGTGATGTTCATGTATATTGAGCTGGTGCTAAATCTGAATAATCATTGCCGTAAAAGAAACGTACAACAGCCGGCCGCGGTGGCCGAGCGGTTCTAGGCGCTACAGTCTGGAACAGCCCGACCGCTACGGTGGCAGGATCGAATCCTGCCCCGGGCATGGATGTGTGTGATGCCCTTAGGTTAGTTAGGTTTAAGTAGTTCTAAGATCTAGGGAACTGATGACCTTAGAAGTTAAGTCCCATAGTTCTGAGAGCCATTTGAACCATTCTGAAACGTACAAAAGATTACTTATAAGGTTTGTGGACATTGTGTCGCATGGTGTGCTCTGAACTGCACAATATTTATGCTGAGTAGCTGCTCGTCATCTTCAGCTACGACTGTCGCTTGCATTTGTGGGTCGCCAACTTATGCACTAAGGTTCATTAGAGAAGCGCAGGCGCCAAAGGACGAGCAATGTCAGCATAGAGGACGCCTACACCCAGAGCCCCTGGCGGGTAAATCGTCTATGGCCTACGATGCTTAAGTGCCGCCAGGGCTCGTTCCCACGCTTTGCTGAGATGAAACCCCGTGTCCTTGTTAATAAAGTCATTAGCTACACGTGTTTGGACCGCTTCTTTCATGACGAAAACCCAGTACGTGGAGGCAAACGAGCGGGTTTGTTCTAGTTTAACACAACCCAGGCCATGCGGTTAAAAATTTAATTTGAAACACCTAGTGAGACGTAACTAAACAGGGTGATACAAAAAGGAACAGGCTTCTACTGTTTATTACAGTGAAGCTACGAAGGTTCAAATGGCTCTGAGCACTATGGGACTTAACATCTGAGGTCATCAGTCCCCTAGACTTAGAGCTACTTAAACCTAACTAACCTAAGGACATCACACACATCCATTCCCGACGCAGGATTCTAACCAGCGACCGTAGCAGCAGCGCGGTTCCTGACTGAATCGCCTAGAATAGCTTAGCCACAGCGGCCGGTAAGCTACAAAGGGTAGAAACACAATGCGCATGTCACTGGACAGACGGAGATTGAAAGTTTTGTGTTAGCACACAGATGCTGTACCGCACATTCAACATGTGCACCGTGCGTTGCTCAAGAAACATCGAAACGGTAGCCCATTTCATTCCACACACGAATCAACAGGTCCCCGTTTATTAAATCGACAGCTTCAACAATTCGATTTCTCAGTTCTTGAAGAGTAGCTGTCACAGCTGGGACGAAGACTCTGTCTTTTATGTTCCCCCACAGAAAAAATCGCAAGGTGTGAGGTCTGGTTACCTGGTAGGACAAAAACAATAAACATGATCTTATTGTCCACCTCTTCCAATCCAATTTCGTGGGGTGATGCTGTTAAGATAACCCCGCACCTCAAAGTGAAAATGACGCGGGGCGCCGTCATGCATAAAAATGAAATCATTAGAATCTTCGAGAAGTTGAGGTAACAACCAATTATGCAGTATGTCCAAGTGTGACATTTCTGTCACAGTTTCATCCGCAAATAAGAAAAGTCCATAAACTTTGTGAACAGAAACGGAACCCCCGTTTGCACTCGCGCCGGAGCACGGAAGACATTTTAATCGATGTTTGCTCAATAGCCTAGGGATATTGTGTGAAAATGTGTGTGAAATCTTATGGGACTCAACTGCTAAGGTCATCAGTCCCTAAGCGTACACACTACTTAACATAAATTATCCTTTGAACAAACACACACACGCATGCCCGAGGGAGGACTCGAACCTCCGCCGGGACCAGCCGTACCGTCCATGACTGCAGCGCCTTAGACCGCTCGGCTAATCCTGCGCGGCTAGCGATATTAAGGGACACAACAATATAAGGTAGAAAAACTATCATCACGCCATTTGTCTTTTTCTCTGGCTGTTCTTCAGATTTCAATGCGTGCTAGTCTGAAAGCAATGCAATTTTTCTTATCGCAGTTCCCATCCTGGACAAATTGAGACCGGAAATGGCTAAACTCTGCTCATATGTTCTCTGAATTGAGCTAGTTCTAGCCCTATGAACAAAATTCTGTAATACACCACTGTGTTGGGATGTATGGTAACAGCTCGGAGGTACAGGTCGCTGTGACTAGGTTCTTCAGATTTCAGTGCGTGCTAGTCTGAAAGCAATGCAATTTTTCTTATCACAGTTCCCATCCTGGACAAATTGAGACCGGAAATGGCTAAACTCTGCTCATAAGTTCTCTGAATTGAGCTAGTTCTAGCCCTATGAACAAAATTCTGTAGTACACCACTGTGTTGGGATGTATGGTAACAGCTCGGAGGTATAGGTCGCTGTGACTAGGTTTATGAATGAGTGTGACCTAAGGAGCCTCCTCCTTTACTACGAACCGTTACCTCCAGAAACTGAAGATCTCCATTTTTTTCTATTTCCATTGTAAAGCAGATGGTCGGTTGTAGAGATTAAGATGTTCCAAAACTAAAGAAAGAAGGAGAAAGATTTGGATTTAACGTCCCGTCGACACCGACGTCATTAGAGACAAGCCACAGTAATGCCACGATGTTGAGTTTACTATTTTTACGCCATTTTGTCGAAAATTGACGTAGTGAGGCCGTTGCTATGTGAAAATGCAAGTTAATTCCTACAGTAAAGCAAGGTCAACAGACAGCCACACTCAATAATGGTATTTATTATTCCGAAGAAGTCGTGCCATTATCGGTTTACGGCCATCGGTTTTCCAGTAAATCCGTTCAGCGACCCCTCAGGTAGAGGGAAGGTACCTTTATTCAAGAGCTTACGTAGCTCTACTTTTATTTTGAGTCATCAGTCTTCTGACCGGTTTGATGTTGCCCAACACGAATTCCTCTCCTATGCCAACCTCTTCATCTTGGAGTAGTAATTGCAACCTACGTCCTCAGTTATTTGCTGGATGTACTTCATCTCTGTCTTTCTCTGCAGTTCCCCCTACCACCATGAAAGTTAATCCTTGACGTCTTAACAAACGTCCTATCATCGTGTCGCTTTTTGTTGTCAGTGTTCTTTTCTCCTTTGATTGTGCGGACAACCTCCTCATTCCTCTTAATTTTCAACATTCCTCTGTAGCACCACATCTAAAACACTTCGATTCTTTTCTGTTTGTGTTTTCCCACAATCCGTGATTCCCTGCCATACAGTGCTGTGTTCCAAGCGTACATTCTCTGAAATTTCTTCTTCAGATTAAGGCATACGTTTGATACTAGCAGATTTCTCTTGGTCGGGAATGTCGTCTTTGCGTGTCCTAGTGTGCTGTTTATGTCCTCCTTGCTCCGTCCATCGTGAGTTATTTTGCTTCCGAGGTTGAAGAATTCCTTAACTCCGTCTACATCGTGATCAACAAATTTGATATTAAGTTTCTCGCTATTCTCATTTCCGCTACTTCTCATGACTTTGGTCTTTCTTCGGTTTTCTCTCAGTCCATATTCTGTACATGTTAAATCGGTCATTCCGTTGAACAGATCCTGAAATTCTTCTTCACCTTCACTGAGGATAGCAATGACATCAGCGAATCTTATCATTGATAGGTTTTCGTCTTGAATTTTAATCCCAATCTTGAGCTATTCTTTTATTTCCGTCATTGATTCTGGAATGTATAGATTGAACAGTAGCGGCGAAAGACTGCTTCCATGTCACACACCCTTTTTAATCCGAACACTTCTTTCTTGGTCTTCCAGTCTTATTGTTCCGTCTTGCTTCTTGTACATTACCCGTCGTTCTACATCTACATCTACATCCATACTCCGCAAGCCACCTGATGGTGTGTGGCGGAGGGTACCTTGAGTACCTCTATCGGTTCTCCCTTCTATTCCAGTCTCGTATTGTTCGTGCAAAGAAGGATTGTCGGTATGCCTTTGTGTGGGCTCTAATCTCTCTAATTTTATCCTCATGGTCTCTTCGCGAGATATACATAGGAGGGAGCAATATACTGCTTGACTCCTCGGTGAAGGTATGTTCTCGAAGCTTCAACAAAAGCCCGTACCGAGCTACTGAGCGTCTCTCCTGCAGAGTCTTCCACTGGAGTTTATCTATCATTCTATCATCTCCGTAACGCTTTCGCGATTACTAAATGATCCTGTAACGGAGCGCGCTGCTCGCCGTTGGATCTTCTCTATCTCTCTTCTATAAACCCTATCTGATACGGATCCAATACTGCTGAGCAGTATTCAAACAGTGGGCGAACAAGCGTACTGTAACCTACTTCCTTTGTTTTCGGATTGCATTTCCTTAGGATTCTTCCAATGAATCTCAGTCTGGCATCTGCTTTACCGACGATCAACTTTATATGATCATTCCATTTTAAATCACTCCTAATGCCTACTCCCAGATAATTTATGGAATTAACTGCTTCCAGTTGCTGACCTGCTATATTGTAGCTAAATGATAAGGGATCTTTCTTTCTATGTATTCGCAGCACATTACACTTGTCTACATTGAGATTCAATTGCCATTCCCTGCACCATGCGTCAATTCGGTGCAGATCCTCCTGCATTTCAGAACAATTTTCCATTGTTACAACCTGTCGATATACCACAGCATCATCCGCAAAAAGCCTCAGTGAACTTCCGATGTCATCCGCAAGGTCATTTATGTATATTGTGAATAGCAACGGTGCTACGGCACTCTCCTGCGGCACACCTGAAATCACTCTTACTTCGGAAGACTCCTCTCCATTGAGAATGACATGCTGCGTTCTGTTACCTAGGAACTCTTCAATCCCATCACACAATTGATCTGATAGTCCGTATGCTCTTACTTTGTTCATTAAACAACTGTGGGGAACTGTATCGAACGCCTTGCGGAAGTCAAGAAACACGGCATGTACCTGGAAACCCGTGTCTATGACCCTCTGCGTCTCTTGGACGAATAGCGCGAGCTGGGTTTCACACGATCGTCTTTTTCGAAACCCATGCTGATTCCTACAGAGTAGATTTCTAGTCTCCAGAAAAGTCATTATACTCTAACATAATACGTGTTCCAAAATGTTCCGTATAGCTTACTCGTATTATTCTCTTAATTTCGAACATCTAGCATCGTTTTAAGCTGTCGAACTATTTTTCGATGTCGACAAATCCTATGGACGTGTCTTGATTTATCCTCAGTCATGCTTTTATTATCAACCTCAATTTCAGAACTACCTATCTTGTATCATCACCTTTCCTAAAGTCGAATTGATGTTCATCTAACAATTCTCCTTTTTCTTTTCCATTCTTCTGCCTTGTGCGATAGTTCTCGCACACGTCTGCTCTTACTACTTTCGGAACGGCGTTGACGATATTTTTTCAGAAGTCTGATTATATGTCGCCTGTCTCATAGAATCTACAGACCAGCATGAATAGTCGTTTGGCTGCCACTTCCTCCATGATCTTAGAAATTCCAATAGGATGTTACATATCCCTTCTGCCTTCTTTAATCTGAAATCTTCCACAGTTGTATTTAATTCTGACTAAAACTGGATCTCCAATATCTTCCATATCAACTGCAGCTTCTTCTTTCGTTATTAAACAATTCCTTCCCTCCATACAAATATTTTTGATAGAAGCGGAATTTTAAGTAACTTCATTAGGGAAGCGTAAAACGGCCCTGCGCAAACCACAGGTTTGCCATTGGCCCTGCCTTCCGCAAATACCGACAGCCACTTAGCGAACGCGCCTGCCGGATCCCCGGGCTGCCGGCTGCGTCAACACGCAGAGGCAGGCGCGTCGCTACGTGCTCCCTCACTGGCCATAGCCACGGTGGGTACAGCTGCAGCGCGTGTTTGGCCAGCCTACGCACTGCACAGAGCGGAGACGGCGAATTTTATTTTACGTCCCGCTGCTGCCGCTACCAACTGTTTGCTGGCGACTTAGCTCGGCGTGCTTAGCCAGTCACGTTAAACGTCAGGTCTTTGTGAGCTCAGATGAGATGTGAGGGACAAGGCTACGACACTTTTCAGTTCCATAAATTGAATCCACCGTTGTTCAGTAGTGGCATCGTGCCAGAGTACTTATGTAGATGATTTTCCAAAATCATCCAGCAAAACACTGGGTAAGCCCTGCACATGGTCAAGTTCTTGCTCAGAACGCCTGAAATTTCACTTAAACTAATACCTGTCACTAATAACATCACAACTTCTTCTTCCCCTTCTACTTCTTCTTGTCCTGACGAGGACTGCACCTGTTTGTCGGCCTCATTCCATAGACGAGCCGGATCAACAGCTGTCCCATCTCTTGGGTGGTCAATCTAGGTAGTGGTTTCCCATGCCGTCGTCCATGTTTATAAATTTTAACTCTTCTTGTGGACTCCATCGTTTCCACGTGAACCTTCCAATTTCTTTTCCTTCATTTACTTATATCTTGTATTTCAAATTGTTACCTTGCCAATACATTTGTTCTCTTGTCCCACATGGCTACTCCTGGGATGTGTCTAACTTGTTAGTACCTTCATTTTCAACTGCCGCTAACTTCTGTTTTATCTTTTTCTTTTCCGCTCTTTTTTCTCCTGCGTATGTCGTAACAAGACGCACTATTGTTTTACATATTTATATTTTCCCGTCATTTTTCATAAATTTGTTTCTTCATAGTCCGCAGCTCGTGGTCGTGCTGTAGCTTTCTCGCTTCCCGCGCCCGGGTTCCCGGGTTCGATTCCCGGCGGGGTCAGGGATATTTTCTCTGCCTCGTGATGATTGGGTGTTGTGTGCTGTCCTTAGGTTAGTTAGGTTTAAGTAGTTCTAAGTCCCATAGCGCTAAGAGCTATCTGAACCATTTTGTTTCTTCATAAGTATTTTGTAGGCATCCGGCTACCCCTACTGCCTTTTCTCACTTGGTTTTTCAGTTCCATGGTTAAGTCTTTATAACTGATGCTAACGGTCCCTACATAACTGAATATAGTTAGTTGCCCAGTTGACACACCATCTACTTGTAATTTGCATCTTACACGTGTTTTTGATATTACCATAATCTTTGTCGTTTTTTTAGATGAGATTTGCTTGCTATATTCCTTAGCTGTCTTATTAAATTGGTGAAGTAACCATTGTAAATTGTCCTCATTATTTGCTAATAGTACAGCGTCATCAGCTTAACATATAATATTTACTATTTTATGTCCTGGTTTCTTTCTTAAAGTTTAGTAATAATAGTAGTAATGATAACAATAATAATATTAATAATAATAGTAATAACAACAATAATTTCGTGTGGCTCAGTGGCCTTGTGCAAGTCTTTCAATTGGACACCACTTCGGCGACTTGCGTGATCATAACCTATCACAGTTATCCAACCTGGGAAAGGGGACCGAAAGTTTAACGTGGAATCCGAACGAACTACGTGTCGTTTCTGGCGACTCGACACATCGTTCAGAGGTGAAGGCTAGGTTAAAACGAAGACTGAAGAATTCACGGTCCGACAGAGATTCCTCTCTCTTTCCAGGGACGCGCTTAACCGCTTCTTTTTCTCTCTCCATCTGGTTTTTCGTCGTTGTTTGGTCAGTGGTTCAGTGCGGACGTGGCATGGCATCTCTTACAGTCAAAGAGAACATCACTCAGGTTTTTTCAGAGACTGGGCTGTTCCGTGACCGAACACGCTGAAATACCGTGCCGGCCCGCTACACCACGAGGCCCGGGAATGATGTAGTCTATATTTAATGTTAGGGCTCTTCCTTCTATTTTGTCAAATACTGCTGCCGAATACAGACACATTGTACTAAAATATTCAGGCAGTGTCCCTGTTTATGTAAATGGGTGAGTGTGTTTATGGATGCCTTAGATGAGCGGAATGCACTGGAGTGTTGAATGTTGGCCCCTCAGTGGTGGTAGACATGAGAGCAGATATCGAACGAATTCGAAGACGCACTGCTAAGATCTTAACAGGTACCAAGGGTGATCATAAACTTTAAATAATTTTGTCACGGTGTTAGCACTTTTGTGCGTATTATCCTCGAAACACATTTACCCAGTGATTGATGCCATAGAGGGGACCTTGTTTGTGAGGACTGTGTAATTTTTCTGTTCAGTAAATTTTCCATCTCAAAAAACACTTCGTCGCTGTTCTGGAAATGCTCCAGGTGAATGGTTTCATCATCTGAGGAAAGAGGAAGAAGTTACTGGGCGGCTTGTAAGGAGAATACAGGAGGAGGGGCAGGGTGTGAGGCAAGGCAAACATGTGTGGCTGCGTCCTTTGCAGAATGAGCTGGGCAGTTGGCGTGGAGCAAAAACTCCACCTTGGTCAGGTATCCGCACCGCTTCACCTAAATAACTCCCGTAACCTTTTCCGGAGGTATCGGTAGTATGTTCCTGTAGCATTTTGCTCCTTACAATCAAAAACTGTGAGCACCACACCACGGCTGTCACAAAAGTCAGCACCACTTTGCCCGACGATGACTGGGTATTCACCTTCTTCGGCGGTTGTGAATCCACTTATTTCCACTGCTCTCTTCGCTCCTTGGGGGTCATAGTGAATAGATATGAAAGTGAAAATCAGTAATGGGTCGGTTCTGAAAATCATGCGCGACATTTTGAAGATGGCAATGGTTGGTCTCTAGTTCCGCGACGGCTCACAATCAGTGCTTAATTTCTAAAATTTTAGGTCAGGAACGCATCTCTTCCGCCACACAGTCCCCCCACCCAACCAGCTATAAAAATCACAAGTTCAGATTTTGGAAGACTTGTGAGAAAACTCACAATGATAAAACATTATTTTACAAAATACTGTTCTGAAATTAAGGGGTGTTCAAAAGAAAGGTATGCAACAATATTGTGGTTATAATTGAAGTGTTTATCCAAAAGTAATCACCAGAGGCCTGAGCACAACTGTCCCATTTCCCGATGGGAAGGATTCCTTTTCCCAGATTCCTGTGGCTGTGACAGGAGCCAGTCCTCAGCTGAGGCCTTCAGTTTTTCGTCCGAGTTGAAACGCTTCCCTCTGAGTTGTTTTTTTTTTTTTTTTTTTTTTTTTTTTTTTTTTTTTTTTTTTTTTTTTGTTGGACCAAACACATGGAAGTCGTAAGGCGACATGTCCGAGCTTTAGAATGAATGCTCAGGCTGCTCCCACTTGAACTTCGCCATTACACTTCGCGTGACCTTGGAGACTTGCTGATGCGCCTTGTCGTAGAGCTGAATCAGCCCCTCCGTGTGCACGCCAGGCCTTTTGCTCTTGATGGACTTGCGTAGGCTTCGAAATTTCTCACAGTGCACGTCACTGTTAATAGTTTTTGCGTGATCGAGGAATTCGATGAGCATCGGACCTCGGACGTCGAAAAAGACGGAGAGCATCACCTTGGCGCCTGAGGGCCGAACTGTGAATTTTTTAGGGGGAAATGACGACGTATCTTCCAACGCCTAAATGTCTCACTATGTTATCCCAAAGCGGCATATGCAAATTTCAATCGGTTTTGCTGTTACGAAGTTTCGTACATTTTCATTTGAACACTCCTTTTAATTTCTTATAATCAAAAGAATAAAACTACAGTATTTAATATGAGCAACAGGTGCTACCGTCTGTCCCCATAGCAGTGTCACTTTGCTACATAGTTCTGCTCTATAAATATCGGCACAAAACGGTACTCTTCGTGAGTATGAAGCCGTGTTATCAACCGTTGCCATCTGCAACTTTCGCACAGTTCCCCTGTAGCTGCTCGGTGAAGCGGAAGTTGTGGGTGTACACTTGCATTCCTAGGTTTTAGAAAAGTCCACTAAATTTTCTGGAAACCGAAATTTTCTGTCTGAAATATTTCGGTAACTAACGTGTTATTCCAGTTACGTAGTACCAAGTCCCAGGTGCCTGCCCATCGCATCACGGTGATCACCCATTGTCACGTTTACTGGTTTCGGCGCAGAGGCAGGTTATAGTTACGTTGCGATTTAATACACGAGCACTATTTTAAATCTCCAGTGCCGACTCGTTCCGGTGAGAACACAAAAAATTCCTTGGGACATGCTAGAACGCCGTTCCGGTGCGTTTCGATCGAAAGTGCCGCTCGCACCGATTTAATAAATCATCCGACCTGACGCAGCAGCGGAAATTTGCAACTGCGTAAAGGGACAATCCAGATAATTTCTGCAGCCGCTCAACCATCATGGACGAGTGCTGTGTGTATCACTCCAAGACCAATCTGTGCAACGTCCTGTGCGAGACGGGCTCGCATCCATTCAAGTATCAGAAGGTACAAGACCTGTCAGCTGACGACCTTCCACAGCGCCGGGAATTCTGCATCAAATTGTAAACATCCCCGACTTCCAAACCTATACTTTGTTTATTGACGAGGCTGCCTTCACAAGCGAAGGAATCTTCAGAAGCCATGTAGCCATGGCTGGGAGTTGGAAAATTCTACTAAGGCAAATGGCGTGTTCCACCATCAACAGAGATTTATCATAAATGTGTGGGCTCAACAAAATTACGATTCATATGAGACGATATCTCTAATTATTTTGTAATTTTCAGTTTAATATCGATTTTCACTTATATTCCGACGAATATTTTTGTTATACACATGAAATGTATTCACAGTTGCGAATGCGGACAACCATTGCCTGTGTAACAGAATGACGACAGAGAAAATTTGTGCCGTAGTGGGACTAGACCCCAGACCTCCAGTTTTACGCGAGTGGTCGCCTTAACAGCTTCGACTATCCCTGCACGACTCATGGCCAGAATCAAACTTCCATACGCTGTCGTTCCCGCGTCGCAACCTGTACTCATACACAAATTATGTAATTTCCTTACAGGGGGACTTTTAATTGAAAGTCGCTGACCTTTCCCCCCCTCCCTTCCCCTCCTCCTGTATAGGAATTACATAATGTATGTACGACTACAAGGTGTGACGCATGAACGACTACATGTGGATGTTTGGGTTGCCGTGAGTCGTGAACAGATAGCCATCAGTCTGCCTTTGGCGGGGCAACAGAGCGGACACGCTCCGTGTGCGGAGCGAGAACTCGCCTCTTCTACATACCGACAGACGTTGCTTAAGTGCCGGCTTAGCGTCTACGATACACGGCGAACCTTTACCACAAATCTACAATCCGATTCACTTTCTGCAACGACTATGGCCGACCCAGAGCAGTGGAGGTGGAGCGTTTTCTGCGAGAAGAAGCCAAAATCTCGACGACTGAGATCATAGGAATATACTTGTCGATGGTGAACATCACGGTCTGTGTTAAAAATATTAACGACGCGGCGTGCGAAGACATCCTACGCGAGACCAAACAAGGGCTCCGCTTCTGTTATGCAAGTGGCAATACTGAGGCGGTGACTGTTGACCACGCAGGCCTAGGCATGCGTGCGTTATCCATTTTGGTTCAAATGGCTCTGAGCACTAAGGGACTTAACTTCTGAGATCATCAGTCTCCTAGAACGTAGAACTACTTAAACCTATTTAACCTAAGGACATCACATAAATCCATGCCCGAGGCAGGATTCGAACCTTCGACCGTAGCGGTCGCGCGGTTCCAGACTGAAGCACCTAGAACCGCTCGGCCACACCAGCCGGCATCCATTTTGGAATTGCAATTCGAACTTCCAGCAGAAGAAGTCGTCGTGGCACTCCGACTATAAAGTACAGTCCACGGCCATACTGTGGAGAAATGGACGTAGTTTCGGACATTTCGTGTCCTTCAGGCGTCGAAAATATCTCAATTGAACTCCGAAGCTACGCCCCGTCTTACCTACAGATGAGCGGATGCTGTGTAATAATTGTGTATGACGGGCAGCCTCGGAGCTGGTTGTGGTGCGGCAGAGAAGCCACCTTAGATCCGAATGCCCACAACGGCGCATTACGCAACTTCCAGCCGCTGACGGACCACCCGCGTCGCCAACTACGGTGCTACCGGTGACCTACACCGCTGTTCTCGCTTCTCCTACGGCCTCGCAACGCCGCCCGCACGCCACAGTTGATCCAGATCGTACTCCAACAAAGGGTGCCTCGGACGAGCCGCAGCCAGCTGACCAAACGCCCGGCAGCAAGATGGGGACCGACATGCTGATCGTCCCTACAGCGGCCTTCTTGCCAGAACGACGCAACTCCCTGCCGTCGTCGGGCACAGAAGGTCGTCGACCCGAACGATGCCCACGAAACCGCCACCGCCGAAGGATACGATGTGAGTGCAGCGAAATCCAACAGTGCGCCTCCACCCGTCACCACAAAGCAATACGAGGACGTCAAACTATTTCATAACATAGCCGAAACTACATCACTGAGCGCGAAATGGACGTTACACCACTGCCCTTCTCCACGGCTTGGCATGAAGAGGAGGTCGGGGAACAGGACCCATGACAGTCGTTGGCGACGCTCCACTAATCATACTCCCCCTGAATTACCTGAGGGCAAATAGGATGACTTTCCACCGCGACATTCACGTCCTTCCGCTGACGCTAGAGTGGATCAAATCCCAGCGGTCCACCATAAGGCCTATCAGGTAGCAGCAATCAACACCAACAACATCCGTTCAAGAGTGAAAAATCTCCTTATGCAGGAGGTGTTCTGGGCTTCTGATATTGATTTCGCCCTCCTGCAGAAATTTGGTTTGGCCAATCCTCCAGATATCAACGACTATACCGCCCACGCCTCCGTATGTGGCGCCATGTGCCATGGAGTGGCCATCTACACACTCATATGGATTCCTGCTATCATCTCACCTACTTTCCATCCACTCTGCACATGGCACTCACTGCCATGGGGACACGCTTCGTTAATGTCTACGCCCCATCAGGCACTAACCAACGACATGCATGGGCCCAATTTTATTCTGAGTCCCCCCCCTTGTTTTAGCACTATACGAACACTGCCTCTAGGGGGTGATTTTAACTGTGTTCTGCACCTGTAAGATCAGGTTCCACACTATACTACATGCCAGAAACTATGTAAAGTGGTGCAGGACCTCCTGCTCCATGATACCTGGGAAGTCCAATGCGGCGACCGTCCTGGCCACATTTTTCTTACCAGTCATTCTGCAAACCGTCTAGACAGGATATATGTCTCATGGTGTCTTATATCTGCGATACAGGATGCCGAACGCTGGCCACTGGCCTTTTCCAACCACTGTGCTTAAATCTGCATTGTACTCTTTCCACCTCACATGGTCCTCCTTCCAGCTCAATCTATATAACGCAGCCGTGTGCCAGGGAAACTGAATACTCCTTATCTGCATGACCTGGCTTGTCGCTTGCAAGTCAACGTCACATGGGCAGCCTTCGGGCGATGCCTTCCCCACTACCGCTTGACTTTGACATGGTGGATAGACTTCTCCAAACTGGCGATCTGCAGGACACTGATGAGTTATGGGAAGGTCGCAACACTGTCAACTTCTACTGTAAAAATAAAATTATTGAGATATCTTAGCACGTCTTTTTTTTATTTCAAAACGGTACTTAGTTAAAAAAACACGCTTCGTATGTGTTGTGCGCTCTATCGTTGTTTACATACTATCAGTGTCTGAATTATTAGCGATTCAGATCTGACGGTATTTTGTCGCACAAGTAAGTTCGACCGACAAACGAACCCGTTTTCACGTCAAAAAATAATTCCTTTTATCTCCTCTAAAGACGCTTACATTTTGTATACGTAGTTTTTTGCGCACTATATAGGTAGTTGTTGCTATACTACCAGGTACGCATTGAATGCTTCTACCGGCCTGCCGAGCTGACTTGATGAACAACGTGCGAATGACATTGTACCGACAGCACCGCCTACTGACTCAGTCGCAGCTGTGTCGGCCGGGCGGCCAGGCATGACGCGTTGCGCGGGTGGTGGAGGCGGCGGCGACAGGACCACTTGCCGCACAGTGAAGGCCGCGTCAGCGAGAGCCTCCAGTCCGTCCGTCCGCCCGCTGCAAGGCCGACCAGCTGTATAAGGCGCGCACGGCGCCGAGACCCGGCCTCTACAAGGAGCCGCGCCGACCTATGCGAGGCGCCTCTGGGCGTGCACGGGCGTGGGCGCGGCCTTCGCGTGGCGCCGCCGGCGGGGGCGGAGGTCCCGATTGCGATAAGTGCCGACTCACCTCCGCTTCCGCACGGGGCCCGGATTCGCTCCGGCGAAAGGTGAATCTGGGCCCTCGTGTGAGGTGCTGTGCACGCAACAAGACGGATAGTAGACGAATCTGGACCCTCGTTTGAGGTACCGAGCATATAATACACTGAGGTAGCGATATGCACATATACAGACATACATGTCGAGCTAATTGTTTGGCCACCCAGATCGTCCTACATCCATCTAACGCGTATGGGACATAACCGAGAGGTCAGTACGTGCATAAAATCCTGGACAGGCAACACTTGCGCAAATGGACCACTATAGAGGCAGTATGAATTAGCATATCTGTAGGGGACGTCCAACGACTTGTTCAGTCCATGCCACGTCGAGCTTCCCCCGGGCTACGCCGGGCAAAAGGAGAGGACCGACACGATATGAGGAGGTATCCGGAACCGTGCGACTGCTACGGTCGCAGGTTCGAATCCTGCCTCGGGCATGGATGTGTGTGATGTCCTTAGGTTAGTTAGGGGATAATACACTGAGGTAGCGATATGCACATATACAGACATACAGTTCGAGCGAATTGTTTGGCCACCCAGATCGTCCTACATCCATCTAACGCTTATGGGACATAACCGAGAGGTCAGTACGTGCATAAAATCCTGGACAGGCAACACTTGCGCAAATGGACCACTATAGAGGCAGTATGACTTATCTGTAGGGGACGTCCAACGACTTGTTCAGTCCATGCCACGTCGAGCTACCCCCGGGCTACGTCGGGCAAAGGGAGAGGACCGACACGATATGAGGAGGTATCCGGAACCGTGCGACTGCTACGGTCGCAGGTTCGAATCCTGCCTCGGGCATGGATGTGTGTGATGTCCTTAGGTTAGTTAGGGGATAATACACTGAGGTAGCGATATGCACATATACAGACATACATGTCGAGCTAATTGTTTGGCCACCCAGATCGTCCTACATCCATCTAACGCTTATGGGACATAACCGAGAGGTCAGTGCGTGCATAATATCCTGGACAGGCAACACTTGCGCAAATGGACCACTATAGAGGCAGTATGACAGCATATCTGTAGGGGACGTCCAACGACTTGGTCAGTCCATGCCACGTCGAGCAACCCCGGGGCTACGTCGGGCAAAGGGAGAGAACCGACACGATATGAGGAGGTATCCGGAACCGTGCGACTGCTACGGTCGCAGGTTCGAATCCTGCCTCGGGCATGGATGTGTGTGATGTCCTTAGGTTAGTTAAGTTTAAGTAGTTCTAAGTTCTAGGGGACTGATAACCACAGCAGTTGAGTCTCATAGTGCTCAGAGCCATTTGAATCATTTTTTGAGGAGGTATGCTACCTCAGTGTATTTCGCAAAAATGGCTTTCAGGTCTTCTGCTTGTATTTCTACCACATCAGTAGCGTGCTAGGTGCTCTTGTGAAACTTTTCCTTGCGAAATCAAGCTGTGCTGTCAGAAAGACGTTACATCTCTTCCTCATTGAGGTGATGTTGCTGAGTTTACGATTCACGCCTCGCACTCGTGCAAGGTGAGGCAACATCTTCCCGGTTTGCTCTGCTATTCGCAATGTCAGCTTTCTCCCGGTTTGGCATTCTGATTGTGAGAGGTGGCGTTGGCCTGACATGCTTTGGTCTGGTGCTGGCTGGAGGGAAATTTGAGAAAATTTCTCCAGTGTAACAATATCATCATTACTCTTGTTTTCCTTTCCCAGAGGAATGCGATTCTGCGATTCGCTGTAGCAACGCAAGTACTCAGCAGTACATCAAATGAAAAAAGAAAATGACGTGACTCTGACGCAGCACGGGCAGATTTCTAGTCTGTCGCCTTAGCCAGTTGCACCAACGCCGCTGCTAAACCATTAGCACTATCGTAAGATATTCAACAGCTGCGTAATACTTTCAACCGCGATTTCTCGATAACGCTTGAGGAGCACAGCATACTAGAGCATCCTTTGTTACATCTAAGTAAGTACTACAATTGGCCTCGCGGGATTAGCCGAGCGGTTTAAGGCGCTGCAGTCATGGATGTGCTGCTGATCCCGGCAAAGGTTCGAGTCCTTCCTCGGGCAAGGGTGTGTGTGTTGGTCCTTAGGCTATTTTAGGTTAAGTAGGGTGTAAGCTTAGGGACTGATGACCTTAGCAGTTAAGTCCCATAAGATTTCACACACATTTGAACATTTTTACTACAATTGTCTGAAAGGTGAACAATATTGGTAACTCATTCGGTGTCTGCATGTCTTGTTTGCGGTTAAATGATAAGACCTACAAATAAAAAATGTCTACACCTACAAATAAAAGGGTCCAAGGTTCGCTCTTCGCTCAGTCAGAGGATATTTTTTATATCACGTAGCACTTCTACTTCTAGCAAAGACTTGTTAATGTGGAAAATTTCAAGCTGCCTGTGGTCCAGAATACACATTGATGTTTAGGTCCCCCAATAAATGACAGTACGTTTGTTCAAAGGTTGGAGGAAAGGAGGGGCATATTGTGTCCAATAGAACTGTGATTGGTGAAGGCTGTAGCGTTTAAAAGAATTTTCACATTTATGAAAGTTTTACCATTCCTTACTCTAAAAACATTATTCGAGAAGCGTTATTTTTTTAAAGTAAGTTTTCTTTCTTTACCTCTTGGGTAGAGCGGACTGTTCGAAATCCGACCTATTGTGGTGCCCAGTTCCTTTCAACCAGATATAGTGTGTAATAGGTATAAGTGCAGATATTTCTATAGGTGACACATTACATGAGTATTTACGTCATTTGCAGACTAGTGATTATAGCTATTACAAATCGTATATTTTTAGGTTGGGTAGTACCTACGAATACATGTCGCCAGAGCGTTTATATTCCCCTGGGCAGCAGGTAAGATGTCGAAGTGCGGATGCATGGATGCAAAACTGTTAGTCCATACTTACACGTGTAGTCTACCTAGTGGTAGACTATGCAGAAAACATCAGGTCGTAAAGTTTGTAGCATGTTTTGGGGACGACTGTATGACGCAGTGACGTGTGTACATATTAAGGCTCTACAAATAAAAATGTACCCGTTACACCCTGTACAGTGGGGCAGGTGGAGGGAACCCTATCAGTAATGTTTGGGAGGTGATTTCCAGTCCTAGCATTTGATTTGCAACCTAGAGAAGTCTCCCATATTACCCAGACAGCGTGTCAGAGCATCTTTTTAAGTGTGTAGGAGAGTGGACTCGATGATTTGCTTAACACGTTTATTGTGTCTACGCACATACCGATTCGGACATGCAGAATGATAATACTCCATTTACATAAATTTGTATGTTTTCAAGGAGGAGGATGAGGAGAAAGAGGAGAAGATTAGTGTTTAACGTCTCTTCGACGAGGTCTTTAGGAGATGGAGCATAAGCTCGAATTACGGAAAGATGGAGAAGGAAAGCGGCTACGCAGTTTAGAGGAACCACTCCGGCATTTGCCTTAAGTGATTTTGGGAAAATCCCGGAAAACCTATATCAGGATTGCTGGATGCGGGTTTGAACAGTCGTCCTCTCGGATGTGAATCCATTGCGGTAACCACTGTGTTACACCGCTCGGTTTAAGTTTTCGAGAGTGAGAGTAAAAAGCATAAGTAGTACGCCCAGCTTTTTAAAATTTTAATGTGGATGGATCGATTTTATACCAAGTGAAGAGAAAGAAAATAGTTTTGGGCTAACTATAAAGTTATCCATTTCATTTTTCTGATTCACGAGCAGCACATTTTATTTTTATGAACAGCAAATTCATGTATAAATGCCGATTTATTCTTGAATTACCAAAATAGTGCTGGTAACAATCCTGTTTGCGGTGTAGTTGGCTGATTTGTAAATTGCCGTACCCATTATCGATTTTAGCGGCAAAGGCTCGCGTACACAATCACTAGCTGGTGATAAAATCATTCTGTAATTACATACACGGGATTTTGAATCCACCTTTGGCTTATTAGGAAGATTTTTAGCCATTACAATTCTCCGAAACATTGGAGCGCAGTAATGCCGCGTCACTGATTACTTCGCACTCATTCCGCAATGCGCATGATCTATGTGGGAATAAGGAAAGTTTTACGCGCATTAATTGGCATGGAAAAGATTTGTAAACATTTTCTATCAAAGAATTTGCATCCTCCTTTTCCTCTTAGTCCTCAAAAACTGGCTGATGTCATAATTAAATCACATTATTTATTTATAAAAAATAGTGCAATGGTATTACAGCCTCTTCTTATCGTACTTACGAAACTGAAACAGCTGATTTACAAACACCATTCGCTCAAAACACAGTTCTGGTAGCCGTCGCGCTTGCGCAGCTGCGCGTGACGTTGGGGTAGACGGGTGTAATCCAGGTGTTAGATAAAACATTCGCCGCTAGTATTCGGCCGGCAAGGGGAGGAGAAATGGTGGTGGCGCATAGTTCCTGGTCAGCAAACTTTGCGCCGCTACAAAGCACTACACTGTACACCCACTCATCGCAGTTATACATACCGCACAGATACACGACTGAGACTTTGTAGCAAGTCGGACGAAAGTAACGACAACCATCCATTTATCCATTGAATGAGAAAATTTTAGCTGACAATATAGTGACATGGAATTCCTCAGGACAGATTTACACAAATGAATCTAAACAAAAAGATGGAGCAGGAAGTGATTTAGTGGGTAGCATGACGAATAAAGGAGGCAAATTGAAGCTTCCTGATGTGGCGTCCATACCCACTGGAGAACTTGAAATCATTTTAGAGGCACCTGAATACGATAAAGGAGTTCAAGAAGAAACAATCATTATTTTATCAGATTCATGCCCAGCACTATGCTGTTAAAATCCTGCTATGGCAAAAAACGAAGTAAGAGCACGATTACATTATGGGCGAAGACGTGTAGACACTGGCCAGGGAAGCTGTGTACAATGGCTTAGCAAAATACGATAAAGCACCGCCTTACTATCTTCCGCGTGCCGTAAGAACTTTAATCAGGGCCCGATGGAACAAAAAACTGCACCGGTCTTACGAAATTAAAGGTGCCGCACTGCTGCCTAATCTCCCTTCACGTTCCAGTTCCAAATTTACAAGTATAACAGAAATTTTATAGTGCGTTCGATTTAATGAGATTCGAGCAGCGTCTGCAATGCCACAACATGATCCAGTCTCCTAAATGGAGCAGTGAGGACGATATTCTTCAGCTATGACAGAATACATCAAGATACCGCGATTCTAGTGCAATGTGTGACGCTTTGTTTTATCAACCCTCCTTTTCCTTCAGTAAATTTGCTTTAATAATTTTATATTACACAGTAATTTTCAGGCAAAATAAATTATTTATTAATTGTTGTTACCCTCCTAATTCCTTAGTTTAGATTTTATGAATGAAACGTTTCTTTTGGTGGTCAATGCGCTGATCTGGGACAAAACAAGATTAAAGTACACCATTTAAAAATTGGTGTGATTCACCAGAATTTTAGAACATGCACAAATGAGTACCATTTGTGTTAGAAAATAACTGACATATGTGCAATACACAGAAAAAATCTTAAACATCTAAAAATTATGAAAAAAATGCCAGTTGGAAGTGAAGGTACATGTCGTTGCCGAATATAGCCCCTGCACTACATCGAGGAAAATATATCTCTGTGTTGTTGTAATGAAATAAACAATCACTTACTCGAAAGTGGAGAGTATATTACCATATTACAGCTTGATCAAAAAAAAAAAAAAAAAAAAAAAAAAAAGAGTAGTGGACTGAATGAACATAGTGTACACTGTAAAGCGTACACTAGAATCAGACATGGCGTGTTTATTTCATTTCCTGTGATAGAAAATGTAAAATCAGGTGTAGCAAGCAAAATCCGGTGTAGCTTGTGCATTACTAAGCCGCTATCGCGGAGCCAACTCAAGTTGCAGGTTACCTATCTAGCGGAGTCCAGGGGCAACAAATATTTGATTTTCAATATTTTGCGTAATTACCGACCAAATTTAAAAAATTAAAATGTCGAAATAACCTACTCATTAACAGGTATTATCTTGTTTTAGATGTTTAACACAGCAAAACAAGTACTACAATTAGAAGCATGGTATATGTACTGACGTAACATAACTAACGGCGCGTAAATATCCGGATATCATTTGTCCAGTATGAGAATGAGAGCTCTTAGGTACTTCTAACAAACATTATACATAATTTAAAATTTTTGGTGCACTACTTCTCGCGTACACGCTTAAAGATAAATATTTAACACGCGAACTCATTTGTAAGGTAACCAGACTCTTGAAGCCGTTTTATACATGAGTGTTCAATTATTTAAAGAATCGCGGGTTTACTGGTATTTGTTTAATGTGTAATCATTTTTAGGATACTTATTTTTCATTTTCCAGTAGCATATTTAATCAGTGGCAGCAACTACTTTAATTGAACAGTAATATCAACAAATAACTTTTCATTTAATCGCTGCTGCAATGGAAGATCTTCCAGTCAGTTGACATTCCTTATCTTTCTTCTTATATTTTGAACTTACAAAACATGCTACATGTGCCTTATTGATGTTTGTTGCAGGTGAGTTCCAAAGCTGCCACTCTGTTTCTGTCGCCTATACTGTGTAAGAGTTCTAAAGTACGGTAAGCTACAACTGTTTTCCTGTTATTTGATTTCTTGAATTTAATATTCCCCCGACGTTAAAAGCAAGAAATATTTATTTCCGTTAAAAATATGGAATGGAATGTAAATAACTTCGTTGGTTCAGGCATAAGATAATTTTACGTCAAGGTTCCAAAAAGAATAGAAAATGCCTAACTGCAAAAAGGCACTTGCATATAAAGTATACCTAGTAGCAGCCAAAGATAATAATTAACAGGTCGCAAGTAGAGAGACACTAATCTCCTTGAGAGATAAAGACTTCGTTTCTATCGCTGGCCGATTTCAACTGTTTTCGACGCCCATCTGATTTTTTCTTTCGGCAGGTCCCAGCGAGTTCGTGTAAACTGTCTCTTCTATTTTAGCTGCGCTAGAGTATAGACATGCCTACATGGTCGTCCCTGGTTATATGTATCGAATAGTCTTTTTGTAGCATTGCAATGTAAAATCGTCCGTGTACATCAGCTTTATTTCATTACGTATGAGTATCCATAAGATGTCAGTATTATGTTAAGAAACTATAAAGTCCTACTTAGGAATTAAGGGGGTCATAATACTGTTCACATCAAATGTTTTATATGAACGGTTTCAGGCTGCTAAACACTTAACAAGTTGAAAGTCATTCTGAGTCTGGCCGTACGGGTGGTTTACAAAAGCCGTTAATAATAAAAAAATAAGCACACAATAACAAGAAACACCGACCATGTTTTTTCACTGTTGTCCAACCTACTTTTAGAAGGAATTCACAAAATAAAGTATTGGAGGTTTCACCAAACTAACTGAAGATCAACTTACACTGAACTGCCTTCTGGGACCTCTCAAAAATCTGCATATAAACATGACTTTCCCCACCAGTTTAAGTGATGAGAATTCAAAGAAAAGAACCACGAAATGCACTTCATGATAAAATTAAGGCGCGTGTTGGCTAGCACTATTCTAATTTATATTACTTTTAAGTCAAACGAGTTTCTCCTTTACCAAATTAATGGTAATGAAAACGTATTTGAGTCCCTAGTTCTCTTTAGAATTCGTTCTGGCACCTTAATAAAATAAAGTAAAAGTAAGTTTCACAAAATTACAAACGACTGTGACAAATGAGTGATCTGCCTCATTTTTGTTAACGTTAATTCATCTGATGCGATTGCATTGCAGTTGTAGGTTTAAAACTTGATGGTTTTTCCTCTAGCATTAGTTTAATGAACATTATTTTTGAAAACAGTCATTAATCTGAATTTTGATATTCATTGTTACTTCTTCCGTTAATAACTAAAACAGTTTCGGAATTAGCCAAATTAGTAGGTCCCCCACGAAACCTGTTATGATCTTTAGGTGTTGTAAATCTTCAATTCACGGCAGAAAAATATGGGGTACTGAATTTACCTGGTTTCAACATTTGAAAAATGGATTTCTTACAGGAAGCCTAAACTACAATTTCGGAAGGATTGTATGGTATTTATGGAATCAGCAATGCTGTGCTGTTGTTATAAACATATATTTCTTACAAAAATAGAATTTACATAATATTAATTTAGTTTATGCTGAAAGAGTCTGTCGCCAGGTGTCGCGATCAACTTCAGTAATCGATAATGAAATTAGCACTCATCTAGACCCGCGGCGTCATATATTTCATATAAGGACATTACATATTATGTTATGAGACCAAAGACGCTAATGTGTTTGATTATATTGTTTATTATTACTGGCCTAATCCGGCGGGATTACCGTTTCAGATTATCTGTGAAAAGCACATAGCCTGGTACAATATTACGAATTTTTAAGTAGATGATGTAACTTAGTATAGAATTATGGTTTGGTACGTGCATCAGGTGGAAGGTGGTCCGTTAGGAGGCTGCGATACTTGTGCGGGTTCAGTGTTCCATCTATGAAAGACGGGTCTGTGAGCTGATGGTTCACTATCCCACACCACACGTGTACACTCCGTGGACACTGACGTTCCACCTGTCGAAACCAACGCGGATTGTCAACAGACCATCAGTGCATGTTTCGGCGGTTTACCTGGTCATGATTGGTAAATGTGGCTTCATCGCTTAACAATAACATGATATATCTGGAGTATCCTGTCTTAATGCCCATGCACAAAAGTTAACACTATCCTCAAAACTGTTTGCATGCAGATGTTGATGGAGAGAGATGTGGTGGGGATAGACCCATGTCGATGGAGAATGCATAGGACACTAGCCTCACTGAAAGTCACTTCCTCGTAAGATTGCGCGAGAGCTAAAGAGCGGATCAACTGCAACAGCAACAAGAACTTTAACTTCCCCCTCTTTTGCTGTCGCAAACGCCGTACGAACTGCATTATTCCTACACTCTCCGTACACCATGAGCATGTCAACTTTTTCTGCATTGGTAAATCCCGTCGACCATTCACGATCTACTGCTTGGACTGTCACGCAGTAACTGACTAGCAAGTCGCACTGTACTCAAGGAACACACAAGCACACTGTAAGCAAACATAAAAACATAGTAGCTAGCAACTAAGCAGGTTGAATGGCACAAACAGTGTCGGTGTGAAAACTTATCGAAATACGATATCTCGTAAATTGACTCACACTAGAATCCTGCAACAGACGCTATTGACATTCAAAGTTACCCTACTTTTAGTTTGTTAATATCAATAGCATTGTTCCTTTTAAAAAGTATATGTTTGAAAAAAAAAAACACTTTCTGAAATCAAGTTATTGGATAACAACACGAGTCCCTGACTAGCAACCTATTCTGTGAAAATTGCACATCAATAGCACTTTCCATTTGCGGAATATTTGCGGTGTACGTTTTAGGTGATTCACCCTCAATAATGATTTTGAAATGATATCACAGTATGGGATGTGTCTGGTAGAGATAATGCTTGCAGACAATGGCTGTTAGCGGGTCACAAATGGGCGCAGATTGGTCCACCTACAGCCGCAAACATCAGACCGGCCACCGCCGCCGCCTCCACGTCCGGTGGGAGGGGGGGGGGGGGGGGGAATCCCGGCAACAAAGCGCCGCGCGTGACCGCCACATCGTTCCCCCCTCTCCCCCCCCCCCCTTCCCCTGCCCGCACGATTCGCTTTCCTCCGCCGTCCCCATTATTTTGCCGTCGTCTAGATATTCCCAGCCTTATTTACAGCAGCTGGACTTCAGGAGGAATGTCCCCGTTGTCTGGCTCCGTCTATATTTAACTTTCCAAAACGAGCCATTGCCTTTACAGTCGAATCCAGGCTGCTAGCGATTCGTAGACGTCACCTACTCGACTCGCATTATTTCTCTCGCGGTTGGGGAAAGAGCAGATAATGACTTCTTTCAAGTCTGATAGAAAGGCGGGAGCTAAATTAGGCTCTCACTGTCCTTTATTTTAGACCGACTCCGCGACAAAAGAGACTTACCCGTTTACGTCTCATTAACAACATACATTGTCGATGAGGAAACGTCCTTTTAGCACTGTCAGAACTGTACTACGGCCCCTGTCCTGACAATCATGGCTCCCATTAATTCCTATCAAGCAGTCATGGACCTCAGCGCCCTTTAGAAACGAACTCCTCTCACGCTAGTCTTATATGTAGCTTGATCGCTAATCTCCGCGCCGTGTTATGCATGACGTATATGCTCGTTTCTGCCATTCTCAGTCACGTCTATTATAATTATAGTATGAAGAACTACCATGTACTGCAAAAGTGCAGATTTGTTGACTTTTCGTACCTTCCCCATTCCACGCGCTTATTCATTGTATTATTTACGTACAATGATTTTTTTTATATTTATGTGAATGAAGATTCATTATTAAGTAAATATCACATCCTTAGTGCTGTGTTGCTTTCTTTGTGAGATTTAATTTCATAATGTTGTGTGCATTTGATACGGAACAACTATCTGCGTCATGACTTTATTCCATTTCAAGATTTCAACGTCAATATTAGGGAGTAGAGAGAAGGAGATTTTCCTGACGTCGAAGAGTGACGTCTATAAGAGTATTGCAAAGCCAGAAGACTATAGAGGAATGCAAGAAAACTTGTACAGGATCGACAGTTGGTGTACGGACTGTCAGTTCACCTTGAACGTAATTCAATGCTGCGTATTGCCAACAAATAAGCGAAGAGATGCACGCTATTGGCGATAAATCATTAGAAACAGTGACTACTAGGAAAAAACCAGGCCTAGCCGTTTGTAGCAACATAAAATGCAATGATCACTGAGAAGCTAATAGTAGGACCTGATTTGATGCGTTAGAGATGGTTTGCGTAGGTGTGCGACTGTGAAAACAATGGGTTTGTTTATAAATAACTTTTCTGCTACCAGTTACGATTTTATTTTGTTTGTATTTTACACGACGCGTTTCCGGAGATGATTCCCATTTTCAAGGGCGTTTTTCTCAGTATACAGGGTGATTCAAAAGGAATACCACAACTTTAAAAATGTGTATTTAATGAAAGAAACATAATATAACCTTCTGTTATACATAACTACAAAGAGTATTTAAAAAGGTTTTTTTTCACTCAAAAACAAGTTCAGAGATGTTCAATATGGCCCCCTCCAGACACTTGAGCAATATCAACCCGATACTCCAACTCGTTCCACACTCTCTGTAGCATATCAGGCGTAACAGTTTGGATAGCTGCTGTTATTTCTCGTTTCAAATCATCAATGGTGGCTGGAAGAGGTGGCCGAAACACCATATCCTTAACATACCCTCATAAGAAAAAATCGCAGGGGGTAAGATCACGGCTTCTTGGAGCCCAGTGATGAAGTGCTCTGTCACGGGCTGCCTGGCGGCCGATCCATCGCCTCGGGTAGTTGACGTTCAGGTAGTTACGGACAGATAAGTGCTGAAATATGAATTGTTATGCTTCTTGTTCGAGCTGAGGGAACAGTCAATTCTCTAACATCTACAGATACTATAGTCCAGTTACAGTAGCACCTTCGAAGAAGGCCGTCCAGAACTTTTCCCTTTGCACAAACACCCATTCTCTGTAAACTGTTTATACCAACGTTTAATACACCACCTGTCAGGAGGTTTAACACCATACTTCGTTTGAAATGCACGCTGAACTACTGTCGTCGATTCACTTCTGCTGTACTCAATAACACAAAAAGCTTTCTGTTGAGCGGTCGCCATCTTAGCATCAACTGACGCTGACGCCAAGTCAACAGCGCCTCAAGCGAACAAATGTGCAACTAAATGAAACTTTGTAGCTCCCTTAATTCGCCGACAGATAGTGCTTAGCTCTGCCTTTTGTCGTTGCAGAGTTTTAAATTCCTAAAGTTGTGGTATTCTTTTTGAATTACCCTGTACTATGCCATTTTTACGTACTGTTTTTTATGTGTGAGGTTCTGGTTTGTTCTGTTGACTTGTGAGTTTTTTAATGTTAGATTTGTGCAAAGTCTCGAACATGTTAAACATCACATACAATTTTCTGTGTACAGCATACGTTGAGAATAACTACGTAGCCATGTACGACAGGGTGTTTTGTACCACAATTGATCGTTCCGTTTCCAGTCCCACTCGCAAATAGCGCGAGAGAAAACGAATTTCTACGTGCCTGCGTAAGAACCTTTTCTCTTGTCTTGGCGGTCCTTACTACGCGACACGTACGTTGCTGGCAGTAGGATCGTTCTTCAGTCTGTCGCAAACGCCGGTCCTCTAAACGTCCCCAAATGCTTTTCGCAAAATTAACGTCTTACCCCTCCAGGATTTCCTGTTTGACCTCACGAAGCACTTTTGTAACACTCGCATGTTGATTGAAGCTACCGGCAACAAACCTAGCACGCTTTTGAATTGCTTCGATGTCTTCCTTTATACCGATCTGTTGGAGATCAATAATACTCGAACTGTGCAAAAGAAGTTTTTTCACAGATGTTCTGTAGGCGGTCTCTTTTAAAGATGAGCTACATTTTTCTTAAGTTCTCACAGTAAACCAAATTTGACCATTCGAGTTCCCTACAACCGATCTTAAGCGACCGTTCCATTTCCTGTCGCTTTGCAACGCTGCGCCTAAGTAATTCATCAACGTGACTAAGGTGCACGCCACTAATACTGTATTCGAATATTTTTCCTATTCGTCTGCATTAACTCACATTTGTCTAAGTTTAGTGCAAGCTGCCATCCATCACATCAAATAGAAATTCACTCTAAGTTAACTTATGTACTCCTACTGTCACCCACCGGCGACACCATCAGCAAACAGTCGTGGATTGCTCCTCACCTTATCCGTTAGACTGTTTATGTATATGAAAAAAAGAGTGGTCCTATCATACTTCCCTGAGGCACTCCTGACGATTTCTTTGTCTCCGATGACCAGTCGCCGCCAGGGCATCGAATGGGAAAGTTTTCGAGCCGCTCGCTTACCTTAGAACACATTACGTATGTTTGAACCTAGGCTAACAGTCTGCGGTGTGGTCAAAAAATACCTTTCGGAAATTTAGGTATGTGATATCTGCTTGTTGCCCTTCGTCTACAGTTCGCAGCATATGGTATGAGAAATTGTAAGCTGAGTTTACCACGAGCAGTGCTTTCTAAATCCGTGCTGACTTTTGGAAGAATATTATATTCGAAGGTAGAATATGATAGAGGAAGTGAAAACCACATTATACCGTAATATGGATGACTGGAAAGAAAACACAACCTCGTGTCTCCACTGTGTAAGTCACTGCACCACTTTGGCCTGTGTATCACACATTGTAAGAACGGAAGGAAGTTCATTACCCGTCTACTTCTTTGGTAACCCGGCAGTCTCATCATATTCTGTAAGAGCTATTTTGTAGTCCAAATGCCTCAAAACTCTTTATTGTTGCGTGACACACGGAAAACATTTCGCTACAGGTTTTCAAAGTCTAAGAGTATTCTAAAACATGCACAATACTTTAAAAAATACGTCCACTGTTAATGTTCAGTGCAGAGCATAACGGAGCAGGATTTCGCAATTTCACCTATAATTGATGACGATCTTATTGGATACTGTACTCTGAAAAAGCAGGTGCTTTACATTGACACATAATGAAAGATCGGCCTCACTGTTTCGCTTCATTTTCATAAATTTGTTCCAATGCGTTTCGGCACAAATGGTGTCCCAGTTATGCAAAAGCAAACGAGCAAAAAGTTTATGGTATCTAAGATAGAAAAAAGTGGCAAGCATCGTATCACTAATTGATATACTGACGTGCCATAACATTAGGACTACTACCACCGTGAGATTGCAAGGCGCTGGGATCACTGGACGCATAAGCAAAGTATGCGTACAAGCGGAGGAGAGACGAATGAAGCATCAGTCTAGCGACGATATAGGCCACATAGAAGGAAATCCACTGACATAAGAGACTTTGACGAAGGTCAGGTTTCATGGTTAGGCGACTGCGGATGAGGATCTCGGAAACTTTGAAGCTGGTTGGCTGTTCGCGTTCTACTGTCGTCAGACTCTGTGGAAGCGCAAGGCCCGTGAAATCACAAGTACGCAGAAGGTATTGGACGTCCAAAGCTCCTGACAGGACGTGGAGGTCGGAGGCATACCAGCCCTGTCGAGCCGGACAGGCGGCAATGTGTGGCAGATCTGACGACAGGGTACAGTACCGGTGCAGGTACGAGTGTGCGCATTGTTGAACATAGGGCTCCGCAGCAGACTACCTGTTGCGTGTTCCCATGTCGACCCTACGAATAGTCAGTTACGACTGCACTGGGTACGATATCAGACATTCGACCTTTGATCAATAGAAATGTGTCACCTGTTCGGGTGAACCATGTTCCATGTTACACCAAGTAAATGATCATGTCCGGATACCCTGTCAGCCAGGCAAATTGCTGCTCGAAACATGTACCGCGCCGCGGACGCGGGCTGGTGGGTATTATGTGTTAAGTTATGAAGGGCATTAAGCTGGGTTTCCATGGAACTTGTGGTAGTAATCGAAGGTACCATTATAACTGTGCACTTCGTGACCGTTATTGTGGACCAAATGCATCTTTTCCACGTTTGACCTCTTCTCCTGAGGCTATAGCATCTTCCAGCAGGATAATCATCTGAGTCACAAGGCCAGAATCGTACTACAGTGGTTTGAGGTGCATGATAACAAACTCACGTTGATATTTTGGCCACCAAATGCACCTGATGCGAAGCCGATGGATGTTACGTGGAACGTTATCACTCGTCAGTTCCGAGCCCAAAAACCACCATTCGGTAATATACTGGAGTTGTGTGATTTGCGACTAGACTTCTGGTGCCACATACTTTAGAAACCTACCGAGGACTTAAAGAATCTACTCCAGCTCATCGTGTATTTTGGGCGTTGAAAGCATGTTTTGTGACAGTATCAGAAGTTTCAGTGCAATAGAGATGTGTAATCACGATGCAGGGTACATCTTGCAGTAATAAGATTTCAGAATTGATCTGCTCGGTATTATAAGCCTTTGTTACTGAGTATGACTAATGTCTGTTCACACAGAAGTCCATTACCATAGATCCGCACATATTATAAAAATGTGTGTGTGTGTGTGTGTGTGTCTCCTCCTAAACTACTCGATAGAGTTCAACCGGAATTGGTACACATATCCTGTGCCGTCAGGCTACGTTCGTTGTGGGGGTAAGAACCATATGCCTATCATAGTTCAGCAGATGTGCCGTCATAAACAATAAAATGCGTGAAAGACTGCCGCATCATGCATGACGTTTAAATTTATTATTTCTGTGCTACTAACTATTCGCAATTAATTGCCCAAATGTATGGTTGTACGACACATTGTTCAAGAACTATGACGTCATAAACACTGAGCTGCTTGAAGTTTTAATACATTCGTTCTTTACTGCTAAGGCACTCCTATAGTCGAGTCAACTTACGTAAATACATGACACGAGTTGTCGCTTTTGACTGCTATCAGCTGCGAAGTGCGAACGTGTGTAGGCGAAAACAGTAGACGTCTATAGAGCTATGAAGATTCGTTGCCATAGAGACGTTTACAAAATCGCGTTGAAGACACACGAAGCATCTGCGCTCAGCTGCCTGGACATGTAAAAAGAAACATTGTTTATAATCAGGTTCTGAGTTAAATAAACATTAAAGAGAATTTGTATTTTTCATACTATGTTTCTTAATTTGGATACTGAACTTAAACATACGTGCAGTATCAGTATTCCTTTGTACTACTGTTTCGTAATTTCAAAGACGTTTTCACGAATCAATGGAAATGATTTTTTTTTTCGATATTACACTACAAACACATTTCATTTTTTTGTTTTCGTTTCTAACATAAAACTGGCAAAATGAATACCCTGGAAATTCCGGATTTTTCAGCTAGTGATTAATGTTTGTATAGAGTTCTGGTTAAGCAAACGGAAATAAGAAAAACAAACGAAAAGAATTCTACAGATTTTTCATGTTCCTTTTACTTGTGTGTCTGGATAGATACTGTTTTTACTAGAGGTAGCCTTCATATGCGCCCAGAATGCTCGGCTATTACAAATTCAGAAGTAGCATGACCGTTAGTAGAGAATCAGAACTTGGGCGAGACAACAGCTAACATTAAAACGACGCACATTTTTCCAAGCAGGCGACCACGGTGCACGCGGCAGCCTGATCGGGAAGTTCGCCAATGTGTGCATCGGACAGTCATATCTCAGGCATGTTACGTTGTCAACACGTGTAAGAAACAACTTGATTCTCCTGGTACAGTGTTACACTTCCGCGTTGCAATAATCGTAGAGCCGGCCGCGGTGGCCGTGCGGTTCTGGCGCTGCAGTCTGGAACCGCGGGGCTGCTACGGTCGTAGGTTCGAATCCTGCCTCGGGCATGGTTGTGTGTGATGTCCTTAGGTTAGTTAGGTTTAAGTAGTTCTAAGTTCTAGGGGACTTCTAAGATGTTGAGTCCCATAGTGCTCAGAGCCATTTGAACCATTTTTTTTTTTTTTTTTAATAATTGTAGAAAACAAGATAAACCACGGTAGTAATCATATTTTTGGCACAGTATGCAACGTAGCAATGTTTCCTGCCGGAAGAGAAACAACGCTAATATTTTATAAGTGATATAATTAAAACATTTTTTCAGTGGGTGCAAGCATCAAAGTATTTTTCAGGGTGGTAATACTCGTAACCTTTTATCTGCCGAGATACTGAAATAAATTTTTTTATCTTAATAATGCATAATTTTTACAGCATTTCGTAGCTCCGAGGAAGATAGCTATCCGGATATAACAAATGTTAATGTCCGTAGTGGCCCTTATATACAGGGTGATTCAGAAATGCATGTAAATATTTTAAGGGTGTAATTCTGAGGTTAATATAAGACAAAAATGTTCTATAAATGTGTTTCCATAAACGTTTAATTCCAGAGTTATCGTTAAAATACGAAAGTCATGTCCGTATCAAAACTACGTCAGTGCAAGCAGCAGGATGCCATATTCTGGTACGTAATGCACATACGTATCTCCCAACAGTTGATTCGAAACTGCATGAATAGTGTTTGTTTGTGTTTGCAATTGCTGTTTACTCCTACTGTACAGAAGATGGCGCTGATGTTGTTGGTAACGGAAACGTACTTCCTGTCGTTCATTCATCGTCGGAAGGCTACAGGTTTCGTGCACATGATGTACTCAAACAGTGAGTATGCTGATATGCACCTTGTGTATGGTGCAGCAGATGGAAACGCACTTGCAGCAAGACGAAGGTACAGTGAGCTGTTTCCAAGACGACGGTTACCAAGTCATCAGACGTTTGTATCTGTGGACAGACGTATGCGGGAGTATGGCATTCGTCCTGGGCCACATTCAGGTCGACCACTTGAGCATGCAGTGAACGTCGAGGAACATGTTTTGGACCTGGTAGACCAAGATCCAGCCATCAGTACGAGACAAATTAGTGCAGATGTACGACTTCCACAATCTACTGTATGACGGCTGCTTCGGAGACAACAGTTGCATCCATTTCACCTGCACAATGTGCACGAATTGACACCTGCAGACTATCCTCGCCGTCAGCAATTCTGCCAGTGGTTACAAGAGCGTCATTTGAATGATCCAATGTTCATTCGGCGGATATTATTCACAGATGAGGCCATGTTTACTCGTGCGGGTGTAATCAATTCGCATAATATGCACCAGTGGGTTGTCGAGAATCCTGGCGCGAGAATTGAGCGTGGATATCAACATCAATTCTCCATAAACATTTGGTGTGGTATTGTGGGGAATGACTTACTCGGACCTCATGTTCTACCTCCAAGGCTGACTGGGCACGCTTACCGCGAATTTTTGGAGGGGGAATTGCCTGGATTGTTACAGGATGTCCCTCTTGCAACACGAGCCACCTTGTGGTTTATGCAAGATGGTGCTCCTGCCCATTATAGCCGCAACGTAAGGGCGTACCTCAATGATGCGTATCCACATCGATGGATAGGTCGCGGAGGACCAATTGCTTGGCCAGCCAGATCACCTGACCTGAACCCTTTAGACTTTTATTTATGGGGCCGACTAAAGACATTGGTGTATTCTTCTGCAGTACCGAACAGAGAAGTGCTACAACAAAGAATTGAAGGTGGGTGTGAAATTATTCGTGGAGAGTTGAACGGACTGTGTAATGTGCAGAGATCATTGCGGCGACGAGCACGGGTCTGTCTGCAAGTTCAGGGACAGCATTTTGAACATGCATTGCATTAAGATTTGTGCAAATACAGTACAGTACAGTCTGTAAATTCTTCACGTATTTTCCTTAGTTATTTTGCATTGATTTAGTTCAATCAACAGGAACTAAAGTAATACAGTATTCGCGAGGAATTGTTTCAGTTTGTTACGTCACGTTTATTTACCAGTTTGCGTTTTTAGTCCAAATGCACTGTAATTAAACTGTGAACTCTGGGAAGTAAATACTTTACGTTGTATTCAATGTATTATCATGTTTTGTTCATAACTCTGTAATAAGCCAAGTATAGCAAAAATTGTATAGAACATTTTTGTCTTATATTTACCTCACAAATACACCCTTAAAATATTTACATGCATTTTTGAATCACCCTGTATATATATATCGTGTAAAAAATAGAGAGAAGCAGAAAATGCGATATTCCTGCAGATTTCGTCGCCACATTTGCACGTTTCGCTTATCATTGGTCGCGCGGGGTAGCAGCTCGGTCTAGGGGCCGCTATGCCACGGTTCGCGGGTTTCCCCCCCGTCGGAGATTCGAGTCCTCCCTCGGGCATGGGTGTGAGTGTTGTCCGTAGCGCAACTTAGTTTACGTTAGATTAAGTAGTGTGTAAGCCTAGGGACCGATGATCTTAGCAGTTTGGCCCTGTAGGAACTTACCACAAATTTTTTCCCCTGATCATTGTGATAAAAGTTTCATCCCGAATATTGGCGACTGTCATATCAAGGTACTCCCCTTTTCACAAGCTCGTTAGTTCAGAACGGTGTAATTTTTTTAAAACCCGCATTTTCTTCATCTTCTCGTTAGACAAAATAGAGTTAAAAGTACAAATGGTTCAAATGGCTCCGAGCATTATGGGACTTAACTTCTGAGGTCATCAGTCCCCGAGAACTTAGAACTACTTAAACCTCGCTAACCCAAGGACATCACACACAACTATGCCCGAGGCAGGATTCGAACCTGCGACCGTTGCAGCAGCGCGGTTCCGACTGAAGCGCCTGGAACCGCTCGGCCACCCTGGCCGGCTAAAAGTATAAATCACAGTACAAGAAGGAGCTAGTGTTTCAAGGATGCCTTAACAGGGCTTCATTACACGAATTCTCGAACACGCAGCACCTGTCTGGATGTCTAACCCAAATCAAAGAAACGATATACAGCACAAAAGGAGAAACCCTAAGAACAGTTACAAGAACTAGTACATAAATATGCCACACAAAGCCACATAACATATAGCCAATATAAAACTTTTAAAATACCGACTCATCGAACTTGTTAATAAAATCAGACTGAACATATTAAATATAAAATCAGCGGCAGTGGACGTAATTAAAGATAAACTCATTATGCACAGTTTTTCAATATTTGCAACACAGGTACCCGCCGTATACAATAGCCCAGGTCGTAAAGGAAGCTGACTAAGACTACGATTAAATAGAACTGCAAACAGCAGTAACCAGCAATATTATCTATCTCTTATAGGGAAGACAAAAAGAGAAACTGGTCAGGTGAGGGTAGGCATCCGGTCTGAGGGTTACGTACAAATTTAATTATGTATACAGGCAGTTCGTCCATTCCGGGAATCGAGGATCTCGACGATTTTTGCCCATTATCGACGCTGATACTCGCAAGATATCGGTACTGAAGATTCCCAGCCGGTCGATACCGTTTTAATTTCAATATTAAAGTCGTATAACAAATGACAGAAGCAAATGACAAAAGAAATATTTTTTCTTGTGATCTAATTACAAGTTAACAGTTTTCGAATTTTTTGCTTTATTTGTTTAGTGAAACATTGCTTCTTGCCACATTTCGTGATTCTATGCCAACGGGAAGCACTCTATAGGTTTTGATAGGGAGTTTTCGAGTATTCAAATATTTGATACAAATGGCAGGATCTTTCTATTGCACTGACTTAGAAGCTTCAATTTTCTACACCGCCAATGGACCGTAGATCATCATAGTGCATGACAAAAATTTCGACATGATTCGTCTACCCGTTCCTGAGAAAAAAGGTTTTTAACATTTTGGCCGACAGCGCCGCCACACGGACGGACTACAGAGTTATCCTGTATGGGTTTCGTTTTTAAAGACTGAGTCAAGGAACCCCCAAAAAATATGGATATAACAGTCAAACTTAGTGACCACAACATTAACACAGTTGAGATTTTACAGGAGTTTCCCTCAACTGCAAGGTTAATACCTGGGTTATACCACACTCCCATCAAAATGGGTTATATTATACTCAAAATCAGAAAAGAGCACTAGATAACAAACTGAAAATTCTCCTTTCTACAAGCAGCATGTTTGAAAATATCATAAGCTGTCTCGTCAGAATCTTCAGGAGAGAGAATGAAAGATACAGGAAATAAATTAAAGTTAAAGAAAATCTTTATCACTTGCTGATGCGCCGGCCGCAGTGACCGAGCGGTTCTATGCGCTTCAGTCTGGAACCGCGCGACCGCTATGGTCGCAGGTTCGAATCCTGCCTCGGGCATGGATGTGAGTGATGACCTTAGTTAGGTTTAAATAGTTCAAAGTTCTAGGGGATTGATGACCTCAGATGTTAAGTTCCATAGTGCTGAGAGCCATTTCAACCATTTGAACTTACTGATGCCGTTCTTTAGATTCTCGGACCGCCTTTCAACTATTCGGAGCGTTCAGCTTACCGGGACACCCTGTACACTATATGTTATTTCAGAGTATCAGATTATAAGACGAATAAACCTTACTGCCTTTCCCGATACTTTATTGGCTCCTCTGTTTACGTATTTCTTTCAGCTTCACAAATACCGTATCTCCTGGTTCCCCTCAGCGACATACGTCTTGAGAGAGGCATCTGCTCGTAGATTCTAAGCTTCCCACTTAAATGTACCACACTCCCTCCTAAGCAGAACCATAGTTTGTGTAGGCGACCCCGGTGAAGTCTTCCCTGCACCGTAACAAATCCGCAACTCGCATTACCCGATAGGCTGCGGGAAGACAGCACGGTGTAGTTTACGACCGATTATTTGACGCCTGTCATCGAGCGCTGCTCTTAACTCCTGCTTATGGACAGCTCCGTGACCCCAGCCGATCACGGAGTTCCCTTAATTTATTCGTCACGCCAGAGACCGGCAGTTGTTCGGCGACGGGTGGGCCGCCAGCGCGCGCGTTCAGCTCAATTGCGTGTTGTGGCTAGCCAATCCGTAATTTACGACGTCGGATGTTGTGGCTCTAGCAAAGATTACGACGTGGGGTGCCGCGGTCTCGCCCAGGATCACGCGTCCTGCGCCCACTAAATCTCTCTTCCCCCTCCTCCCCTCTCCCGTCCACCCTTCCTCTCTCTCTCTCTCAAAAACCGTCGTCCATATTTCGTACTCCCTTTAGCCATCGCTATGAATCCGTTTCTGTCATCCCAGCCTCATTCGCCTTGTCTGATACCTCCGCCACCCACAGCTGGCGTTTAAAGCGCTTCAGAGCGTATAATCAGGCGTTAACGGTGCGTCCTACAGAGCTAAGAGCTTTGAATCTGTTCCACGTGTAACGCTTTGATCGTACGTAGGGAGGGGGGGGGGGTGTCCAACTTTTCTGTTTCTTCTTTTCAACATATTCGTCGCGAAGGAATCCAGCAACTGTGCATAAGAAAAAGTTAGATAACTTTTATTTTTCTGTCCCAATGGCACAGTTATTACAGTATGGCCAGTTTCGATCATCCTGGATCATCTTCTGATCTCTGAAGTTGCGTCTCTATCGGAACCGCACATCAGAATAGTGGCAGCATTTTTGTTTGTTTTTCCTTCCATTTACAACATACAATCAACTAACTATCATAAAATCGACTAAAATCAGCGCTTCATTCGACACCTTAGGGCAGAAGCACTTAATAAACTGACGGCGTGTTATGCAGACAACAAGTGAACGAAATGTGAATAGCTTCATTATGGCGTTACGGATCAAAAAAAAGGGCTTGTCGAAACGGAATAACTCGGCTTATTATCAATACAAAAGCTGTTTAAAGAAACCCAAATGGCTCTGAGCGCTATGGGGCTTAACTTCTGAGGTCATCAGTCCCCTAGAACTTTGAACTACTTAAACCCAACTAACCTAAGGACATCACACACATCCATGCCCGAGGCGGCAAGATTCGAACCTGCGACCGTAGCGGTCGCGTGGTTCCAGACTGAAGCGCCAGAACCGCTCGTCCACATAGGCCGGCAGAAGAAACCCAAATTATCAGGCATAAATGATATATACTGTATTTCGATACATATTTCTGAATTGTGCAATCGAATGACGCGTACCGAGGTTAGTAACTATTCTAGAGAGTTTAGGCGCGAAATCATCTATATATATGTATAAAAAGCAATGTATGTATGTATGTATGCTCCATACTCCCATTAAAAACAGGATATTTTCAACCAAACTTGCTACACATATCCCGTACCATATCTGGAAAGAAGTGCTGTACACATTGAGGTTGGGGCTGGGTGAAGTCAGCCGCTGTGGCCGACCGTTTCTAGGCGCTTCAGTCCGGAACCGCGCTGCTGCTACGGTCCCAGGTTCCTATCTTGCCTCGGGCACGGACGTTTGTGCTGTCCTTAGGTTAGTTAGGTTTAAGTAGTTCTAAGTCTTGGGAACTGTTGACCTCAGATGTTAAGTCCCACAGGGCTTAGAGCCATCTGACTGGGTGAAAAAGAAAAACCAGACCGTCTAGAGAATTTTCAGCCAGCTTTGTACATACATGACCCATTATTTGTATTATTCGTTTGATATAATCCAGAGACCGCAGTGCTACACCAAAGTTAAAAACATAAAATGACGCCAAACACATTCGCAAGAGCTCTCTGCAATCCGCAACGACAAATCAGAAGTGCTCCACAACACCACCCCTGCCTTCTCAGCAACAGCAGCGCCCTCACACTGAAGTCAACGTAATGTTGAACATGCAAGAGCTCTGCCCCTGTTTGTGACCTGAGCTTCAGCAGTCAGCAACATCGTGAAGGAACAGTATTAGTCCGAAGCCTCAGTGTAACACGTAGTTGCGCTTAAGTTAAATATTGTACTTCAAGGGAATAGTTACTGATACGCATCAAGTGGTGCTCTCGTAGCCGATGACAGCTGTAAAAATTCTACGCTCTTCTGTGGTAAAGAACTGTTCCAACTTAATAAGTCTTTTTAATCATTCATGTAATAAAACTAACTAATATTTCATCCGTTCTAGTTAAAAATGAACCATCTCCCAGAGCACTCAAGGAACCCACAGGTGTGGCCTGACGTTTGTAGTTTCGTCTAGCTACAATAATTTGGATAATTATTTGTAGAAACATACTATAGTGATAGTGACCTTCTACCACCCCTAGAGATGGAGGATAGGAAGCCTCTACGTGTAAAATACACTTCTGGAAATTGAAATAAGAACACCGTGAATTCATTGTCCCAGGAAGGGGAAACTTTATTGACACATTCCTGGGGTCAGATACATCACATGATCACACTGACAGAACCACAGGCACATAGACACAGGCAACAGAGCATGCACAATGTCGGCACTAGTACAGTGTATATCCACCTTTCGCAGCAATGCAGGCTGCTATTCTCCCATGGAGACGATCGTAGAGATGCTGGATGTAGTCCTGTGGAACGGCTTGCCATGCCATTTCCACCTGGCGCCTCAGTTGGACCAGCGTTCGTGCTGGACGTGCAGACCGCGTGAGACGACGCTTCATCCAGTCCCAAACATGCTCAATGGGGGACAGATCCGGAGATCTAGCTGGCCAGGGTAGTTGACTTACACCTTCTAGAGCACGTTGGGTGGCACGGGATACATGCGGACGTGCATTGTCCTATTGGAATAGCAAGTTCCCTTGCCGGTCTAGGAATGGTAGAACGATGGGTTCAATGACGGTTTGGATGTACCGTGCACTATTCAGTGTCCCCTCGACGATCACCAGAGATGTACGGCCAGTGTAGGAGATCGCTCCCCACACCGTGATGCCGGGTGTTGGCCCTGTGTGCCTCGGTCGTATGCAGTCCTGATTGTGGCGCTCACCTGCACGGCGCCAAACCCGCATACGACCATCATTGGCACCAAGGCAGAAGCGACTCCCATCGCTGAAGACGACACGTCTCCATTCGTCCCTCCATTCACGCCTGTCGCGACACCACTGGAGGCGGGCTGCACGATGTTGGGGCGTGAGCGGAAGACGGCCTAACGGTGTGCGGGACCGTAGCCCAGCTTCATGGAGACTGTTGCGAATGGTCCTCGCCGATACCCCAGAAGCAACAGTGTCCCTAATTAGCTGGGAAGTGGTGGTTCGGTCTCCTACGGCACTGCGTAGGATCCTACGGTCTTGGCGTGCATCCGTGCGTCACTGCGGTCCGGTCCCAGGTCGACGGGCACGTGCACCTTCCGCCGACCACTGGCGACAACATCGATGTACTGTGGAGACCTCACGCCTCACGTGTTGAGCAATTCGGCGGTACGTCCTCCCGGCCTCCCGCATGCCCACTATACGCCCTCGCTCAAAGTCCGTCAACTGCACATACGGTTCACGTCCACGCTGTCGCGGCATGCTACCAGTGTAAAAGACTGCGATGGAGCTCCGTATGCCACGGCAAACTGGCTGACACTGACGGCGGCGGTGCACAAATGCTGCGCAGCTAGCGCCATTCGACGGCCAACACCGCGGTTCCTGGTGTGTCCGCTGTGCCGTGCGTGTGATCATTGCTTGTACAGCCCTCTCGCAGTGCCCGGAGCAAGTATGGTGGGTCTGACACACCGGTGTCAATGTGTTCTTTTTTCCATTTCCAGGAGTGTATTTGATAACAACCGATATTAGTATCAAATCTATAGATTTCGGAGGCTCTGGCTTATTGGTGACAGTCCCGATGACGTTTTGCCCCAATTAGTGGAAGTGGGGTGGGAGGGGGATGAAGGGGGGGGGGGGGGGGGGAGGAAGGAGGCATTCAAAGACTGTGAAATATCAGCATATCTCTTCAACACCCAAAACAAAACCTACCAAACTTGCCACAAGTACCACTTACTGTTATCTGGAGAGAAATACGTAATAGGTAATATTCATGCATTGTATGGCCACACTATATAATTTTATTTATCGACTGTTGGTACGTTGTTTAAACGTTTTCTGTGGGAGATACATCAAGATGTATGTAAAGCCCTCTAGTGGTTAAGTTCTTACGATCGGTGCGAGCCTACATAACGGCCTGGCGACCGACCCAACAGAGGGCGCTGATCATTGATTTGTCTTTTCTTCAACTGTCGTATAGATCTCTTATCTTTCATAGGTAATTTATAGGTTGCTACAGGCAATGTATTACGTATATTAATTTTTGACCCTAAATTCACCATAAAATTGTCAGCCCTATTATCTTTATATGTTTGCTTTTAATAATTTTATTTGGGTAACTGTATTCGTCTTTTACTGTATCGCAATTGGTTTATATAATGGTTATCGATATTTAAAAGTCTGCCCCATGTATTTGATCTGATGTGTTTTTATCAGATTATGTTTCTAAGCCCACAGTAGCGACATGTATGTAGGATGTAGCAAACACATTTCTGCTAACTACTGTACTTCAGTAGCTAGTTGCAAAAATGACTGTGTGGACGAGGTGGTCTATTCTATGTGATGATGCTGTGATAAGTATATTTATATGTTTTGACGATGCCATTACGGCCTTATCACTTTAGGACATGGTGTAGAAAAGATACGTTTTACCTTATTTTATCTGTACATTTCCGTGGTTGTATGATAGTATATTGTGATACGTAATGCTGCATTGTTTTGACAGACACACTCACTAGGTGTATATATTTTTATATTGTAGATCTGAGGATGGCCATTACTGACTGAAACCGGTCATCGTCAAAAGAATTGATATTGTGATCATAGACTGGAATAAAAAAAAAACATTTGACAGTCACGGACTCCCTGCAACTTTTTTGCCACCCGCGTCATTTGCCGGAGTCAAGCGGTAGCCGGTTCAAATGGTTCAAATTGCTCTGAGCACTATGGGACTTAACATCTGAGGTCATCAGTCCCCTAGAACTTAGAATTACTTAAACCTAACTAACCTAAGGACATCACACACATCCATGCCCGAGGCAGGATTCGAACCTGCGACCGTACCGGTCGCGAGGTTCCAGACTGCAGCACCTAGAGCCGCGCGGCCACAACGGCCGGCAGCGGTAGACGGGCCATGTAATTACCGACGGATGCGTGGCTTGTTTTTAACGCCACAACGCAAACAGCCGACGCGTTTGGATTGGTGTCGCGACCGGGAAGCATGGACTGCTGATAATGTCGTGTTGTGTTCTGCGATGAATCGCAATTTCGCACTACCCTGTCGGCGACGCTGCGAGAGATCGTATTCTTCCATGTTTTGGAGATGCAGAGAAGTGTCGCTCCTGACACCTTGCCGAGGGCGGTCATAGGTTATGACTTCAGGTCACAGCTGGTAGTGACTGAGGGTACTCTGACAGAACAACGGTACGTCGCGGGCGGAAAACTGAGAAGGCGACAAAGTTTCGAACGTCCTCGTCTCGTGTCGGTAAAGCAGGACAGGCTGCGATCTGTGGCACATCTGACGATGGAGTACAATGCTAGCGTGTTACAAGTATTTCGGCCCACGTAGCCTTTCCACAATCTCCGGTATACGCTGTTATCGAAAGCGATTTCGTGACCTGAGTCACCGAAAAAAATAGTGATTACGAAGAGAATGGACCGAAATAATGTGGAAAAGTATACAACTAATCGTTAATAAGGCAAGTGGACTCACTGTCTTAACGAATGAGTACAAACATACGTAATTTCAAAGATTAATTTTGAACAGTAAGTCGAATATGTTACTTACAAAAGACGCCGCACTTTAATGAATTAATTAGATAAATAACAAGGCCGCCAGTCCTGAGTAGGCAATTTGTTGTCCTGAGTGGGCAATTTGTTACTGAAAACAGTTGGATTTGATTGAATTTTAGTTTATGTGACAATTAGTAATACACCTTTGGTCGCCGTGCGGGAATAGCCGAGCGGTGTCAGGCGCTGCAGTCATGGACTGTGCTGCTGGTGTGTGTGTGTGTGTGTGTGTGTGTGTTGTGTGTGTGTGTGTGTGTGTGTGTGTGTGAAATCTTATGGGACTTAACTGCTAAGGTCGTCAGTCCCTAAGGTTACACCACTTAACCTAAATTATCTTAAGGACAAACACACACACCCATGCCCGAGGGAGGACTCGAACCTCCGCCGGGACCAGCCGCACAGTCCATGACTGCAGCGCCTAAGGCCGTTCGGCTAATCCCGCGCGGCTGTGCGGCTGGTTCCGGCGGACGTTGAGTCCTCCCTCAGGCATGGGTATGTGTGTTTGTCCTTAGGATAATTTAGGTTAAGTAGTGTGTAAGCTCAGGGACTGATGACCTTAGCAGTTAAGTCCCATAAGATTTCACACACATTTGAACACCTATGGTCGCCAATGGTCATTACCCATGTAAGAGGTCCATGATTTATGAATTTGTTGCTAGCGCACTCAAGCTGATGTAATTTCGAAGGATTGCTCACGTGCTGCCTGCGATATGTAAGCTGTAAGAGAATCTGAGACCAAAGAGCAGTGTTGACTGCAGTAGGAACTGTGTGGCAGTAGCAGTAAGTAGTTGCTAGCAGTCTGGTGTATCGTGTTGTCTGGGCCGGTCGTGTGCAGCGATGGCGGAGCCTGAGCGTTGTAGGATAAGGTAAAAGCAGCCTCGCGCATATGTAGTATTGTTATATCAAGTCCCATGTAAATGTTTTTAAAAAAATCGCGTAATAAGAATCTTTCTCATAAAAAGTAACTTTTGACAATCATTCATTTCAATTTAAAGAATTTACTAATTTCTCCGATTCTTGGTCATCCCGACTATTGAAAAGAAAAATCAGTTCTTTCCTTTTATATAAGACAAATCTATCGGCCAGCATTGCACTTAGCTGCGCCAGAAAAATTTCTTATAGGAGCAGATATATACGCGTTATCCGGCGACCTAATTAAGGTAAGATTTTTCAGTTTGATGTATCAGGGCCATGACGCAGCACTGCTGACGTCCAAAATTTACCGGGTTAAATTGACTGTCAATTATTGAAAGGTTATAAGTGAGCGACAATTTTATTGAGAGGTTTGTCACATTGTATTATTGGTAGGTTACGGAATTTATCTGTGGGAGGTTACGCTGAATGCTATAAATAATTATATTTCTTACTGTTGGGAGGTTACGGAAACTATTTTGAGGGGAGGTTACACTAAATGTGAATATTATTTATATTATTTTTCTGTTGGGAAGTTACAACCATACTGGAGCTAATTTGTATCGACATGTAGTCGCAGAATTAGATAGTCAAATCCAGGCATATGTTCAATACTTTAGAATACATGAGAGAAGTTGCAGAATGAATCAAAACTGAATGATTTATTCCATTACGCAACGCAGCAATGTTTCTGCACGCATCGAAAAGTCGCCCTATGTACCCGCTGGTGGCTGTAGTGAGGTAAGGGAGATAAATTAAAACAAAGAAATAAAAAAAAATTGTGGTCTGACGGCTATCTATAGAGACTCCACGTTCGGCCTGGCTAAAAGCGGTCCGATCAAAGGACAGACAAGATATTGCAGATGTGCAGCACGTTTTCTGCATTAAGCAATGTAAAAAGGAGGGCATAGCTTCTGCTTACCATTGTGCACAGCGCATTAGCCGGTGCGGCAGCGCTGATCGCCCCGAGATACGCATATCTGCCGGGGCGGTGCAGCTGCAAGGCAGAGTCCTCCATATAAAGCAGGGCACTCGGCTGCCATTTTGTCCGGCTGCGGGCCGGGAACAAATCCCGCAGGCTCCTAATTGACGTCGCTCCCCTGATTCGGATACATTTGTGCTCGCTGAGAACAACGTTGTTCCTTTTAACGGCCGCATACAATGACAGCCAAGACGTACAGCTTCCCGGCTGCATACCAGGAGCTTGTCGCCCCCACCAATCTCTGACATACAGATAAACTTTCGCTGTGTCGAAGACAGCAAAAGAAGCCGATTCCGTCTGCAAACAATGGAACAGCGCGAGCGGGCGAGTATTGTTCCCTTACAAGGCCTAGCGACGGAGCGCCTCGATTTGTCGGCTCGCTGCTGGCACCGCCTTGTACCTCTCCGCTTCCGTAATTCACTACAGTGCGCAGACTTCCGAGCACAACACGGCTCTGCTTTTGTGTCCAGTCACGACATATATCTCCTGTTTCCTCTTGCAACTCACTTCTTTGTATGTGACCATATGTGCGAGATGCAGATATTCAAGTTCATTGTGTCGCTAGAGCAAAGATTGACTGTACTTCGTTCACCCTAAGTTCATTCCTAATGTAAACAAACTCCCGCCTAACGATTGGTCGTCTTTCGCAGTGTACCTACGTCAGAAGTTGTGACTCCATTGAGAATAAGCTCTACTTACGTATCACTGATGTCGTTACACTCGCGTGATTGACTGAATGAAGGCTGCCGCCGTGGTGGAGCGATTCTAGGCGCTTCAGTCCGGAACCGCGCTGCTGCTACGGTCGCAGGTTCGAATCCTGCCTCTGGTATGGATGTGTGTGATGTCCATAGTTAGGTTTAAGTAGTTCTAAGTCTAGGGGACTGATGACCTAAGATGTTTAGTCTCATATTGTATTATATTTCTTAAAAATATTGTGTAACTAATATATTTTAGAGGAAACACTCTCCTAGTAAATTTGTTTGTCCTTTGACTTATCGTGATCTGTTACTGATTTTTAGTGAAGTTAGTTTTAACGTTTAGCTTATATAATAAGCAAAATAATGAATTTCGTAGGTTGCCATTTACGTATTATATCTGGTTTTATCGAGCGCCAGGCTCCGTGCAAATTGCTGTAAATGCTATAGCGTAGTATTACTCAGCTCCATTTCACTGATCTGAAATTATTACTATCACAGAAAATACACAAGTTTTAATAAAATTATTTCACTGTATTCCTTCAATTAATCTCTATGAATATTTTTACATAATTTCTTCCGCTCCGGCTATCAGACATTGTGCTGTGAAAAAATATTTTTAAATGTACCGCGTAATGGCGGCTAATTGTTAACAGTCAGAGATCACTGTCACGCGCTCCGCAGCAGCTGGAAACATACTAAATAATTTTCATTAAATATTCTTTTCATAAAATAAATGTGTTGTAGGTTCTTGAAATACCACACGGAGATCACTTTATACTAATATATCCTTACTAGGACACAGTTTACACCATTAAATATTTGCAGTTACGTTACGAAGGAAACAAATGCTAGCGCAGCACAATAGCTTGTGCGTACCTTATTCCAGCTAACACCAGTACGAACAGAACAAAAATGACTACACAGAAGATAAGCATTGCATTGTGTTTTATACTCTTACAAAGATAATAATACTTCTTTTAATTGCTTGCTCATTATAATCTCATACAATAAAAATAATGTCTTTTCTGCATCTATGGATCTATATGGTGTATTTTTACAGTTAGTGTTATTACCTTTCGCAGATATATCGATGTTTGCAGTTCATTTTGAGTCACATACAGTCATTTTTATTTATGTTTCACCTCGATAATGGTGAATATTGCAAAATGGACACTACGAGTGCTTAGAACCATTTCAACCATTTTTGACTCAATGAGGCACATTACACCATTGAAATTCACTGGTGTTTCAAGTCACCATTTTAAAAATTTAACTCTCCTCAGCATGTCAGTTGTTTATCTAACAGTAATTGCAAAATTATGTTCTAAATACGTCATGATAGCACACTGCTGAGAGCGTCTCCCGAATCATTTTGGAACTTAGCTCAACATAAATGTAATTATTGGCGCGCAGACAAAAGAATAATATCTCTAGATTTCACTATAGGAACCAACCAGAGCACAATTATTTGCTGTCGACGCAGTTTGACGCGAATGGTGCATCATACAATAAGGTGACAGAACTCATGGGGATACCTCCTAATACCCTGTCGAATCACTTTTAGCCCAGCATAGTGCAGCAACTTGACGTGGCAAGGACTCAAGTCTCTGGAAATCATCTGCAGGAATATTGAACCCTGTTTCGAACGCCTATATAGCAGTACATAACTGCGAAAGTATTGCCGGAGCAGGATTGTGTGCACGAACTGACCTCTCGATTATGTCCCAAATGGTTCAAATGGCTCTGAGCACTATGGGACTTAACATCTATGGTCATCAGTCCTCTAGAACTTAGAACTACTTAAACCTAACTAACCTATGGACATCAAACACATCCATGCCCGAGGCAGGAGTCGAACCTGCGACCGTAGCGGTCGCGCGGTTCCAGACTGTAGCACCTAGAACCGCTCGGCCACCCAGGCCGGCTGAAATTTTGTATTCTCGGTACAGTCTTGACATCGTGGTTCTCGGAACGTTGAATTCTCTAACCATTTCCGAAATGAAATGTCCCATGCGTCTAGCTCCTGCTACCATTCCGCGTTGAAAGTCTGTTAATTCCCGTCGTGTGCCCATAATCACGTCGGAAACCGTTTCACACGAATCACCTGAGTACAAATGACAGCTCCGTCAGTGCACTCCCCTTTTATACTTTCAGCACACGATACTTCCGCCTTTTGTATATGTGCGTGTCCTTGTCACATGATATTTTGTCAACTCAGTGTGTTAGCAGTTGATACGTTCGCAATTATAGCCTCGTACTGCTCATGTGTTTTCTGTGGAAATAAAGTAATTGCTTCAAAAACCAGAAATGCTACAAGATCCTCTATAATTCCGACCCCGGAGGATTAACACGCCATGTATGTTTCGTATTCTTTTTAGCGCGCACACTGCTTAGGGACTCTTCAGTGTGAAGAACTCTCACTTAATTCTGGACTGTCTACATTATCTAATCAAAAGTGTCCGAACGCCCCTCCGCAATTGGAAACTGAACACTATAATCATATTAAAATTACATGTTAGTTGACTCAAATGGCTCTGAGCGCTATGGGACTTAACATCTACGGTCATCAGTCCCCTAGAACTTTGAACTACTTAAACCTAAATAACCTAAGGACATCACACAACACCCAGTCATCACGAGGCAGAGAAAATCCCTGACCCCGCCGGGAATCGAACCCGGGCGTGGGTTAGCGAGAACGCTACAGCACGACCACGAGCTGCGGACATGTTAGTTGACGTTTGTCACTTGCCGCTACATTGTTTCCACATCGGCTGCCGCCTACCACTCGGTTATAGGCGACACACAAATACGGCGGGTAACTTCAAAAATGCTGCCCTTTAAAGTGTAGAGCGTAGCAGTATTCAAAGCTGGCACCGTGAGGAACAACGTATACTTGAGATGCTCTGTCGATAGCTGATTTTACGTGACCAGTAACTGAACTGCAACAGACGACGCGTTTTGTAGCTGTACCTAATCAAAGCCTCGTGTCCGCCCCCGGTAGCTGAGTGGCGCCGACACGGTAGCTCGGTGTGTTCGGTCAGAGCGCTGCTCGCCCTCTGTAATGAAAGAACTGAGTAAAGGAATCAACGATCAACTTGAACGGATCTCTTGTGACGTCCGCCGAGACCAAACGCAACGAACAATACCGAACAAAACGAAAAAAAAGTGCTCAGCGCGATAGAATGCCAATCCTAAGGGTCCGGGTTCGATTTCCGGCTGGGTCGGAGATTTTCTCAGCTCAGGGACTGGGTGTTGTGCTGTCCTAGTCATCCACATTTCATCACCATCGACGCGCAAGTCGCCGAAGTGGCGTCAAATCAAAAGACTTGTACCCGGCGAACGGTCTACCCGACGGGGGGCCATAGTCACACGACATTTTATTTTTATCAAAACCTCCTGATGTGCGGTGTACGAGACGTGAAAACGGCGGCCTACGATCTGCGGCAGAACTATTAATTGCTCTCTCTTTGTTTATGGTGATTAGTGCGAACTTCTACGAGCAAGCTCAAGACTGAATGTTTCATTTTGAAACAAACAGTTTAAAACAAACTGTTATTTCTAGCTTTCAATGGTCATCTGAAACTATCCTCACACTTGCTACACGAGTTGCCACGTTACCAACCGATGAGCAGTCGTCGTTACAGGTGATAAGCGACACATACAGATTCCAAACGGAAATGTCAAGGCAAGGTACTAGAAATAAAAAATAAAAATAATCCTCTAGGAGCGGCACGTACCAACAGAAATGGCAACACATCGAGCACATGGCTCTGGAGAAAGAACAAAGATTGAATGACGGCCAGCCCCTGTCACTCGACTAGCTGAAACGCAAGTCACAAAGAAATTTTAATTGGAGTTTATCACATAGTTTCAGTACACTTTAGATGCCACGAGAGGTGGCAGTATAAAAGAAGGTTGGGAGTATTCTGTTAGTGGATAAGCAGTAACAGCAAAATGGTTCTGTCAGGAGAACAGTGATTTCTAGCGTGGACTAGTCATTCGATGTCACCTGAGCAACTTCAGGGACATTTGAACCCTTCTAAAGACGACGGTTGGTGATGAGATTGTGAAGTGGAAACGTGAAGGAAGAGCAACAGCCAAAGCAAGATAAAGCTGACCTGATTTATTGACGGACAGGGACAGTCGGCAGTAACAGAGAAGATTTGTAAAAAATTGCATGAATTCAGCGGAAGGGACCACGCGTGTGTTCCAAAGTGTGACCAGCAGTCCAGCTAGCACAGTGACTGTGAGTAGGGAGTTCAAAGAATGGGATGCATTGGTCGTCCTGCTCTTTATAAGCAATGCATTTCTTTAGCCATTGCTAAGCGACGCTTGAGGTGATGCAAAGAGAGACGCCGCTGGACTGTGAATGACCGAAAACAAATTATTTGGTATGATGTATCACGTTATACCCTGTGGCAATCCGATGGGAGGGTTTGAGTTTGACGAATGTCTGCGGAACGTTACCTGTCACCATATAAAGTGGCAACAGTGCATTACGGAGGAGCTGGTGTTACGGTATGAGGGGCTTCTCGTGGTTAGGGTATGGTAAGCTCTAAGAGAACGCTACCTGAGAAAGTGTATGAGGAAATGTTTCAGCATTTTGTACTGCGTACAGCAAAGGAACATTTTGGAGATGATGACATCAGCATGCCAAGACAACCTGTGAGGCAATGGTTTGTGGACAGTAACATTCCTGAAACGAAATGGCCTGCCCAGAATCCTCACCTGAACCCAATGTAACACCTCTGGGGTGAGTTAGAATATCGGCTTCTCTCCAGACTTTTTTATATATGGTGATTAGTTGCGGTCTACATTGTCCATCCTTAAACCACAGCCTTCGTTGTAAATGTTGACATACACCCTGCGCCAGATACGTACCTGTAAGCATGCGTACGTCACAGCGAGTACTGCCGCGGAGATTGGCACAAGTGTATGCGCGCTGTACGGAAAACATTGACCTTCAATCACTGTCAGGCAGCACACACATTCCTGCCAGTTATCCATCATCTTCAGAGTGAGAACTACCGTAAACGCTTTCACTATCGCTATCTACGCCACCTAAGCGTTTTAAACAATGGAAACTCCTGGTAGGAATATCAAATAGCCATCCTACCACCTAAAGGTATTATTATTTTATCTCTTCCATCATGCAAAGACATTTCTTGCTGCGTGTAATGTCGCTCGTTTTTATAACGTGTTTGCACAACGGAATCCAATTTTCTCACTGGACTAAATTTCTCCCCGCACGAGTATTTCACAGATGTCACGTTGCAGAGAACGTTCCTAGAAGGCCATCAGTCCCCTAGAACTTAGAACTACTTAAACCTAACTAACCTAAGGATATCACTCACATCCATGCCCGAGGCAGGATTCGAACCTGCGACCGTAGCACTCGCACGGTTCCGGACTGCGCGCCTAGAACCGCGAGACCACCGCGGCCGGCTGACCTCAGAAGTTAAGTCCCATTGTGCTTGATGCCATTAGAACCATTTGTAGTTACAAATTTCCTTCCTCCACCAGATTCTGCTAGCTTAGCTTACCTTTTAATTTCCTATGAAATACGCCCGTGGCTACTTGAGCTCTCGGCTGGTCCTCGTGCACGGGAATGTTCCTTCCTTGAGAGGACTCCTACATAAACATTAAAACGTTGTCTTCTGTCTCCCGAGACTGAGGAATCTGTTTTCTGCCTTTCAGTTTTTATGTACTAATAGGCATCGTATATTCAGTCTGCAATCACTGCACGCTCGTTACACAAGCACGAAGAAACTCAAGGGACGGGCAGAAATGTGCTGTGCTCACAACGGTCACACGTGGCAAACTGAAGGCAGCCAATTGTATAGGCGCTGGATAGCATCTCTCCGCATGCGCAATGTTACATTGCGATGGTCGTGTATCTTTCAGATATCTGGCGCGGAGTGTACATTTCCGTCAGTGCATACATATACTGTAGTCATAACTGATATTTTTACATGTATAGAATAGTTACGCTTATTCAGAATCTAGTGACTCCACAAAAGCAAGTAGTGAAAGCCCCCTCCACAAGCAAACGGTATCAATACGGGCAGCCCTTCCTGCACAACTTTCAGGCACCTCATTGAAAGTGTCCCCAGCAGGGTTCAGCTTTAATGGGCACTTAATAATGTCGACCAATCGGGTAGCATATTCTGCGCGCCATTAGTGAAGCTTTGGAACCCGCCAGGGTAGCCGAGCGCGCTAACGCGCTGCTTCCTGGACTCTGGTAGGCACACCGGCCCCGGATCGAATCCGCCTGGCGGATTAACTACGAGGGCCGGTGTGCTGGCTAGCCTGGATGTGGTTTTTAGGCGGTTTTCCACGTCCCGCTAGGTGAATACCAGGCTGGTCCTCACGTTCCGCCTCAGTTACACGCGTCAAAGACATCTGAAACACGTCAGCAGTATTTCACTATTTACACTTGGACGCAGACAGTTGGGGTACACTGATTCCGTCCTGGGGGGTACGGGGTGGCGGCACAAAGGGCATCCGGTCATTCCTACCAGTAACACTGCCAAATCCGTTGTAACCACGCCGACCCTGCGATCGCTGCGGTGCTATGGCGTACTCGAAAGAAAGAAAGAAAGAATCAGTGAAGATTTGGACAGAGCGGCGAGAAGTGCTGCCCGTTGCAGGCCGCGGTAGAGATGGGAGCGTGCTGTTGTTTACACAGGGAAAGAAAGAAAGAAAGAATCAGTGAAGATTTGGACAGAGCGGCGAGAAGTGCTGCCCGTTGCAGGCCGCGGTAGAGATGGGAGCGTGCTGTTGTTTACACAGGGACAGCTGTTGTGTTACGCGATCGAGTTCGTCGCACGGGCCGGCTGGACCGGTCCCTCGCTTATCGCGAGGCCCATCTGCCGCCCACAGGGAAGGCGCCGGGCACGTCAGCCGCTGCTGCCTCTGTGTGTGTGTGTGTGTGTGTGTGTGTGTGTGTGTGTGTGTGTGTTGGGCCTCACGGGCGCGCCGGCTGCCGCATCGATAATCTCGCGCCCGTCTGCGCGCTCTGTCCCTGGGCGGCGTCCGGAGGCCGGGGTGGCGTGCGTCACGCCACGTTACCCACCCAAGCCCGCAGGAAGGCATCAAAACACGCCGCCTCTGCCCGTCCTCGGCTTTGCGGGTCTTCTGTGCCCAGGGTGTCTGCACTCGTGCCTTCCGTAAAACCTGTATTACAACATGAACCTAGAATGAGATTTTCACTCTGCAGCGGAGTGTGCGCTGATATGAAACTTCCTGGCAGATTAAAACTGTGTGCCCGACCGAGACTCGAACTCGGGACCTTTGCCTTTCGCGGGCAAGTTCTCTACCATCTGAGCCACCGAAGCACGACTCACGCCCGGCCCTCACAGCTTTACTTCTGCCCGTATCTCGTCTCCTACCTTCCAAACTTTACAGAAGCTCTCCTGCGAACCTTGCAGATCTAGCACTTGCCCGCGAAAGGTAAAGGTCCCGAGTTCGAGTCTCGGTCGGGCACACACTTTTAATCTGCCAGGAAGTTTCAACATGAACGTACACTGATCACCCAGGACAGTATGGCCACCGACCTACTATCGAGATAAGCCCATACAGGCGATACCTACGTGGTGGTGGTGGTGGTGGTAGTAAGTTCCAATGGGGTCAAACGGCTGAGGTCATCGGTTCCTAGGCGTACACACTACCTAATCTAACTTAAACAAAATTGCGCAAAGGTCAACACACACATACACACACACACACACACACACACACACACACACACACACCCATGCACGAGGGAGGACTCGAAGCGCCGACGGGGGGAGCCGTGTGAACTGTGACAAGGCGCCTGAGACCACGCGGATATCCCGCGCGGCGATAGCGCCACCTAGCGAGAAATGACTGCTAATCAGACACACGCACGGTATGTGCAGTATCAGTGAGTGTGCTGTACGCGTGCAGAATGGGAAGGACGCGCCGTCTATCCTAGTCTGACCGAGGGCAGATTGTGATGGCCCGGAGGCTCGGCACTAGCATTTCGGAAACTGCACCATTTGCTGGGTATTCGAGGAGAGCTGTGGTGGGTGTCTTCAAAAATAGTTCAAATGGCTCTGAGGTCATCATTCCCCTAGAACTTAGAACCACTTAAACCTAACTTACCTAAGGACATCACACACATCGATGCCCAAGGCAGGATTCAAACCTGCGACCGTTGCGGTCACGCGGTTCCAGACTGTAGCGCCTAGAAGCGCACGGTTACTTAGGCCGGCTGAGTGTCTTCAACACGTGACGAAACCACGTCCAGACGTCTTGGGATTGGGCGGCCACCCCTCATTACAAATGTCGGACATCGTAGACTGGACAGACTGGTAAAACAGGGCAGGCGGTGAATTGTGGCGGAACTGACGTCACACTTCAATGCTGGACAGAGTACAAGTGTGTCTGAAGACACAGTGCACCCAACACTTTCAACGATGAGCGTCCGCAGTCGACGACCGATGCATGTTAACAACACGACATCGGCAACTACGACTGAAATGGCATGTAACCATCGGGACTGGACGTCGGCGCAGTGGCAGAGCGTTGCATGGTCCGATGAACTGCGATATCTTCTTCATCATGCCGGCTGGAGGACGGGAATCAGTCGTTTTCCAGGGGAACAGGTCCTTGACACCTGTATTGCACGACAGACAGCTGGCGGCGGTCCCATTATGCTCTGGGGAGCATTCACGTGGGCATCCTTCAGTCCAGTGGAACTCGTTCAAGGGACTATGACGGCCAGGGAGTACTGTACACTGGTTGCGGACCAAGTACACCCCTACACGACATGTTTCCCAACGGCAGTGACGGTTTTCAGTAAGACAGATCGTCATGTCGCATTAGTAGGAGTATGATGGAGTGGTTCGAGGAACACAGTGGAGAGTTCCAGTTGACGAGCTAACCCTGCCCCCACCTCGCCAGATCTGAACACGATCGAACACATCTGATATGTGGTTGAACGGGATTTAGGCAAATCGTTTGTGCCGTGATTTCAGCTCCCTCCAGCGACTTGCCAAGGCCTTATTGCTTTCATGTCACGACGCGTCGCCCCTGTTACTCTGCCAAAAGTGGTTATACGGGCTGTTAGGTAGGTGGTCATACAGTTCTGGCTGGTCAGTTATAAAGGCTCTGATTGCGACGTGGATCGGGGTAATATTTGGGGAAGTTAAAAATTTTTGTTTTAAAATGTTATGTTCTTCTTGGAGCTTGATTAATGAAAAAGTAAATGACTAATTGTGAAGCATCCACAGAAGTTCGACTCGCAAGATCCCACGAGCACGAATAAAAAATTAAATAAAGCGAGAAAACACCTTTCATAGGGCTTCCCTAACCGTGACCGGGTTTCAATATACTAGCTTCGTCACTGCCCAGCGGTCAACGAGCGCATCTGTCGCATTTAACACTAAATGAAGGCAGTCACAAGTTTACTGAAACTGCCGGTGGGAATTTGCGGTTAAATTACATACTTAAATTATTCCCCAAAAAAAACTATAGACTCTGCGATCAAAGATAAAAACAAAGTAGCACTGGCAATTACCAAAATGGTAGAGATGTCGCCTCTTTTCCAGGCATATATTACGCAGGAAGAGGAAAACGTGATGATCACGTAGACTATGTCCTGTCATCAGCTCCCTTACTGATCATTCGGCAACTAGGGACAATGCTATTTGTACATCTAGATCTGTATTCCGCAAAGACACTTTGTGTGTGTGTGTGTGTGGCTGAGAAATGTGGTACCGTTACGCTGCCGCCCTAGTCCAGCCTCCGTATCAGTGCGAATTCCTCCACTACCGCTAGTGTTGGAGGAGATCTCGTGACACACTAGCTTTCTTTCGTTCTTCTCTACTTCTCTCAATTCACCTGGCAAGGGTTCCAGTCCCAGACAGAGATGCGATATCAAGTATGGGTAGAACGAGGGGCGGGGTTCTATAAGCTACCTCCTTCGTGGGTGGGCTGCTCCTCCAATAAATTGCTGTCCATTCCTATTATTAGTTTTCTGTGGCCGTTCTACTTTAAACAGAACCGTACGCATACTCCCAGATATTTTGATGAAGTTTTTTCCAGTGATTGTTCGGTAAGTATGTAATATCAGTAGTTTCATACAGTGTTAATCCAGCGGGAAGACGCGTCAGCATCCAACAGAAAGTTCCGAAGATCATCTTCCGTGCGGCAGTACAGAAAAGGGCTATAATAGTACAATATGCAGAGAAGCGGTATCTACAGTATGCAGAGTATCGGTACCCGTTACATCTGCGTTAGAAGAACGACTCACAAACTTTCCGTCTGCAGTATCTCACGCGGATTTCCCGACACCCACATACGCCCATTATGAATTTCACCCTCCCATCGAGTTGAAATATTGTAATTTACAGCAATAAAAAAGGTCACTTTTACAGTTACAGTATTTACTGTCAATATACTTACAACTTGAGTAGACGCATGCTTGTACCGGAGAAAAATTAAAATGCACAAAATAATAAACGAAGTGGAATGAACTGCTGCCAGAAGTTCAGTCACAATACACCGTCGGTGAAACTTGATAATACCATGGTGAAGCACAGGGTGTTCAACATGATACAGATCACGGTAGTACAGAGGAAATATTCGCTCTGTTCGTCCACGAGAGAAGACAGATGATGTCTAAGAACGGGTTGTTCCTTGCCTGCCCCAAGGCATTCGGTACAATCCCGCACTGCCTCCTAATGAACCATGTGAGAGCATGCGGGGTGTTGGACCAGCTGGATGACTGAATGGAGATGTTCCTAACAAACAGGACACGGCATGGCATTCTCAACGGCTATAAATCTTCAGATTTAAAAGTAGCTAAGACCGTTCACCAAGACAGTGTTATAGCACCTGTTCACAATACATAAGGTGATCCAGCTATCCCTAACGATTCATTTTATGCAACCCGCCCTATGTCTGTATCAGGAAGAGTATCTAGACAGGCGACAGCCATGTAATCGACATAAATTCTGTCTCAGAGCTTTGGCCACTGTTGGCAAATGGGTTCATACAGTGAAAAGGAAAGAGTTACATGGTATTTTTTTGACCAAGACATACTTTACTTCTGCCATACTTATCCAAGTGTCTCTAGTTTTTCTTTGTATAATTAACGGTGAACACGTACAGATTTTGATGTATATGTAGGTTTATTCTGTTTCGAGCACTTAATATGACATAAATTATTCACAAACGTTGACTTATAAAGTGTGTTTCGGCATAGGGAACAACGAAATGAACAGGAGGTATCAAAACGAGAAGCGCGGAAATAACAACTTTCCGGAATATAACCTCTGTACTATTTACCAAAGGTTAACTCCTATGAAGGAAACAAACTTACAGAGACGCTAATTACACAAAGAAAGGCTGGAGACACTCGGATAAGTATGCAGACGCAAAGTAGGACTTGATCCAAAAGAACCGTGTAACACATGGTCAGTACCCCCTTGTATTTTTTATATTATGATTCTATTTGCGAAAAGCCACCCAAAGCTCTGAGGGGAAATTTGTATCGATTATCTGATTGTAGCCTGTCTGGTTACCGTTCCTGATACAGACGAAGCGGGGGTTGTATAAAACGAATCGGTAGTGGCTGCTAAATCACCATGTATACCGTATAATGAACTAGTGGATAAGGTCGCAGAGTTCCATGACACTTTTCGCAAATGGTGCTGTTGTACAAAGGGAAGTCGTAGCGGTAGAAATTTAACGAATTTTAGGAAGGCCTGCACAATATCGGCGTCTGGTACAGGGATTGGCAGTGAACTCTCAGCATAAACAAATGTAACGTACTCAGCGTAAATACTCGGAAAGACCCACTTTTGTATGCTCACACGACTGTAGAACAGCCATGGAAGCACTCACATCCACAACATATCTGGGAGCAGGCGTACTGAGCGATTTAAAGTGAAACGACCACATAATACTAACTGCAGATAAAACAGATGGCAGACTTGGATTCATTGGAAGAATCCATAGGAAGTGTAGTCTACCCAAAAAGGAGGTAACTTCTAAAGCCCTCTTTCGTCCAATACTTGAATATTGCTTGTTAGTCTGGGAATTCATAGAGGAGATCCAGAGATCAGCGTGTTTCGTTTCAGGTTCAGTCAGTAAGTGTAAAGCATCACGGAGGTAATCGGTCAACTCAAGTGGCAGACGTTGCAAGAGATGCGTGCTACATCACCATGTCGTTTACTTTTAAAATTCATGGAGTGAACTTCCCGTATAAGAATAAACCAATATATCAGCTTCTTTTTCAGAATAAAATTTTCACTCTGCAGCGGAGTGTACGCAGATATGAAACTCCGTGGCAGACGAAAATTGTGTGCATGACCGGGAGTCGAACCCAGCACCTATGCTTTTCGCGGGCAAGTGCACTATCAACTGAACTACCCGAGCACGACTAACGACGCGTCCACACAGTAACTCACCTTCTACCTTAATAAATTACTTCATTCTACACTCCTGGAAATTGAAATAAGAACACCGTGAATTCATTGTCCCAGGAAGGGGAAACTTTATTGACACATTCCTGGGGTCAGATACATCACATGATCACACTTACAGAACCACAGGCACATAGACACAGGCAACAGAGCATGCACAATGTCGGCACTAGTACAGTGTATATCCACCTTTCGCAGCAATGCAGGCTGCTATTCTCCCATGGAGACGATCGTAGAGATGCTGGATGTAGTCCTGTGGAACGGCTTGCCATGCCATTTCCACCTGGCGCCTCAGTTGGACCAGCGTTCGTGCTGGACGTGCAGACCGCGTGAGACGACGCTTCATCCAGTCCCAAACATGCTCAATGGGGGACAGATCCGGAGATCTTGCTGGCCAGGGTAGTTGACTTACACCTTCTAGAGCACGTTGTGTGGCACGGGATACATGCGGACGTGCATTGTCCTGTTGGAACAGCAAGTTCCCTTGCCGGTCTAGGAATGGTAGAACGATGGGTTCGATGACGGTTTGGATGTACCGTGCACTATTCAGTGTCCCCTCGACGATCACCAGAGGTGTACGGCCAGTGTAGGAGATCGCTCCCCACACCATGATGCCGGGTGTTGGCCCTGTGTGCCTCGGTCGTATGCAGTCCTGATTGTGGCGCTCACCTGCACGGCGCCAAACACGCATACGACCATCATTGGCACCAAGGCAGAAGCAACTCTCATCGCTGAAGACGACACGTCTCCATTCGTCCCTCCATTCACGCCTGTCGCGACACCACTGGAGGCGGGCTGCACGATGTTGGGGCGTGAGCGGAAGACGGCCTAATGGTGTGCGGGACGGTAGCCCAGCTTCATGGAGACGGTTGCGAATGGTCCTCGCCGATACCCCAGGAGCAACAGTGTCCCTAATTTGCTGGGAAGTGGCGGTGCGGTCCCCTACGGCACTGCGTAGGATCCTACGGTCTTGGCGTGCATCCGTGCGTCGCTGCGGTCCGGTCCCAGGTCGACGGGCACGTGCACCTTCCGCCGACCACTGGCGACAACATCGATGTACTGTGGAGACCTCACGCCCCACGTGTTGAGCAATTCGGCGGTACGTCCACCCGGCCTCCCGCATGCCCACTATACGCCCTCGCTCAAAGTCCGCCAACTGCACATACGGTTCACGTCCACGCTGTCGCGGCATGCTACCAGTGTTAAGGACTGCGATGGAGCTCCGTATGCCACGGCAAACTGGCTGACACTGACGGCGGCGGTGCACAAATGCTGCGCAGCTAGCGCCATTCGACGGCCAACAACGCGGTTCCTGGTGTGTCCACTGTGCCGTGCGTGTGATCATTGCTTGTACAGCCCTCTCGCAGTGTCCGGAGCAAGTATGGTGGGTCTGATACACTGGTGTCAATGTGTTCTTTTTTCCACTTCCAGGAGTGTACGTATATCTCCAAAAGGACCGCGAAGGTAAATTAGGAAGTTTCCAGCTCATACTCAGATTTGACAGCAATCATTCGTCCGCCCCACCAGTCACGGCTGGAAGAGAAAAGGAGGGGGAAGTGACTGTGTCAAGCAAAGTACCCTCCGACACAAACAGCAAATGACTACAGATGTAGATATTATTTCTGGGGCTCTCGCCTATCTGTATCCCGCCTCAGTTACACTACTGGCCATTAACATTGCTACACCACGAAGATGACGTGCTTCTGACGCGAAATTTAACCGACAGGAAGAAGATGCTGTTATATGCAAATGATTAGCTTTTCAGAACATTCACACAAGGTTGGCACCGGTGGCGACACCTGCAACGTGCTGACATGAGGAAAGCTTCCAACCAAATTCTTATACACAAACAGTATTGACCGGCGTTGCCCGGTGAAACGTTGTTGTGATGCCTCGTGTAAGGAGGAGAAATGCGTACCATCACGTTTACGACTTTGATAAAGGTCAGATTGTATCCTATCGCGATTGCGTTTTATCGTATCGCGACATTGCTGCTCGCGTTGGTCGAGATCCAATGACTGTTAGCAGAGTGTGGAATCGGTGGGTTCAGGAGGGTAATACGGAACGCCGTGCTGGATCCCGACGGCCTCATATCACTAGCAGTCGAGATGACAGGCATCTTATCCGCATGGCTGTAACGGATCGTGCAGCCACGTCTCGATCCCTGAGTCAACAGATGGGGACGTTTGCAACACAACAACCATCTGCACGAACAGTTCGACGACGTTTCAGCAGCATGGACTATCAGCTCGGAGACCATGGCTGCGGTTACCCTTGACGCTACATCTCAGACAGGAGCGCCTGCGATGGTGTAGTCGACGACGAACCTGGGTGTACGAATGGCAAAATGTCATTTTTTCGGATGAATCCAGGTTCTGTTTACAGCATCATGATGGTTGCATCCGTGTTTGGCTACATCGCGGTGAACGCACATTGGAAGCGCGTATTCGCCATCGCCATACTGGCGTATCACCCAGCGTGATGGTATGGGGTGCGATTGGTTACACGTCTCGGTCACCTCATGTTCGCATTGACGGCACTTCGAACAGTGGACGTTACATTTCAGACGTGTCACGACCCGTGGCTCTACCCTTCATTCGATCCCTGCAAAGCCCTACATTTCAGCAGGATAATGCATGACCGCATGTTGCAGGTCCTGTACGGGCTTTTCTGGATACAGGAAATCTTAGACTGCTACCCTGGCCAGCATATTCTCCAGATCTCTCACCAATTGAACACGTTTGGTCAATGGTGGCCGAGCAACTGGCTCGTCCCAATACGTCAGTCACTACTCTTGATCAACTGCGGTATACTGTTGAAGCTGCATGGGCAGCTGTACCTGTTCACGCCATCCAAGCCCTGTTTGACTCAATGCCCAGGCGTATCAAGGTCGTTAGTACTGCCAGAGGTGGTTGTTCTGGGTACTGATTTCTCAGGATCTATGCCCCCAAATAAGGTGAAAATGTAATGACATGTCAGTTCTAGTATAATATATTTGTCCAATGAATACCCGTTTATAATCTGCATTACTTCTTGGTGTAACAATTTAAATGTTCAGTAGTGCATTTCGTTAGTAAACGGTTCACCAAGTCTTCCTCGAATCTGTGCGGTAGCAGTGTGTTTCTGCCTCGTTGCCCATCCTCAGCATGTTTGAGAGGTGGCCCACACAGCCGAGCAGCGCCGTCCTGCCGCCGTCGCACGTCTGGCTGTCGAGGTCGCGTGTCGGGCGGCGCGATGCTTATCCTTATGCGGTCTGGGCTCACCAATCACCGCCGCCGGTAATTGACGCCGCCACAGGTTTTTTGCGGCTACGGCTGGGTCCGTGACGGCGCCTTCGCGGCTCTCATTTGTTCTCTTTTGCCCGTGGCGGCTTGTCACGTCTGGCAGGTTAATCGCCATCACACTCACCGCCGGCCCACGGTTTCTGTGGTGCCTGTGGACACTGGAAGGTCCAGCCACTCGGTACTTTGTCTCAACACACCCGCTGCAGCGATGTCCAGGAAGTGGATAAAATTATGAAACGCCAAAACCACAACACATTGCCATCGCTAATAAGGGGTAGGTAACCCGTTGGCATTCAAAACAGCTCCCAGTCGTCTCGGAATGGCTAAATACAGATCATGTATGGTGCTCAAGGGAATCTTATGATATTCTTCCTGCAAAACAGTGGTAAGTTCGGGTAACGATTATGGAGGTGGATAGCACCTTCTCTCCAAAGCAAACCTCCGTATTGCACGTTTATAGCTTCGACAGGATATTTTTCTCTTACGGGCATCTGCATCGCTGACGAGTCGTTTTGGAACCTCAACTCGCCATGGAATTCCCTGCTTTGGTGCTGACGTGATTCGCGAGTGTCGTCCTCTGATTTGTCTTCATATTCCTCTTCAATGATTGCCTGTCTCCATCACTCAACACACACTTACGTCCGCGTTGTGACGTAGCAGATGTTGCTTACTCGTTTTCCCTTTATGCGGTATAAATCTTCTATTGGTGCCTTTTGAAACAACGTGCACTTCGGCTACCTCTGTTACGAAAGCACCCACCATACGAGTACAAACAATTTAGCCATGCCCGACTTCACTTACCTCCGACATGATTCACTCAGCTACACAGAATACTGTGATAATCACGACCGACACCTGCAACTAATCGAGGATATTGCACAGACGCCGTTCTTATTCAAATACAACGCCTCAACCTGCAGGCATGGTTAGCATCTACATGTATGTCCAAGAATGCTTATTTTTCTGTCAAACTTGCACATATATAGGTCTATTTGTGCTTCATAGACTATATACCATGTGGCACGCGTCAAATAAGTATGCGTACCAATACACAGTAACTATCACCATTTCAATGAGCAAATTTTGATTCCGGAATGAACTTCTCAGTCTGCAGCGGAGGGCACGCTGTTTTGACACTTCATGGTAGATTAAAACTGTGTGCCAGACTGAGACTGAAACCCAGAACCTTTCTTTGTATTAACAGAACAATTCAGTCTTGTCATCGCTCTCTCTCACGCATTTTCCAAACTTGACAGAAGATATCTTGCATAATTTTCTGCCTAGGCGTGACTAAGCTATTTCTCCACGAAGTCCTTTCCTCCAGTCCTTGGCTGCCGAGGCAAGCAGTTCGTAGGGACAGCTAGAGGATCCATCGACAGGGAGCAGCAGCATAGCAGAAAGAATCTGTTTCAGGGATTCTAAACGGATCCATAGCCTAAGGCTACTGATCTGTCTTTTGTGGCCCTGTGTCTCTGTTCTCAAGTCTTCACTCTTTCTGTATTTGCCGGCCGTTTTGGCCGAGTGGTTCTAGGCGCTTCGGTCTTGAACGGAGCGACCGCTACGGTCGCAGGTTCGAATCCTGCCGTGGGCATGGATGTGTGTGATGTCCTTAGGTTAGTTAGGTTTAAGTAGTTCTAAGTTCTAGGGGTCTGATGACCTCAGCTGTTAAGTCCCATAGTGCTCAGAGCCAATTGAACCGTTTTTTTCTGTATTTATTTACTTAAAAAAGTGATTACAAAAACATCCACAACACTACAGAACTAAACTCCAAATATTCTCGCATTATTCATATCGGGAACATTCCGATGATCAGCTCTTACTAATGACAATGTATGGGGAAAATAAGCTGGAGATATGAATTGAAGTTTGTGTTGGGGGACGGCATTCGACTTGAGCAGTTCGTGCGGCAATGTAGATCATAGTGATGCAGTGGTGTAATGGTCAGCATTTCTGGCTAGCAAGTAAGAAGACCCAGGTTTGTGTCCCGGCCGCAGCACAAATTTTAATTCATTTCGTCAGCTTCCAACATTATCGTACATTTACTAATGAATTACTCGTGCGCCCACCGCACCACTACCAGGACGCTTGGAGTGAAACTCGCTTCTCTCCTATTCGTAAGGGAGTTAATTTGGCCGAAGAGCTTATGTTGACGTTGACAAAGAGAAAACGGATGCACGAACATTGGGTAAAGAAATGGAATGGTTTGAAGATACCCAATAGGCTAATAAAGGATCTATCTACCGAGGACTAAAATCATTTTCGAACAAGTAAAATGGATTTTTAATTCCTCTTGAACTATATTTCCAGCTCTTATACGAAAATGTAATGCGCGTATGCGAGATGCCACGCCAGCACTCATTAAATTATAAGTAACGTCGCGATATCTGACAACCAGAGACGCTTTCATCATTGCCATACACTACTAACAGTTCTATTTCTAAATTTTTTATGTTAAGGTCTTGGATGCTATGATAAGGATAAGGTACATAGGAAAGTAAGGTTTTTGTCTGAACAGCTCTGCTTTCTTTTTATTTTTAGGTTTAGTCAAGATCCTGATAGGCAACAGATGCTGTAAATCTTGACATTTCCTTTATCGGTAAGGTACGAGTTTTGTGAGCAAACGTTTTACTACTGTGCAGAACAGTCTGCCCACTGATTGCGCCAATACGGAAACTCTTTTGTTTACATAAGATTTTGTATTGTATTGTATTGTATGTTAACCGGGGGCCTAGAAACGACGGAGAGGCTCCGTCCCAGACGCACCCGCAGTGGTCCGTAACCCCGCGACGACTATCACAGTCCCTCCGCCGCCCCACACCGAACCACTCTTTCAGGGTTATTGTGCGGCACAGTCCCCGGTGGATACCCCCCCAACCCCTCCCCCTCCCCCCCCCCCCCCCCCTCAGGCAACGTCTCACACCAGACGAATGTAACCCCTATGTTTGCGTGGTAGAGTAACGGTGGTGTACGCGTACGTGGAGAACTTGTTTGCGCAGCAATCGCCGACATAGTGTAGAGGAGGTGGAATAAGGGGAACCAAGCCTCATTCGCCGAGGCATATGGAAAACCGCCTAAAAACCACCCACAGACTGGCCGGCTCACCGTACTCGACACAAGTCCGCCGGGCGGAAAGCCGTGCGTTAGTCACGCAGTTCCAGACTGTAACGCCTAGAACCGCTTGGCCACTCCGGCAGCACGCACTTAATCGTTATACTGCAATAAAAATACCTCTTCAATACTGACTCTTCGGCTCTAATGTGGATCTCATCAAGTGCACACTTCGTTGCAATATTTTTCGAATCTGTACACCACTTCAAATAGTGCTATGTTACTATACTAGAAATAAGTGAAATGCTTAGTTCTAGAATGAGGTTCCTGTCGTGCGCTGTAAGGTGGAATGTTCATGAAATTGACCGAAAATGTCAATTTTCAATTTATTTATTTATTTATTCGTAGATCTCAGGGACAATTAGATCGCAAAGTTTAAATCATTAAATCGCGTCCTAAGTACCTGAATAATAATTACGTGTGTGCCGCGTTCTTCCTGTCACACCCACTTTTTGAAGCAACAGTTCAGTACTACCTCCGTGAACAACGTTTCCATAGATTACTTAAACATAACTTGCACGGGATACATGCAGAAAGCTGTGATACATACTCTTTGGTTTCATAGATCTGTGACTCTGCTCCGTATCTCAAAAACAATAACAAAGTTGTAAGATGGAAAGCGAACTGGTGAACACAACTGACTCACAGAGAAGATGATAGACACTCTTGAAGTGTATTACGGCAAGGCTATCAGGCACAACCCATCCATTGTAAGTGACATGAAAAATGCAGTACGGGCTATGTATTTCCACATGATGTCATGAGACAAACATCCCAGTCATCATCTGTACCACATTAACTAGTGTAAATATCGATAGGCTCACAGTGATAAAAGCCTCTACATTCACGAGGAGAGTCCTCCAATTTTTATCTTGGATGTTTTCAAGCCCACTTAAAGGTTTCTGGTCGATTCTGAACTTCTAAACTAGTGTGTTCATGCCGATTCAGATTCCAAATGAGTCTCTAAATTCACTCATATGGGAAACCATGTCCTAAAACGACATTTTTGTCTGCTACAGTTGTCAGAATTGCAATTTATGATGCAGCTGAAACGTCAGTTGATATGGTAAAGGGAAAGATGGCAGAAGACAAGAAACCAGAAGGGAAGCCTAGAAGGGAAATAGGACCCTGAGTACAAATCTGGATATTTCAGAACAGGAGAAATAAGAAAAGACTTTGGGTTGACCTTTAAATTGCATTTCCTGAAAATTATTCTTTTAAGTTTATGTACCTTTTTCTCGGAATGTATGAAGCCTACAATTATGAAATTTCGTACATTTATTTCTATGAATCCAATAAAAGTCGTCTCAAGAGTAAATTTTGAAATTCTGAGTAAGCAGATATATGCTTGAAATTCTGCATGAATTTTACATTATAGTTACAGAATTATAATTAAACGATTCTTCTATTCGATATATTCAAAAAATATTCGTGAGACAAGCTTACTTTACTCAAAGAGATCAAACAGACAAAATTTTGTAGGTATCTCTTGGATAGCGTTTGAGAAAAAGGTATTGTATTATTTTTTGAAAATAAAATTTGTAAATTCCATAAAACAGTTAAATTGTACATGGTATAGGCACGCGTATTCAAATACAGAGATATGTGAACAAGAAGAATAAGGCGGAGCGGTGGGCAACGCCTGTATACTTGTAAGACAACGAGCATCTGGCACAGTTGTTAGATCGGTTACTGCTGCTACGACGGCAGGTTATCAACATTTAAGTGAGTTTGAACGTGATATTATAGTCGGCGACGACACAGCATGTCCGACATAGTTACGAGGTGGGGATTTTCCCGTTCGACCATTTGAAATGTGTACTGTCAATATCAGGAATCCGGTAAAACATCAAATCTCCGACATCGCTGCGGCCGGAAAAAGATCCTGCAAGAACGAGACCAACGACGACTGAAGAGAAATCGTTCAACGTCACAGAAGTGCAACCCTTCCGCAAATTACTGCAGACTTCAATGCTGGGCCATCTACAAGTGTCAGCGTACGAATCACTCAATGAAACGAAATCGACGTCGGCTTTCAAGGCCGAAGGCCCACTCATCTACCCATGATGACTGCACGACACAAAGCTTTATACCTCGCCTCAGCTCGTCGACACCGACATTGGACTGTTGATGAGTGGAAACATGTTGCCTAGTCGGAAGAGTATCGTTTCAAATTGTATAGAGCGGATGAACGTGTACGAGTATGGAGACAATGTCATGAATCCATGGACTCTGCATGTCAGCAGGCTACTGTTCTAGTTTGTGGAGGCTCTGTAGTGATGTGGGACGTGTGCAGTTTGAGTGATATGGGACCCCTGATACGTCTAGATACGACTCTAACAGGTGACACATACGTAAGCATGCTGTTTGCTCGCCTGCATCCATTCATGTCCAATGTGCATTCCGAGAGACTTGGACAATTCCTGTAGGACAATGCGACACTACACACGTCTAAATTGGCTCCAGGAACACACTTCTAAAGTTTAAACACTTCCGCTGGCCACCAAACTCCCCAGACATGAAGATTATTGACAATATCTTGGATGGCTTGCAAAGTGCTGTTCAGAAGAGATCTCCACCCCTCGCACTCTTAGGAGTTATGCACAGCCCTGCAGGATTCATGGTGTCAGTTCGCTCCAGAACTACTTCAGACATCAGTCGAGTCTACGCTACGTCGTATTGCAGCACTTCAGTGTACTCTGTCCTGCAAGGAAGTTAAAAGTAAGTGTGTTTTCATTTAATGTAAAGCCGGGTACAAAATTTTAAAATAATGTGTGCCTTTCGTGAACGTGCCCCCTTAAGAACATTTTCAATTATAAAGAATATATTTAGTGGAAGACAAAGCCCATTATTTTGCCATGATACCAGCTATTCACGTACATAAAGAAAACAGTCAAGACGTGTGCTGTCCTACGAACGAGAGCGGAATTAAGACAGATTTATCTAGCAGCAATTGCTGAAACTGGAAGGGGACAGGTAGAAAAGCGACTTCGCGCAAGAAAGACCTTTCAACCTTTGCAAAAAAAAAAGTACAGTGCGCAAGTGGGATGTTTCCCTGTGTACGTTGACTTACGTTAGTGGTGTTGAGGTCATGCACGCACACGTAATTAATTCCTGTGGAAACCCGGTTAAGCGCAGGCCTCCTTTAAGGAGGCTTCGTAAGTCTTCAGCTCGCTTTGACGGGTTATACCTGCTGTGCCGTGCCGAAGGTTGAGCTCCGTGGCAGGAGGACCGGGCGTGAGTCAGGGTCCTGTTGGCGTCCGCTTGATCGCAGCTTAGCGGGCCGGGCGCCACTCCCTCGCGATGAGTCACCTCTCCACTCCAGAGCAGCCAAGTGGTGGGGGCGGCGGCGGCGGCAGAGGTGGAGGCGTTTCGGTGCGGAGGCCAAGGCTGTCACCGTGCGCTGACTCTCGCGTCGCGCCGGGCGGTCACTCTAGACTCTAGAGTCTACATCTTCTGTTCTTACTTAGTAAAGGGCAATGACACTGTGCTTTCGATTCGTGCTCGTGGATCACCAGCGGTAGATGCCACGCTGGGAAATACTGGAAGCGAATTTTACCTGGTAGTCTTTGGAATCTTGACCCTACTGTGTACTGGAGTCTTGCTAGGCTGGTGTTTGGGTCGATCCCTATTTCGGCAGTTTGATTAAACGTTTGCACTCCAGTGGTATGTACCGAGCGAGATGGCGCTGCGGTTGACACTCAATCCGCATTCGACAGTAAGAATAGTTGACCATGCACTAGAGATATATGTACCCAGTAGTACGGTTAACAATGGGAGGGATCGTGCATGGTAAACGGTCACTGTATAGAAACTTCTAAAGAAACAGAAGCTACTGCCTAAGAGGTGTAAACCAAAGCATAGGTCTATAGATGGGGAGATGCTAAATGACACGCGTTTAGCTGTCAAGAGGGCACTGACTACCTTAGCAGAATATTGCCGAATGATCTTTCACAAAACCCCAAGAATTCTGGTCGTTTTTAAACGTTGTTAGTGGCTCCAAAGGTTGCGTTCAGTCACTCGTGGATGACAGAGGAACTGAAATTAGGGGTAGTAAAGCAAAAGCATGTATGCTTAACTATTTTTTTTTTAAATTAGCCTTAAAAATAAGAACCCAGGAGAATTCCCCTATTTAATCCTTGTACCACCGAAGAAAATTGCTGTAATAAGTGTTAGTGCCTGTAGCATTAGAGAAACACATGAAATCATTAAAACTGACACAAATCTTGAGGGACCGAGGGAATCCCTGACAGATTGTGTACTGTCCCTCTCCTACCTATAACCTGTCATACATCCCTCTAACAAAAACCCGTGCCCAGCAGCTGTAAAAAAGCAATGGTGTAAGATGGCAAGAACTGTGCCCCTCACATGAAGTCATTAAAGATCACCTAACTCACGTTGAGCGAACAGTAAGGCTGATCAAAAATGACTGACAGGCACAGTGCATCTTGTAGAGGGTATAGTATGGACGTATCGGAATAATTAATGTTCGGTGATGGTTTTAAAGTAATTCACATGACATGAAAAACTTTGTGGAAACTCGTCGATTTACTGGAGGCTAGTTTAACCCAGGGAAGTATAGACAGTGACCGTGGCAGGCCGGTGGGGGAGCGGCGAAGGGAAGCGACAATAGGCAGCTTAGGGCGGCTCAAGCTCTGAGAAAGCGGTAACGGGGGGCCTTCGGCTGCCTTAAGATGAGTGACAGTGAGTCGGTGGTTGACCCCATGCTGGTGTACCGGGAAGCAGACGGAGAACTTGTACACCTGTTGACAAATGTCCGTCGTCCCGTTTTCAGTGAAACATACGAGAAAGCCGCGCAAAGCTACGGCGGAACGGTCAGCAGAGGTCAAAATATGACTATAGCAACTTCACGCTGAATTCACGGTCCGCAGAGCCTGAAGTAAATCAGGTGAAGAGCGACAGAATGAAATACGCCGGCCTCCGATGGGAACGTAGGACAGAGGAATTTGAAGTAGTCTCCTTGGAGTCAAAATTCCGGAAAACTTGGTGTTTGTGCAGACGCTAACTTTGATGGGTGGCCTGGGAGGAGCCAAATAGCAGAAGTAGAGAGGAAAGGAAATTTTGTGGGAATTTGTTCACTTCCCAGAGCAGGCATTGGTCGGCGCTGCGAAGCGACGCATAATTAACGTGACTTGCGCTGCGATTGGCGTACTTGATTTTGCTGGAGGGGAAACCGAGGCGAAGAGTGGACTGGCAGAAGTCTCCGTAGAAGTCTTCCGTTCCCAGACTGCCTAGAGTGCGGACGTGGCGTTCTTGACTCAGCTTGCCTGAGAAAGAGTGAGCATCTCTGCAGTTTAGGACTTAGCAAAGGGAACGATTGAGCTTGGAGATAGGAAGTTTTGGTTCAGCTATATACTGAGCAAGATAGCTAAGAGTGAATAGACGAGCGCAGCCTTGCAGCACCACGAAGTCGGCCGACGTCCACACAACGACGCCGCTCCGGTGATGTTGCACCCGCTCTGGCATGAGTTAGGCCACTGATTAATTTGTTGGATCACGTCGGCAAAGTTTCCATGAGGGTTTCATGGGCCGTGTATTGCAGAATTCTTCTCGCACTTCGCATTACGCCTGGGTCAGTCGATAGGAACTACTTTTGAGTATCGCGCTTTACTCCACGCAAACGCAATTTATTACCACTGCCTGTTAGGAGAGTCTTGTAATGTCATGATTGAAGGTCTTGAGTTAAAATAAATTTGTGCTAATAGACTGCATCTGTTTTCAATCAAGTAGTTGAAATCCTATGTCACTTTCTTAATTAATTTTATTTTCAACGTTTGCATCTGGTGTTCAATAGCTGAATATAACATCAATGTGCACCCCTTTTTAATTAAAAGTGGTCAATCTGAATAAATTAATGTCAACACTGCCACCGCAGTTCAATCACAGGGCCATATTACTCTTTTGCGTTATCCGATATTGCGCAGTTTTGCACTCTCTGTTGATCTGTTAGTCATTTAGTTGGGGTGAACACACGCCAAAACCAGCTAAGTGACGGGTGGGGTGTTACAATGGGTCACCCCATTTACAATAAGGATAGGGGAAATCACCCACGAAACTACTGAGCAACACTTTTGATATTGATTTGTTGTAGAATCTTAGAACATATTCTGATATCAATATAATGACAGATTGACCTCCTCTGTGTCAACCAGCAATGATTCCAAAACAATGATCATATGAAACCCAACTCGCAATTTTCTCACATGACATATTGAAAGCTTTGAATCAAGGCACTCCGGAAGATTCAGTATTTCTTGATTTCTGAAAAGCATTTGACTCAGTATCACATCTACGCATATTGTCAAAAGCACGATCAGTTGGGGTATCACTCGAAATTTGTCACTGGACTGACGATTTTGTTGTAGGGAGGACGGAGTATGTTATCTTGGATGGACAGTCATCGTCAGATGTAGAAGTAACTACGAATGTGTCCCAGGGAAGCGTATTGGGACCCTTGCTGCTCATGTTGTATACTAATGACCCTGGGGGCAATACTGATAGTAACCCCAGACTTTTTGCAGTGATGCAGTTATCTGAAGCACTATCTGAAAGAAGCCGCATAAATATGCCGCCAGATTTTGAAAAGATTGCAGAGTTGTGCAAAGATTGGCAACTTGACTAAATGTTCAGAAATGTGAAACTGTGCGCACCTGGATGTAACAATTAGTAGGGATATGAAGTGAAACTATGACATAGTTACAGTCGTGGGTAAAACATTTAGCAGACTTGGGTTTATTGGTAGAGTACTAGGAAAGTGCAGTTAATCTAGAAAGGAAATTGCTTATAAATCGCTTGTGAGACTCTTGCTAGAATACTGTCCAAGTGTGTGGAAACCGTACCAAATAGGGATAACAGCGGATAATGACCATACGTAGAGAAGGGCAGCGCAAATGGTTACAGATTTGTTTGATCCTGGGAGAGTGTTACAGGGATCATGAAAAAATGAACTGACAGGCGCCCGAAGGTTGATAAGCTATCCGAGAAAGCCTACTTACGAAGTTTAGAGAACTGGCTTTAAATGATTATTCCACAAATATGCTGCAACCCTCGACATTCTGTCCCCGTAGGGATTGTGGGAACAAGGCTAAATTAGTTGCAGCACGCACGGAGGCATTTACACGACCGTTCTTCTCGCGTTCCATACGTGAATGGAACGGGAAAAAACCTTAATAACTGGTACAATGGGAAGTATGATCTGCCACGCACTACACAGTGGTTTGCAAAGTGCAGATGTAGATGTAGATGGTGGTACAAATCAGCGTTGTGCCAGCCAGATTTAGAGTTTCCGATCTCCCCCTAAATCGCGTAACGCAAATGTTAGAATGGTACCTTTGAAACGAAACAGCAGATTCCCGTCCTATACTTAACCTTTTCGAGCTCGCTGTGCGTCTCTAGGGGGCCTCGATATCGACGATACTACAAACTCTCATCTTATTTCCATCTTCCAGCACAAAACTGGAATAGTACCTGCAAAAACAGGGCTGAATTGTTTCGACGATTTTGGCTCTGAGCACTATGGGATTTAACTTCTAAGTTCATCAGTCGTATAGAGCTTAGAACTAACTAACCTAAGGACATCACACACATTCACGCCCGAGGCAGGGTTCGAACCTGCGACCGTAGAGGCCGCACGGTTCCAGACTGTAGTGCCTAGAACCGCTCGGTAGCGCCTAGAACCGCTCGGCCACACTGGTCGGCGTTTCGACGATTTTCCTGTATTTAATTACTATTCCGTCTGCAATGACCCATTGACGAGAAGGCTTTAAAAAGATACACATTATTATGGCACTCCAAGTAATGTTTATTGATTGCTGCACTACACATCAAAGTGACACAGAAACATGATACTCATTTTCAACATAGTCACCGACTCAACAATAGTTAGAATGTTCTACCAGTCCTTCAGTTCCTCGATAACCGAATTCCGCTCTTTGGTCACGGACCCATTCTTGAGCCACTGTATGAACGTCTTCATCATTGGAAAAATCTTCCCCCCCCCTCCCCCCCCCCCCCCCCCCCCCCCGCCCTTTCAGCGTGGTACGGATATCGCGTGTTGCAAGCTCTGAGCTTCCCGATGAGCACCACCCACGTGTTTCCGGACTTGGTCAAATTGCTGGCACCATTCCTCTACAGCGTACTTTGGAGTACGTTCCCAGAAGCCGCGTGATTTCACTCCCGCACTGTAGTGCGCCTGTTAACCGTACCGCGTGAGAACTGTGTATTCAGGAAACGCGGAACATGGACTCTCTTCTGACAATGTGCTACTCTTGTTGTACAGTGGTCTTCATGTGGGACGACATGTGTAACTTAGTTTTTCAAGTCTCCCGGTAGAAAACCTTAGCAACAGTAATCTTACAGAAAAAGACACCCTTTTGCATGCTGTCACTTCTCGAACATCCTGTTTCAGTGTTCTGAACTGCCTGTGTAGCACTAGAAGTCTCCTTGCTCTACATACTGTAAAGTAGGTGTTAAATGAAATCACAGTACGGGGGCAAAGGAATAACAGAGTGATTTCAAATTATGTAACCTTCTACTTTAAGTACCGTAGGCTTCTACCACATAAAGCACAGGATTGCAGCAGACTGCTATTTGTCAGACAGAGTCGGTGACCGATAAGGCGTCACACGTCCGCCTTTTTATACACGTAACTTTCCCCATTCAGAGGCGAAACTACCAATGTATAAGAGGCTATCAGAAAGCTTTCATTCCAAGGCTGTACAATCCAGACTCGGTATACAAATCAGGCAAAATCGCTGTGAGTACTGAGGCAATCATCCCACCTACGCACCAGATTGAAGATACCCATTCGGTTAACGCCGTGTGCTGCTGCTGCGTAAGAAGTCTGTATCTGCTTGTTGTACATCCTTGTTCGACAGAAAGCGCCAACCCTATAAGGGACCGAAGGAGTGATAATCGCAGTTGGGAGACATCAGGGCTAAAGGGCGGATGCTCGAATGCTTGCTACTTGAGTTGGCGTAATTTCAGCTTTATGACACTTGCGATATGGGGACGTGAGTTATCATGAAGAAGCAGCATCGTAGCCACACCATTCCACATCGGCGGTTTCGACAGACAGGCTGCCCCATAGCCGGCTGCGGTGGCCGAGCGGTTCTAGGCGGTGCAGTTTGGAACCACGCCGCTGCTACGGTCGCAGTTTCGGATCCTGCCTCGGGCATGGATGTGTGTGATATCCTTAGGTTACTTAGGTTTAAGTAGTTCTAAGTTTAGAGGACTGAAGACCTCAGCTGTTCAGTCCCACAGTGTTTAGAGCCATTTGAACCATTTGCTGCCCCATACATATTCTTCCTTCTCCAATGGATGTTTACCGGTGTTTGTCCTTCGGCAGCAAAGGAAAGAGTACAGCGCATTGGTCCTGTTTGGATGCATTTGGTAAAGACGTCGCCAAAGTTCCTATTTCCGCATTTGTCACACGCACATCGGAAAGACACGAATGATACACTAAATTCTTGCCTACATGTCCGCATCGGAGTTGCTCTACGGTGCAGCAACGCTCTCGAACAGAAACTTTTTGATCGCCCCTATTTATTGACAACATTAGTTCCTTACCTAGGTTTTCGGAAGCTGAATGCTCAAGTGTAACTGTCTGCAGTCTATCGGTGACAGAGAGATGATGAAGGAGAAAGTTGGTAGGTAAAGTTGCGCTTAATGGACCTAGATGGTCAGTCGATGCCGACCGACCGCCGTCTCATCCTCTCTCAGTGGCGTCATTGGATGCAGGATGGACGGCCGTGAGATCAGCACACCGCCGCTCTACTGCTTCTTGTTGGGTTTCTTGACTGGAACTGCTAATGCTCCGTCGAGCAGCTCCTCAGTTGGCTCCACGAGACTCAGTACACGCCATTCCAATCCTCCCACCAAGGAAAAATCCCTTACAACGCCGCGAATCACTGGCGTCCCCCGCATGTCAACAGCAATGACCACTCACCTACGGAGGAGGACGATGAATAGGAAAATAATCATTATTTGTGAGCTTACTACGAATAAGTTCGCTTTATTGTGTTTGCTGTATGTGTGCTCGTACACTCCGGAAAGTCACATATACAGTGAGGTGACAAAAGTTATGGGATGCCTCCTAATATCGAGTTGGACCTATTTCTGTCCGGCTTAGAGCAGAAACCCGCCGTGGCATGGACTCAAGAAGTCGCTGGAAGTTCCCTACAAAAATATAGAGCCATACTGCCTCTATAACAGTACATAACTGTGAAAGTGTGGCCGGCGAAGGATTTTGTGCACACCTTTTATGTCCCATAAATGTTCGATGACATTTGTATGGGCGCTATGAGAGGCCAAATCGTTCGCTCGTAGTCCAGAATGTCCTTAAAAAGAGTCGCGAACAATTGTGCCGACAAAATGGCGCATTGTCATCCACTGCCGGCCGCGGTGGTCTAGGCGCGCAGTCCGGAACCGTGCGACTGCTATGGTCGCAGGTTCGAATCCTGCCTCGGGCATGGATGTGTGTGATGTCCTTAGGTTAGTTAGGTTTAAGTAGTTCTAAGTTCTAGGGGACTAATAACCACAGCAGTTGAGTCCCATAGTGCTCAGAGCCATTTGAACCATTGTCATCCACAAAAATTCCATCGCTGTTTGGCAATTTGAAGCCAACGAATGGCTGCAAATAGTCTCCAAGTAGCCGAATAGACCAGAGGCCCCAGTCCATTCCATGTAAAGAAAGCCCACACCATTATGGAACGACTATCAGCTTTCACGGTGTTGACAGCTTGGGCCCATGGCTCCGAGGGGTCTGCGCCACACTCGAACCCTACCATCAGCTCTTACCTACTGAAATCGTGACTGATCTGTTCAGGCCACGGTTTTCCAGTAATATATGGTCCAACCGATATGGTCAGTGGGCCTAGGAGAGGCGCTGCAGTTGACGTCGTGCTATTAGCAAAGGCATTCGTGTCGGTCATCTGCTACCACAGCCCATTAACGCCAGATTTCGCCGCACTATCCTAAGGGATACGTTCGTTGTGCGTGCTACTTTGATATCTGTAAGTTATTTCACGCTGTGTGGGGCAACGGCCTTGCCGCAGTGGCTACACCAGTTCCCGTGAGATCGTCGAAGTTAAGCGCTGTCGGGCGTGGTCGGCACTCGGATGGGTGACCAATCCGGACCGACATGCGCTGTTGCCGTTTTTCGGGGTGCACTCAGCCTCGTGATGCCAATTGAGGAGCTACTCGACCGATTAGTAGCGGCTTCGGTCAAGAATACCATCATAACGACCGGGAGAGCGGTGTGCTAACCCACGCCCCTCCTATCCGCATCCTCTGCTGAGGATGACACGGCAGTCGGATGGTCCCGGTAGGCCACTGGTGGCCTGAAGACGGAGTGCTTTATTTCACGCAGTGTTGCTCGTCTGTTAGCACTAACGAGTCTCCGGAAACGCCGCTGCTCACCGTTACTAAGTGAAGACCGTGAGCCTCTGATGGGCCGACCGTGGTTTAGAGATAGTGGCAGAAATCTGGCGTTCCCGGCACACTCTTGACACTATGTATCTGTGAATATTGAATTCGTTAACGATGTCTCAAATGGAATGTCCCATGTGTCTAGCTTCAGTTACAATTCCCGTCGAGTGGCCATAATCACCACGTAAACCTTTTCACATGAATCATTTCAGTCAGCTCCGGCAATACATTGCCCTACTATACCTGGTGTACACGATACTACTGTCATCTGTAACTGTACATATCGGCCGGCCGTGGTGGCCGAGCGGTTATAGGCGCTTCAGTCTAGAACCGCACGACCGCTGCGGTCGCAGGTTCGAATCCTGCCTCGGGCATGGATGTGTGTGATGTCCTTAGGTTAGTTAGGTTTAAGTAGTTCTGCGTTCTAGGGGACTGATGACGTCAGATGTTAAGTCCCATAGTGCTCAGGGCCATTTGAACCCATTTGTACATATCGCTAGCCCATGACTTTTGTCACTTCAGTGTACGTGTTCAGGCTTGCATATCGCGTGACGTACGCCGCCGTGTTTTGGGCACGGCAGGAGTTGCTGCTAGTGGGTGGTGTGCCGCGTGACACAGCGAGGGAAGGGTCGCCGCTGAGGACCCAGGTGGGCGTGTCCCCGGCGGGGCGCCGGCGCACTTCCGGCCAGGCCACGCCCAGCCGCAGTCGCGTGGCGCCGCCTGCCCTCTTCTGTTCTGCTGGGGGGGGGGGGGGGGGGCGGCAGGGCGAGGGTGAGGGCATCAACGTCGGTAACGAGCTGCTTCCAGGGATACAGCTGTTGGCACTCACTGTCTGCAACTTACACATCGTGTTTCAGACTCTTTGCATTAAACTAATAGTGCAATATCGGGTCATGGAGAACTAAAATGTACGCTGATACTTTTTGTGACTAGTTTTCGGTGGGTTATGTCCCTGAAGGCTTCAGGGCGTGTGAACACCTTATGTGTTGCCTACCATCCAGTCATCTGCTCCGTAGGAAATGTGGTAGGTGAAGCAAAAGTTACGTTCCCTGATTCACTTCCAAAATACTTTTATCCGCTTAGAGACACTCTCACTTAAGGTTTTATTGTTGAAGACGCTATCAGTTTACTTGGATGTGTGCACACACTGCCAGTTCGGTGAAGTCTCCGTCGTTCAAGGGCCGGCGAATACCAAAGAGCGCCTAGCGACGTCTGTCTCTAAGAGAAGTTGTTTTCTATGATGTGGTCTCTCACTTCTAGACGTTTGATTCAAAGACTTTGAAACACCCTGTATGGTGTTCCTCCGTCTGCTCCGTATAAGACACTACAGGACCAACAAAATACGATTAACTACATCTACACGTATACTTAGCAAACCACTGAACACTTTGTGGTGAAGGGTACTTCGTACAAATATTAGCTTAACTCAGTTCACTTTCATTCGCGTTCCGAGAGGGAGAAAAAAAGTGTTTATATGGCCCAGTACATATGTTAATCTCGATCATCTTATTTTCGTGGTCCCTACGCGAGATATACGAAGGCGGCAGCAGAACACTATAGGTTTTCGAATGAATTTCCCTTAGTCTTTCTTCCAAAGGTTCCCATTTAAGTTCTCCGAACCTTTTTGTTACACCTTCCTATTGCCTATAATGACTTGTTACTATACTAGCAGCGCGTCTCTGAATTCGTTGAGTGTCTTCTATCATACGTACTTGATAAAGAGTCCAGTCACTGGAACATTAGCCTACCTTAGAACTGGTCAAACCAGTGCCTTGTATGCGATTTCCTTTACAGGTACATGACACTTTCCCAGAACTCTTCCATGAAGTCTAGATCTTCCATTCGTCTTCCCTGTTTCTGATTTTACATCTTCGCGCAGTTTCACTTAACTTGTGATACGAAATCACGTAGGAAGCATGGACTATAATGTAAATTACTGTTCTAATGGATCACTTAAAAACAGCAAATCCGTTGCTGCTAAAAAAATTAAAAAATTAAATAATAATATTTGAAGTCTTTCGGGCTTAGGACATCCTCACAACTACAAACAAAAAGCCTTTATACATAGCATAGCATCACATGTGTACACTCTCAACATCAGTACTCAGCCCACACAAGTTTTAGCACCAATGCTGAGAGTGTACGTTTGTGGCGATATAATATGTATAAATTTTTTATGCTTGGTGTTGTCAGGAAGGGCTAAGCCCGAAACGCGTCAAGTGTAAAAGATTTTAAACAAGAAGGGGTCTGATGGTTTTAATGCATCATCTTATAGTGCTTCTTACGAGGATCGTTCAATAAGTAATGCCCCACATAAAAAACCATTAATATGCATACACAAATGTCCTTAATGGTGCTTCGCGTTAGATGTTTGTTCTGTGCGCCGTTGAAGTTTTGAACCGTTCTGGCAGAGGTCAGAGCCGTAGTACAGCGTTAAAATGGCGTCTACATAGAACTCACATCACAAGCAGCATACTGTTATTGAATTCTTGTGTGCAGAAAAAGAAACCGTGGTGAACACCCATAAAGGTTTGTATGCAGTGTATGGCGATGCTGCAGTTGATAGGAGTACAGATGGGCGATGGGTAAAGAAAGTTAAAGCCTCAGGAAATGCAGGAACAGAGCTCCATGATCAGCCACGTTCGGGACGTGTCACAACCACTGCTCCAGACATGCTGAATCGTGCGGATGTCATTATTCGTGCCGACCGGCGCATCACAACTCGACAGTTGGCTCTGCGGTTGTCGGTCAACATTGGAAGTGCGTCTCCAGTGATCGAGACTCTCGGATATTAAAAGAGATTCTCACGATGGGTTCCACGAATGCTCACAACGGACTATCAGATTCAAAGATAGGCCATCTCATCTGAATTGTTGGAGCGGTTGGAGACCCACGGAGAGGCCTTTCTGTCACGGATCGTAACGGTGGACGAAAGCTGGGTGCACCACTTTGCCCCGGAAACAGAGGCAGTTCGTGGAGTGGCATCATCCTCATTCACCACACAAGAAGAAATTCAAGACAACCCCCTGTGCCGAAAGAGTCATCGTGACAGTCTTATGGAATTGTAATAGCGTCATTCTCGTGGATGTGATGCCGAGAGGGTCAACCATCAATTCAGAGGCATACGTGAAGACTCTGAATAAACTCAAGAACCGTTTCCGACGTATTCGATCGGACAAGAATCCAACAGAAATCTTTCTCCAACACGAGAATGCACGTCCACACACAAGTCTGAAAACCCGGGAACACATTGCCAAATTGGGTTGGACATCATTGCCTCATCCACCCTAGAGTCCAGACCTCGTACGATAAGACTTCCATCTCTTTGAGCCGCTTAAAGACTCTCTATGGGGAATACACTTTGAAGTTGGCGAGAGTGTCACTCATGGAATGAAAACATGCATACATCTACAGGACAATAGCCTTTACCAGCAGTGAATACATGCTCTTCCACAACGTTGGCGTACAGCTGCAGAGCGTGATGGAGACTGCGTAGAAAAATAGGAGATGGACAAGACATGTTGATGTATATTGTCACCAAATTCTGAGTCTAAACAATAAATATGTTCTGAGAAAAAAAAAGTGGGGCATTACTTATTGAACGACCCTCGTACAATTGCATCTAAATATTTGTACGGTACCACTAATCCTGTAATCGGATACTGTAAGCTGCTGTCTTTTTATAATGGGCATAATCAGGAAAGAATGAGGTTTATTTCATACGTGATTTCTGGCAGTCTAAATAAACGACCTGACTTTCAGCAAAAAAGGAAAAAAACCGTAATTTCATCCATAACGGATGTTACATGAATTTAAAAGTTTGTAGTTAATAAAACTGAAAATAATTCAATACTTGGCAGTTTCGACCTGATAAACTCATAATGAGTATTTTTTAAAAGACATCATATCGCAGTTGACTGGAGAAATAATTTATTTCACGTTTGCAATTTTGTCCTTAATCACGTCAATGACAAGTAGTAGTGCGAAAGATAACAAAAAAATTAATAAAATACAGAATGAATACATGAAATTGTGCAAAAAAAGTCATGATTATTGTAATACATTGCAAAAATGGCAAAAATAATACGTCATATATTGCTTCAGCACATGTCTAACTTTAAAATCGTTCGAGCTGACCTTATTCACAGTAAGAATACAGCAGCATTAAATGTATTCGAAGCTCCGTACATCGTAGAAGGATGTAAATGACATAAACTATTATTAACGTTAACATCCTTAACACAAATCACAGTAAATGAACGTTTTCATACACTGCCTACATGTGAACTGCTCAGTTCTTCTTGTCAGAGATGTTACATTCCACCGATAACAAATGTAAGGTTGCTATTATATCATCATTCTACGGTTGTTAACAACATATATATGCAAAGGTATAGTCGTATGGTATAGAGTTATAATTTTCCATCCTGTTCTTCTGAATCGCATGACTATAACATTAAATACAAAATTGTATGTTGTCAATAAATGTAAAATGATGATATGATACCAATCTTATAGTTGTTATCACTGGGATATATCATCTCTCGGAGAATAACAAAGAAAATACGACTTGTAAATGCATTTTCGCGCCAATTGCCTCAGTTCACATGTAGACAATGTATGGAAACGTTCATTTACTATGATTTGTGTTAAGGGTGTTAACTATTATTAGTAAGATTGGTATCATATCATCATTTTACATTTATTGATAAGATACAATTTTGTATTTAATGTTATAGTCATACGGTTCAGAAAAACAGGACGGAAAATTGTAACTCTATACCATAAGACTATACCATTGCATATATATGTTGTTAACAACTGTAGAATAATGATATAACAGTAAGCTTACAATTGTTGTCGGTGGAATGTAATATCTCTGACAACAAGAACTGAGGAGACAAGGACGGTTTCGGTTTACTTCTGGGTCAAACATGGTAGTTTTGGGAAGTTCCCCTCATTATTCCTCATTATTTTCGAATCGTTAACTTGGAAAAATGGTATCGTTAATCATTTTTATAACATAAAGCATATACTTTGCATATATTAATTAAATATGCCTACATTTTTTCAAAGCAGTTTGTCTTATTACCAAACTTAATTCTTTAAGCACGAGACCTTTTCAAACTGTTCGACTAAATTATGTAATCAATAACAATTTCAGAATTTTGCCTCCCTCTTGTATTAATTTCGGTGTAAGCCCGTGACCCTGTCTGATGATGTTTTGCCGATCTGTATGTGGGTGAATTGACTACACTAACTATAGGTCTCAGAGGAACTTCTTCCTTTTGTATCATCGGCAATCCATAAACCTCGGGAGGTCTGGTGGTACGTGGCATTAATTACATCACCACTTTTTCTGGCATACCAAAGGTTTTCATTAATTTCCTTGCTTAAGGTGCTCCCTTTATTAGAAGATGATACACATCGGAAACTTAGTCGCGATCCAACACAGTCCATCATCACAGAAACAATTTCATTTATTTTTAGAATAATGGCGTTTTAGAAATTTTCAGTCTCTCCGTCGTACCTAAACGACTGGAAAAAAATAAGCGCAGCCTTTAGAGGTTCCCAATTCAGTCCAAATTTATTGTTGTTACAGTGCATATGGAGCACATGAAATGATTATATTTACAAATCAATAGCACAAGCGATTCTGAGGTGTCACGTATCGACCCATGCTGGAACATCCATATTAGTACGTAGTTAGCTTCCACGGGCGGCAATGGAGGCGCTGGCGTCCAGTCAATAGTACAGATGGCGAATACTGTCGTAAGATAGCTTAGGCCCCTGCTCACTTAGTTCTTTGATACTTGCTGGTTGACAAGTCGCACGAGACAATTCTCATCCCACCATATCCCACATGTGCTCGACTGGAGACAAGTCGGGAGATGGCGCTGACCAACGAAATTGCTGCACCTCTTGCAAAGACGGTGATTTCACAGGCAATGTGTGGGGCGAGCATTATCCTGTTGGAACAACACATGACCTTCTTATTGCAAGAACTGCTAAAGAACTGGTTTAAAAACGTTCTTCCCTCCAGAAACACCAAAGATGAACGAGGGTTGTAGCTTGTCGCACGCCAAATCATAAGGTCTGCGTTGGGGAGTGTCTTTGATGAACGCACTCTTCGAGAAAGCGCTCACCAGGCCTACGTCGAACGCTAAGACGACCATCACTTGTGTGCAGGCAGAATCTGCTTTCACCACTGAAGATCACGGTGCGCTAGTCAATCTTCCAAGTGATGCTCTCATGGAACCGTTAGTCGAGGTGTGTAAGTCGATGCTGTGGCTTGAGTGGAAGACTGGCTGGAAGTGTGCGTGCCCGTAATCCCACAGCTAATAACGGATTCGCAACAGTTCGCGTTGACACGTCTGGGTTCAAAAGCCCTCTTATCTGCGGCAGTGACAGCTGTGCGAAATGCCGCTACGACGATCCTGGCGGGTGTGTGTGCTGTGTGGACATCCAAAACCTCGTCTACGCGTCTGAGAATGTTCACGTGACCATTAATACCAGCATCATTGCACGACTAATGAAGCACACGTCCAGTTTGTACGGCATTTTTCCAAAAGACCCACCCCACCACTCTGAAGGCCATAATCTGGCCCCTTTCAAACACGCTCAGTTGCCTACAGGAAGCATAAGCGCACCTCCGTGCCACGGTTCCCTGTTTGCTTCACGTGTTTGCACCACACTGACAACGGGAGGCCACAACGATTGGAACACGGATTTGCTGTAAACTTCGTACACTCGTAGAACTCCACGAGGACAACAAAATATGTAAGCAGTAGCGCTTACTTCTCAAGCGTTACTGAGAAAATCGCAAGATAATTTCGATCGTCGAATATACAGGGTGTTACAAAAAAGGTACGGCCAAACTTTCAGGAAACATTCCTCACACACAAAGAAAGAAAATGTGTTATGTGGACATGTGTCCGGAAACGCTTACTTTCCATGTTAGAGTTCATTTTATTAGTTCTCTTCCAATCACATTAATCATGGAAACACACAGCAACAGAACGTACCAGAGTGACTTTAAACACTTTGCTTTCCTAATATATGATTTTAAGTTTCAGATTCTTGAAGTGTAGCTCTGTATAGAATGAAATGGACATTCCAAAAAGGTAAAATGAAATACCAGAAAACTACACTGCTTAATGAACCGTAACTTAATAAAATGGACTAGTAATGTGTGGAATAGGCAGCTTTATTTCTTGACAATTTAATACAGCAGGAAAATGTGTTTCAAAACGGATGGAAAAAATCTCAGTGGGAAGCCAAAGGTTCATTAGGTAAACTTTTTGGAAATTTGTGTTAACGACTGTGGAAGTTGCGCGAACCGTGGCAAAGCGCCCAAGACCGCGCGACTACCCCGCGCGGTCAAGAGCCATGTCTCTGTTGTTATTGGTTGTGCCACTGAGGTTAGGTGGCGAAATTCCGTTACTTATCTCCAGAGACAGAAGTGTATATTCCCACGAGACAACGAATGAAAATTCGCCATCTGCACAAGCTTTGTAATTAAGGGTGTTGGAGTGGACTGCCTCAAGTAATAAATAGACAGCGAGAAAGTTTATGCTTATTGTAGATAGCGTTGCATTATTTTGTTGAAGTGCATAAAAATTAATACTTCTTGAAAGTGATAATTTTTCCTAATTGATTTTCATGCCTACAGGCTGAAAGTAAAATCATAAATAGTATTTTTGAAAAGGATAAAAATTAGAAAAGCAGCTATCCATATTGCCTTCAAAGGAAAATAAGTGTACTGCTTAAAGTTTATGGTAAACAATTGTAAATACTGATCAAATTTTAAATAATATTTATGTTCGACCGTGAATCATATTTTCTCCCTTGTATTTCAAAAGGGCTGGAAAAAAATCTCATTGGGCAGCCAAATGTTCCGTAGATAAAATTTGTGGAAATTTTTGTTAAAGACTGTGGAAGCTGCGCGAACCGTGGCAAAGCGCCCAAGACGGCGCGACCACTCCCTTATACAGGGTGTTACAAAAACGTACGGCCAAACTTTCAGGAAACATTCCTCACACACAAAGAAAGAAAATATGGACATGTGTCCGGAAACACTTACTTTCCATGTTAGAGCTCATTTTATTACTTCTCTTCAAATCACATTAATCATGGAATGGAAACACACAGCAACAGAACGTACCAGCTTGACTTCAAACACTTTGTTACAGGAAATGTTCAAAATGTCCTCCGTTAGCGAGGATACATGCATCCACCCTCCGTCGCATGGAATCCCTGATGCGCTGATGCAGGCCTGCAGAATGGCGTATTGTATCACAGCCGTCCACAATACGAGCACGAAGATTCTCTACATTTGGTACCGGGGTGGCATAGACAAGAGCTTTCCAATGGCCCTATAAATGAAAGTCAAGAGGGTTGAGGTCAGGAGAGCGTGGAGGCCATGGAATTGGTCCGCCTCTACCAATCCATCAGTCACCGAATCTGTTGTTGAGAACCGTACGAACACTTCGACTGAAATGTGCAGGAGCTCCATCGTGCATGAACCACATGTTGTGTCGTACTTGTAAAGGCACATGTTCTAGCAGCACAGGTAGAGTATCCCGTATGAAATCATGGCGGTGAATCGAGGAAATGCAGTACATACTGACGAAACTAAAATGAGCTCTAACCTCGAAATTAAGCGTTTCCGGACACATGTCCACATAACATATTTTCTTTATTTGTGTGTGAGGAATGTTTCCTGAAAGTCTGGCCGTGCCTTTTTGTAACAGCCTGTATATCTGTGCGTGGCCATTTTAACCATGAAGCGACGGCAGCCGAGTGATGAAGGCAAGGCAGCCGGCACGGTATCTCAGCGTGTTCGGTCAGAGGGTTTAGCTGCCCTCTGTAATAAAAAAACTGAGCAAACAGATCGACGAAGAACCTGAACGAGTGTCATCGGACGTCCGCCACGAACAAATTCAACGAACAATATAGAACAAAATGAAATAAAAAAAGGTAGCTCAGCGTGTTCGGTCAGAGCGTTAGCTTCCCTTTCTAATTAAAAAACGGAACGAACAGATGAACGAACAGATTGACCGGGTGTCATCGGACGGCCGCCCTGAAGAAATTCAGCGAACAATATAGAACAAAATGTTATTTTTTTAAGACGCTATTAAAATACACTCGATACTGCATAACCAATTATCAGCACCGATTTTTAAGGAAATACTGCGTTATGCGTGGTTAGTTGTCAAACTATCGTCTGAAAGAGAGGTTTTTGAAAATGTTAACAAGGTGTGTTTTTCCACAGAAAATGTCGAAAGACCTTGCGGATGCGGAAACATACCATTTATTCAGTGGAGCTGGTGCCGTTTAACCTTGTGTTTTCCGTGTTTTTACGAAAAATATCATCCTGCAACTTGTACTCGTACTGTTGAAAGCGACGATTAATTGTACATCTTTCGACAGCCGTCTGTGCCGGTCAAAACTTGGAGGTAGCAAGTCGTTTCGGGCTCCTTGCAGGTATAAGGGATTTCTCAAATCACGGACAAGCATATGTTTTCAGTATGACCTTACGCATTTGGTCGTTTACTAGTCGATAGTTACGAATATTACATTATTTGGGATAATAATAATTAATAGACTGCCAAATAACATTGTAAATTTAATAACATTTCATCCGATTACACGTACTTTCCCCATTATATCAGTTGTAATATAAATAAGAAAGAAAATGACTATGTCGAAAATAAAAAAAACTGACGAACGCAACTCGATCCAGCTGCTTGAACGTCAAACACTTAAAAAAAATTGCTCTATAATGTTCCTTGAATTTGTTCAGTGCGGGCATCCAATGACACCCATTCATTTTGTCGATAATCCGTTCGCTCAGTTTTTTTTATTATAAAGGGTAGCTAACGCTCTGACCGTACACGCTCTTTTTTTTTCCCTCTCTCGTTCGATATAGTTCATTGCGTTTGGTCTGGGCGGACGTCACGAGACATATATTCAAGATTACAGAGTGCACGCCGCACTATGACCAAACACGCTGAGCTACCGTGCCGGCTGACTGAGCTACCTTGCGGGCAGCACTCGGCTGCAGCCGCTTCGTGGTTAAAATGGCCACGCATATATATATATATATATATATATATATATATATATATATATATATATATGACGACCGAAATTATCTTACGATTTTCTCAATAACCATTGAGAAGTACGCGCTACTGCTTACACATTTTGTTGTCCTCGTGGAGTACTACGATTGTAAGAAGTTTGCAGTAAATCCGCGTTCCTAACGTCGTGACCTCCCCTTGTGAGCCTTGTGGCTGTGAGCTTGACGAATTAAAGGGTTGTGGCTGTCTGTTGGCGGACGACGTTAAAACCATGCATAAACTGTTCTCCAGGCGGCATATACCTATTAAAGGGCTGTGGATGTCTGTTGACGGACGATGTTGAAACCATGCATATACTGTCCTCCAGGTGGCATACGCCGTCATCGAATCAAAATCGATGTCGTCTCTCCAGGTGTACTATTTTTTCGACTGTGTATTTCTCTGAAAATGCTACACCGGTAGTATTCGTGCAGAATGTATTTAGTCGCGGTGTCTGTCGTCTCTGGTCGTGAGGAGTGGCCGGACGACCTGCAGACGAGCCAGGGACGCGGCGTGGCCTTTTAAGGCAGCAGCCGGCAGTCAGCAGGGAGAAGGCGCCACGGCCAGGCCGGCCGCCTCCCACCTCCGCAGCCCGTCTCGTCTCGCCCGCGGCCGCGGGCCTGTCACCAAAAGGCGCGCTCCTTCGCCCGCCGCCCGTCGCCCTCGCGGATCTGCGTTAGGCCGTAAATCTCGCCCACTGCCGTCTGGGCCGGTCGCTCGCTACCTCCGCCCATTGTTCTGCGCCGGCGAGCGGGGGCACTCCACGCCGCGCCGCTGCAGCGCACACGCCCGACGGTCCCTCCTCCAGAGCTATTCGCCTGGCTGCAAGTTGTTGGCATTCCGCGCGACAGGTGCCATTCCGTGAGTTGCTCCATACGCAGATGCCGCCTCCTCGTAAAAGTCGTAATTCTTTACCCACAGTCCTCGTTACTGCTCTGCGGACTTACAACAGCCAACGAGCACGACATGTCTTGTTGAAGTCTTCAGTCCGAAGACTGTATGACGTTTCCATCAGAAACGACAGCTTGCATCAGAGCATTTTTATTATATCCTAGCTGTACCCAGCCACGACTTCCTGGGGCGCAGTTTATTTAAATGGAAAAAAAGAAAAGAGTATGCACATATTTATAGTATGTATGAGAATTGAATATACATCCTAATCTCACTCTACCCCTCTCTGTTTCTTTGTCCATCTGTTTCTCCTTCGCCCTCTCTATTCATCACTTCCTTCCCCTCTCTCTGTCCATCTTACCTTTCCCTCCCCCTCTCTTCATCTACTCCTGCTTCCCCATCTGTCTCTCCATCTTCTCTTTCTCCCCTCTCTCTCCATCTACTCCTCCCCCCCTCTCTCTGTCCACCTCCTCCTTCCCATTATCTTCATCCTTTCCTTCCACTTCTCTGTTCATCTCCACTTCACCTTCTCTCTGACCTTGAGCCTTGTTTTCTGCAAAATCAGATTCTGTATTAATCAAAAACTGTAATTCAATTTTCCTGTTTTCTAACATTGTTCCAACAATTTTGAACAAATCAACATTTACATATTTATAACGTTTCTCCTTTTACTATGCATTAATTCTGCATATACCAAATGGCGTTCCAGTAAGTGTAAGAAAAACGTGAGTATTTGAATATAATAATGAGAGCGCGAAGAACTAGCTGTTGCTTCAATGGAGCACAAATTAGCGACACCATATTCATCCAGTCCTTGATAATGAGAGCACCTAACGACTTCCAACAAACTTGAAGCATAAGTTCAAACCCATTTATGATGTAATCAGGCGCTTGAAGATGATATATATATGGGAGTTCTGGTCTTCAAAGAGTTGGAGTTAACTGGACGAATTCAACACGTTAACAATTTAGAAACCGAAAACTCAGGGAAAATCTCAATAATCCTAAAGCCCCTTCACAGTGATTGGTAAATCGATGGTGAATATAATTTTAAAGTAATAATTAGGGATCGAATTGCGGAACTGCTCTCCAACAAAGAGTTTACGAATATGTGCAGCGTTCAGTTCAAGTTATAATGCTGTCAACATTACGGTCATAAGAGGGGTGGCGTCCATAGGTATCGAACGTAGGCTAATGTAGTCGTATTGGGACCTCCACAAATAGTTAAAGTACTCAAATTTCCTGGGTGTGCCGGACATAGATTCGAAACTGGGACCTTTATCTTTCATGGGCAAACATTCTACCTACAGAACTACACAACCACGTCTCACGACCCGCCCTCACAGCCTTTTGCGCCAGTATCTCATCTCCTGCCTTCCAAACGTCACGGAAGTTCTCCTGCGTACCATGCAGACCGCAAAACATCTAGGAAAACTGTAGCGAAGTCTGGAAGACAGGAGATGTGGTACTTGACGAAGTAAGGCTGTGAGGGCAGGTCATTTGTTTTGATAGATCACTCGGTACAGCGCTTGTCTGCAAAAGGCAAAGGTCTCAGGTTCAAATCCCTGTTCAACACACCATTTTAATCTGTCGTGAAGTTCAAATCAGCACACACTGCGCTGCAGAATGAAAGCTCAAGTTGTTTAACAGTACACAGTTCGATCTGTAATTATACGGACGGGTAAAGTCAGGTGAAGAAATAGTCAAGACAATGTTACGAAAAGAGCAGTCTGTCCCCACGTTAAGTCGACTCCGCTGCATTACCCTTTTTATACGTATTTTGAAGGTCGCCTTATGAATTATTTACAACAAACAATCGATACAGTTGGATAAATCCTTCAAATACTTTCACGTTGCTGCCAGATTTATATGTTACCGGTAATCCTCAATGATTTTATTTCTTCTCTGAACTTTAGTCCCCATTCCCAATTTTTCCTTGATTTCCTTTATCATTATCAAAATTTACAGTCGGAACAACATGGCGTAAAGCCTCCAGGCCTGTCACACTCCATTCTCAGCTACTACATCTCTTTGTCAGCCAGTATGGCCGAGCGGTTCTAGGCGCTTCCGTCTGGAACCGCGCTACCGCTACGGTCGCAAGTTCGAATCCTGCCTCGGGCATGGATGTGTGTGATGTCCTTAGGTTAGTTAGGTTTAAGTAGTTCTAAGTTCTTGGGGACTGATGACCTCAGATATTAAGTCCCATAGTGCTCAGAGCCATTTTGAACTATATCTCTTTGATTTACTTCGAATCTCGTAACTGCAGTATATTATATTTTCCTGGACAACAGTACCCAGCGCGCGGAAGCAACAGGAAGACATCCTTAGGTAACTGCGGTTTGGCCCCTCCACAATTTGTAAATATTTTTCTGTTTCCTGTATTTTACCCCTACACTTTCAGAATTTCAAAGACTGTGTTCCAGTCAATAAACTCATATTTCTCTTTTAACTTGTCTTTAAAGTTCTCTCTTTATCAGAAATGTATATTTAGTAGATCATGTCAGGAGTAGGACCAATATCAACTGCTCCCTGAGTTACAGAGGCAGCTCTCAATACATCTCATCGAAGACTAATCAGATCCTCAAACAAAAACAAATAAAAAAGAAACAAATGTATATTTTATTGAACTGTTTTCACAATGATGAGTTTTCGTGTTTAAAAGGGCTTTATCAAATGAGCTATAAAACGCGTGTTAGGGAAGCTGCTTTTTGTAGATGTTAGCTTCATACCTGTGGACTCCCATGATTTAGATTGGAGACCTCCGATTTTGACTTTTCCTTCCGCCTCCTAGTCACTTCATTATTTGTCCCGATTTTTAGTAGCATTGTCGTCAAACCTACTGCATTTGTTTTGAAAACTCGCTTTACAGATTTTTTTTTTTTTTGCAATGGCTGGAAATCCTTCGCTCATTAATATATTTATATATATCGTAATTTACAGAAATTAAGAAGTCGCGGGCGATTTGTATATCAACAGTTATTTCTCCTTATTAGCTCACATTTAGTAGAACGTTTACTTGTATTGCTCAGCGTTGTGCATTGTTTGGACTTAGGTTTGTGTGTTGTCACTGTGCTTAAGTGAAGTTGCTTATCATTAATGTTTTCATAAGCAATGTAAATGGATAGTTATGAGTGTTATTTTGTTACCTGAAACCTTGAAATACTTTATTTTTGTGTAAGCCGTTATTTCACGTGTGTCTTATACCACATATTCACAGTATTTTGATAAGGTGTTTTGTTTCTCATTATAGTAAAGCAATATAGCGCTTGAAGCAATATGCGGGACCGTTCGCGTGCATTATCGAATTTAGGAATGGCCCATCGTTTGAATTTTGTACTCTTTGCCAATGTGACGTTTGCATATCACGTTTTAGAAAAAAAAACGATGTTTCAAAACATGTGGAAATAACAAAGCACTATACTGGAATTAGATGTTGAAAATGGAAATGGCTGGGTGATAAATGCTGAATGCTTATTTATATAGTTTATTTTAGAACTCAATTTACCAATAAATTTCACTGCCTATACGAGTCTCCTGTCCAGGAAAATACTTGTAGCGGACTGGTGCGTGGTGCACAGCAACACATAATACAAAACAGTTAAAACGACTTTAAAAAGTTGAAAATAATAAGATTAAAACTTATGGTCGAGGTGTCATAATGGAAATAAATGGTAGATTGAATGTTTTCTGTTACATGTTTCTGTGCACCGCGCACCAGTGCACTCCCTTATTTTACGAATCAAAATGGTTCAAATGGCTCTAAGCACTACGAGAGTTAACAGCTGAGGTCGTCAGTCCCCTAGACTTCGAACTACTTAAACCTAACTAACCTAAGGACATCACACACATCCATGCCCGAGGCAGGATTCGAACGTGCGACCGTAGCAGGAGCGCGCTTCTGGACTGAAGCGCCAAGAACAGCTCGGCCACAGCGATCGGCTACGAATCAAAAGTTTTGCGTGGGTTCGAGTGTTTTCATTTGCGTTTTTATAGCCATTATATGGCTTTGTGACGTCATAGAAAAATATCAACTGTCTCGAGATTTTAATGAAGGTGAGCCGCAGTTTTTTTGCTCGTACGCAGTCATTACACGGCCCAGTTCGTGTTTTCAGACACATCTGACTCAGTTGCGAATATAAGCTCCAGTTTTAAAAACTTCGATGATTGAAGGAATTCTGAAACGTCCGGTACGAAAAAGAGTCAGTACATCAAGTCTCTTGTTTGGAAACTAAACTAAGTGCTAACTGCTGAAAGCTTTTAACGTATTTGTGTTCTGAGTATACATTTTAGGGAAAGTACAACATATGCAGAATTTTTTCCTCTTGAGTCTTAGAGGGGGGAACGTGAAGATTGAGATGAATGGGACAAATAGAGCGACTGCATTTCTAACGAATATTGTATGTTCTGAATAGTCTGAATTTTATATTATTTAAGTAATCCTTTTTCAGTTATTTTAGTAACGTCCATAGTAATCACGAAGGTGAACATCGTAAAATCATCACTGCCATCGTCATCATCATCATCATCATCATCATCATCATCATTGTCGTCGTCGTGGTTAAGGGACTAGATTTATACTCTGGAGGGGCCATCCCGTTTTAAATTTCCCGTGGTTTCCCTAGAGTAATTCAGGCAGATGGTGGGACAGTTATTTAAACGGGCCACGGCCCTTCCTTTCTCCTTCCTGCACAACTGGACAGGGACCGTGTCCCTGATGACCTCAATATCGACGAAGCGTTAAAGAATTGATTTTCCCTCCTACTTTTTCATTATTCCCAGAAAAAATGTCCTCGCACCAACGCCGTTCGCCTCTTGAAATAAGGCGACTGGCATTGAAATGCTTTGTCGTGTTCCCCACATCTATACGGAAAGCGACAGAGTAACAATAACACTGCATTTCCGAAACACGTGCTCCAAAATTAACACTGGGGAACGCGTATTCCGTGATGTTTACCAGCAACTGAACACGTGGCTAATATTTCCTAAACGTGCGTCGCGCATGCCTCTGCCTTAATGTCCAAAACGACGCCTGCTTGTTGTGTGAGGAAGTGCAAACACTTGCCGGTGTTTAGACAGCAGGATAGCCCAGCTCGACCGCTCTGGCCTCTCACGGACGCCGGTCAACATGCTGCAAGGTACAGCGCTCGTCACCGGCTAAATCCAGTTGTGCCACTCCCACCCGTTACTCACGCCGCGAACTGGAAACGGAGATCTGCTGGTGTGTAATCGCATGTCCGCGGCAAGTCAGCGCGGGAGAAACCCGCGCGAAAACAGAAAATGTAAATTAGCTTTCCACTTCATCAGGAATCTACACAATAACGCTGGAAAGCAGTCAGAATGAGTAAGAAAGGTAGAAGGTTGGCCCTGACAAATAGGACCCGTCTCTTAGATACAGTCGAAACTTGGCAGGGTGAAATAAGGGTGAAAATAAAGCGGGGACACCTAGTATGGTTTAGGTGCCAACACTCAGTAGTTTTTGAGAGAATGACGGCCAAACTTTCGATGCCACTTCATCAGTCCACTAGCGCGGCACAAATATATCGAGGTGGTAGCACAGTGGCTATGAGCAGAGCATCAACTTTTTGCACTCACTGTTCAAATCCAGTTTTGTTCTCTCTTGTCGCTGAAATATGTGACATCGATACTTTTTGTGAGATCGTGAAATATAATGGGGTTATTTCAAATTGTATCAACAATAGGTTTGATGATCATAAACCTTATATAATATCTCGTCACAAACTTCTAGGACGTACAGGGGAGAGAGTAGATAATATTTTGAATTGGAAATCACGTCCGGAAACGTCTGTTTCCGTGCTACAACCGTATGAAAACAACTTGGTAACGGGGCCACTTTTGCAAGTAACTGATTGGGCATGGCCCAGTACAACCGTTGTTTTACAATTCCACTCAATAGTAGCTAAAGAAATATCTCGTCTACTCGTTGACGGTTTCTCTACAACGTGCTGTAGTACGACCTCTTCAAATTTGGGTGTGTGGCGCCTCCTTAGAGCACCACAGACGCCCTTGCTGAGGGTGAAGCTACGCTTTCTCGAAGCCGTTGCGTAATTGTGGCGAAAAGGGTATGCGACGGAGTTGGACGTTGTGGGGAACGTTCTCGACAAGGCGACGAGTAGCTCTTCCGCTACCGTGAGTTTCGCCATTCAGAAGGATCATGTCCGCGTATTCTGCAAACGTGTACTCAGCCATGTTGCTGTTGACTCTCCCAGACGCGTGAATGAGGGTCCAATCAGCTCAGAGAAGTAGGATAGGCGTCAGATGACATCAGCCGATCCGATGAAACCACACCCCACCATGACTACCTTGTTGGGCACCTACCTTGCAAACACATTTACAAACGGCTGTAGCAAGGAAACGTATCCTAATCAAAATATTATGTACTCACACCCCTCTACAAGTCCTAGAAGCTCTAACGCCAATTTCCCAACACTTTGTATAATTAACAGTAAACGAATATTAAAAAATGGTTCAAATGGCTCTGAGCACTATGGGACTTAACATCTATGGTCATCAGTCCCCTAGAACTTAGAACTACTTAAACCTAACTAACCTAAGGACAGCACACAACACCCAGTCATCAAGAGGCAGAGAAAATCCATGACCCCGCCGGGAATCGAACCCGGGAACCCGGGCGTAAAACGAATATTAAAAACATATATATTCTAGTACATCATTTTTTGCTTTGATTTTTACTTTTACTTCTAGAGAACCACTGCGTTCCCCAGGGTGATATCTATTACAGAAACATTCAAATCGTAAAAATTCTGATCACCGTGAGGAACGTATGAAGGCACATATGCCACAGTCACATTTTCAGTGTAAATGTAATTAGGGGAAACATCCTCGTTTACGTAGGTAAAGACCTTGCGATCTGGCAATAATCTCGCTTCAAGCATTTTCTCGAAAGCTGGAGGCTGCAGTGGATTATGGAACAAAGCACATATTTCAATCGCATTGCTTCTACTTGTGTTGACCCTTTGCTGTGCGATCAATATGGGGCACTTTTGTAATCGGCGAATGTCAGTCTTCCCCTGTCAGTAAAAGTATACGACGCAGGGTTGAAACAAAGGCATAACTTTTGGCGAAATTACTTTTATTCAGCACTTTCAGTATTCCAGTATCATCGACAAACAGCCCTCCATTTTTTCATTAGGTCGCAAATCTTTGTCCTAAACTTGATGATGGGTTTCTTTTGTGGGGTTATAGAATTTGTAGCTTTTGCGTACCGATCCTGTAACTGTTCCATTAATTGAGTGATAAAATTTCCTCTTTCTTCCAACCACGTCCAGTGGTTTAAAATCCAGCGGAAAAATTAGAGGCGATTTTAAACCACCGGACGCGGCTGGAAGCCCGAGAAAATGTTATCAGTGTATATCGCCGCGAAACTAAGCATTCATATGTCCCATTGTTTTACGTCTTGTGGTAACAGTTTTCAGGAAAGTGTTAATAAGTTTTAGTTGTGAGGATACAAGCTACTTTTATTAATATTTGAAATGTATTCTTCTTATATCTATAATTCCATAGTATTTCACGATCTCACAAAGAAATATTGATGCTACAAAGTTCAGCAATAACAACACAAAGAGAGGGAGGGGCAAAAGAAAACAACAAAATATTAGATTTGAACAGGGGGTGCAAAAATTTGAATCCATGCTCTTCGCCACTGCTCTGTCAACTCACTATCTTCGGTGAGTATTGAGTGTTGGCACCTAAGTCGAAATAGGGGTCCCATACTTTCACCGTTCTTTCACCCTACCAAGTTTCGACTCTATCAGGGAGAGAGAGACCTATTGTGATGGGGAGGGGGGGGGGGGGGAGGGGTGGTTGCCCTTGACAGATACGTAGTTAAATGATTAGGTAAGCTACGACTCCACCAGAGAGAGCTATGGAGGGTTCCCTTGATAGACACGTAGATAAATAACTCGGTAAGTTAAAAGTTTGAAATGAGGTGCAATGACTGGCCTGAAATACCGTGTCTTTACTTTTGAGCAGTGAGCACGCTAATGCTTCTAGTAAAGGCGAGAAAGTTGAAGGAGATGGAGAAGGAACGGCCGGTACATTCACAGCATCGATACTTCGTTGACATAGGCTGAAAAATCAGCGTGCATATCGCGTAATTGTTACTGGTTAACACTAGTGGCCTATTTGACAATAGTCCTATGGTCTTATCAGAGTGTTTACTACGGCAAACAAATGCAGAGCTCACACTAAGGTAAGCGCAGAAATCCTAGATACATGCCTATAGGAATGCAATTTTTAAAGATCGTAACGGGTTGTGGTAATTATGTATAAAAAGAAGGAAGTTCTCTTCTGAAAGTACAATTTTCTTTGTTCTTTATGCCTTTCAACGTCGTACTCACAATGAGGTGTAAATTACACCGTTGTCGTAAATTAGACATCAATGGCGACGGATACGGCAAATGCAGTCTACAATAAATGCAGAAAGCTGCTTTTTACACTGTTTACGGGAGTGGAAGTACCAGTAATGAGGGTAATAAATCTTTAAAAGAGGCGGCCATTCGCCTCAGCAGACTCTGAGGTTTGCCAATAAAAGCCGACATAAAAATTCCGATAAACAAGACAAAAGACACCGTTCACCACCCTGAACCAAGTGGTTGGAGAAGTAGAAAAAGAAATGAGAGAGAGAAATATGTAATTAGCAGTTGACGCGCTTTGTTAGCGGAAAACAGTAAGAGTAACAAAGAATGCTAGCGTTGAATGTTCCACCGACCTAGGACATTAGCGACGAAGCATTACTTGGGATTGAGTAAGGATGGGGGCAGTCATGTTTGAAATATATTAAGTCTTTTAGGTAGATCGCGAGTAATCCAAATCATTAGAGCCGTCGGGGATTTCAACCCCGCTCAAGTGCAAAAGTCATGTAAGTCTCACTGATACGCTAGTGAAGTCATGACGAACAACTTAGAAATAACATGCAGATCTCAACAAATCTAAATATAAACGCACATTCGGGGAAAAAGTCACGAAACTCTGTAAGTTTCAGGGGCTAACACGTGTTGCGTAAAAGCTTCATAAATACTCAGATACCAGCAACATAAATTTAAGCCCAATTTTACAGTAAAGCATCCCTGACTGCACATGAAACGCTGTAGAAGCAGGATGAATGTCTCAGCAAATAGCTTATAATGCAATTCCTTATTTAATATCGATATATTACGAAGAATTCGAATATTTATTCTTACTTTGTATGAACTATCTCATAGTTTACACAACGTTTAAACTAGTTTGAAAGATCAGGTGAATCATATTTGCATATAAATAGTACTTATTTTGCAAAGCTAGTCTCAGTGTTGGGGTGTGCTTCATTTGTCCCTGTGCAATCTATTGAAAAAATTTAGCCCAGAGTTCATTCAAATGACAAGTTACTGGAATATTACAAAACTGTTAACCCTTTTCTTGTTTTATTCGAATGTTCTTGAAATACATTTTGTAATATATTATATTTGTAATATAATATAATAAAATGTATATTGTTTAATTTCTGTATTTTCTAATATATTACATTTCTAATATATTTTCTTCAAAACTACACTGGGCAACTTCCTTGCGCCCTATGAAGATCATAACCGATCTGAGAGCAACATCCCGCTCTGAAGCTATCTGAACCCGTCTGACGCTCTCTGATGCTACCTCATCCAACTCTCCATTCAACCCTGACGCATTTGAAGCCAAAAAATTATATATGTGCTATGAATTGAGCTTCCAGTATCTTCTAGAACAGGAAATAGTCCAAATTAGTATCAACATGACTCTCTTATGTGAAACTGTTTAGCAGTGTTAGCTCATATATCGGTTCCTGAAAATAATGTATTATTGAAGTAAAGATTTATAGGCATAATGATTAATAAAAATGTTGTAGATTTTGACAATATAAAAATATGTTTCCTGTTATTTTATAAAACCGATTTCATTATCGACTGTAAAATCAGAAAAGTTATAAATGGAGAAAGAAATTTTGATTGCATAAGAATTGAAGGTTAAAAATATTGTTTCTAATTTAAATATGTTTTCATGTCGTTTAAGTTAATGATTGCGACTAATAATTTTCATAGTACAAGATCAATACCACGAAATATGTCGGTATAAATAATAAAAATATACTGACAGAAAAGTGGTTCTTTTAGAACCAGAAACATCTAGAAATATCTACAGATGAGAAATAGATAATTTAAGTAAGAAAATTAACCCAAGAGTGTCCAATGTTTTTACGGAGTCGAACATTTCAGCTGACGTGCGAAAGTTACGAAATGACTAGGCCCATTACAAGCTACATAGCTACATACCTTGACAGGAAGGATGCAGCATATTATTTTCATTGGAGACTGATCGAGAGACTGATCGACACGTGCAGAAGTAGCTCCAGGCTTGCCGTGACACTATCTGGAGAAAAAAAACCTGCACACATATTACGTCAAATCTAGATAAGTTTTCTAAGTAGTGCAAAGATTGGCCATATGCTTTAAATGTTACGCAGTGTAAAATTGTGTACTTTACAAAATGAGAAAACTTAATATCCTGTTGTTACAATATCAGTCAGTCACAGTCCGCCCCCGGTAGCTGAGTGGTCCAGCGTGACAGAATGTCAATCCTAAGGGTCCGAGTTCGATTCCCGGCTGGGTCGGAGATTTTCTCCGCTCAGGGACTGGATGTTGTGTTGTCATATTCATCTTCATTTCATCCTCATCGACGAGCGCAAGTCGCCGTAGGAGCGTCAAATCGAAAGACTTGAATCCGGCGAACGGTCTACCCGACGGGAGGCCCTAGTCACACGACAGTGACATTTAGTCAGTCACAACTGAAAGTTGTTAATGTACACAAATATTCGGATGTAACAATTTATGAGGCTGTGAAATGTAATGATCACATAAGCTTAATCGCAGATAAAGCACATGACAGACTATGCCTGATTGGTAAGATAGTGTGAAAATGCAATGAGTCTGCAAAGGAGATCTGTTGCGAAACACTTGTGCAACTCATCTGTCTGTAGTCGTAACAAAACCGTAAAACCGTGGTGTCTGTTTGTCTGTTTGAACATGCTACCTTTCAAACCTACAAGACGAATTTTCATGCTGTATTCATAGGTGACTGGAGTGTAGCTTCGCGCAACATAGAGGCTTTATTTCATTAAAATCTGATCACAAAAAAGGTCAGTAATTAAAGTTTTGTCTAAAACCGTCCTGTCTGTCTCTTTGTCTGTTTGAACATGCTAATCTCCGAAGCAACTAGATGAATTTTCGTGCGGTTTTCCATGAGTAACTTTAGCGTAATTTGGGGTACCGTATAGGCCTTATTTCATCAAAATAGGATCTCTTAAGAGAGTGAAGCAGGAGATGTGGTATCTCTTTTTCAGATCAGTGAACATAAACTATGTCAAAAAATTATTAGATGTGTGCTTCCATGCACTCAACGCTCAGCAGCAATGCTGTCCATGCCACCGTGTCATGCAGACACATGACGGCAGCTGACGTTATTGCACTTATGACACCTTACTTATTCGCCATCACTCCTCATTATAAAACCACTGATCTGCGAACACAGTAGCACGTTACAGCTAGCCCTGTAATACAGCTGAAGAGTGTGGAACCCATGCCAGATTGGGACGGACAACTGGGGATATTGAAGGATTAGAAAGAAGGGTAGCACAAATGGTTAGCTTGAACCAAGGGTGGGTATCATACAAATTCTGGAAAGCCTAAACTGAGAGATGCTTAAAGACAGACCCTAACTATCCTGTGGAAGCGTACATACAAAATTTCGAGAACCAGTACTGAGTGAAGAACGTAGGAATACACCATACTATCTGATCTAGCCACGTATTAGTGGACAATGCTGAGGTGTCTGTTCAACATACGCCTTTATGACGGCCTAAACTGTCCTGGGGACACTTATTGAGGTATCTGAATGTCTTTGCAGCAATGGCAGCCCAGTATTCCTCAAGAACCGAAACCAAAGAAGGCAGTGATGTTGGACGCTGCATCTAGGTCTAATTCGACGTTCTAACTCATCCCGAAGGTGTTCCATTGGGTTCAGGTGGGAACTCTGGTCAGGGCAGTCCATTCAAACCATGGCCTCACAGATACTGCTTTATCTCAAGGTGCACCATCATGGTCATACAAACCATCGTAGCCTCCGAATTGCCCTTTCACTGAACGCAGTGCGCAGTGCTCTACAATGTGTCCTTCCTCATTTGGCGTTATCTTAACGCAATTGAGAGACAAACTTCCTAACAACGAAAAACAACCACCTTTAGTAACACCGCCTCCTCCGTACTTTACTATTGCCACCACACGTGAAGGCAAGTAACGTTCTCCAGGCATTCGCCAAACCCAAACATTTCCATCGGGCTGCGGCAGGGTAAAGACTGATTCATCACCCCAGATCACTCGTTTCCAGTCACTCACTGTCCAGTGGCGTCACTCTTTACACCATCTCAAATATCGCTTATCTTTTAAACTGAAATGTTTGGTAAGATATAGCAGTGGTGAGTTATTCTGGTTACAGTGCAAGGTTCCTATGCACTGCATGTAAGTCCAAAGGAACAGACACTGCGGCGGCTACAACCGTTATGAAATACATTAAATATATTCTCAGTTGCGAATAAGGACAACCATCTGCTGTAGAATGGAATGACAACAACTAAAATCTGTACCGGACCCTGAGACGAACCTAGATTTCCCGTTCATCGCGAGCGGTCGCCTTGCCATTTGGCTAGACGGATGGCTGACGACATATGGAAGTTTGAGTCTGGCCGTGAGCCGTGCACGAATAGCCAAATAGCGAGGCGACCGCTCACGGTAAGCAGGAAATCCAGGTTAGTCTCAGAGTCCGGTACAGATTTTCATTGTCGTCATTCCATTCTACAGCAGATGGTTGTCCTTATTCGCAAATGCAAAATGTTTGGTTTGTGAGGAGCTGTTCGGCCATTCAGCCCCATTCTCTTGAACTCCTTACGCACAGTCATTGTGCTAACTCGATTGCTGGTAACACTTTTGAAAGTAATGTAAATATATAAAACTGCAACCAGTCATTTTTTGGACAGTTATTTATTATTCTATGAATACATAGAAAGAAAGAATACATAGAAATAAAGATCCTTTATCATTTAGGTACTCTATAGCAGGTCAGCAACTGGAAGCAGTTAATTCCATAAATTATCTGGAGTAGACATTAGGAGTGATTTAAAATGGAATCACCATATAAAATTAATCGTCGGTAAAGCAGACGCCGTCTGAGATTCGTTGGAAGAATCCTAAGGAAATGCAGTCCGAAAACAAAGGAAGTAGGTTACAGTACCTTTGTTCGCCCACTGCTTGAATAGTGCTCACCGGTGTGGGATCCGTACCAGGTGGGGTTGATAAAAGAGATAGAGAAGATCCAACAGAGACCAGCGCGCTTCGTTACAGGATCATTTATTAATCGCGAAAGCGTTACAGAGATGGTAGATAAACTCCAGTGGAAGACTCTGCAAGAGAGACGCTCAGTAGCTCGGTACGGCCTTTTGTTGAAGTTTCGAAAACATACCTTGACCGAGGAGTCAAGCAGTATATTGCTCCCTCCTACGTATATCTCGCTAAGAGACCATGAGGATAAAATCAGAAAGATTAGAGCCAACACAAAGGCATACAAACAGCCCTTCTTTCCACTAATGGAATAGAAGGGAGAACCGATAGAGGTACTCAAGGTACCCTCCGCCACACGCCATCAGGTGGCTTGCGTAATATGGATGTAGATGTAGATGAACCGGTTTTCGAACCTTTTCAGACTCATGTTCAGATGGTTTTCTGGAAGTTACATCCCTACTTCTAGCACAATGCTGGGTGCTCGCTTTGTAACAAGAAGATGGAACACACTTTTCAAATCCACGAGTCAGTCCTTGCATTGACTTCATATGATTTGTTACAACCGCTCTCCGCAATACTCGACCAGTCTTGTATGTCAGTACGTGATGTCTGGTCCGGTGAGCCGGCCAGTCTGTGGATGGTTTTTAGGCGGTTTTCCATATGCCTTGGCGAATGCGGGCTGGTTCCCCTTATTCCGCCTCAGCTACACTATGTCGGCGATTGCTGCGCAAACAAGTTCTCCACGTACGCGTTCACCACCACTACTCTACCATGCAAACACAGGGGTTACATTCGTCTGGTGTGAGACATTCCCTGGTTGAGGGGGGGTGCGGTGGTGTCCAGCGGGGGTCGAACAGCACAATAACCCTGGGTTCGGTGTGGGGCGGCGGAGGGGTGAAGTGGACTGCGGTAGTCGTCGTGGGGTTGTGGACCACTGCGGCTGCGGCGGGGACGGAGCCTCTCGCGGTCGTTTCTCGGTCCCCGGTTAAAATACAATAGAATACGTGATGTCTGCCTAGTCTTGCTTTAGCCATGGTTGTTCCTTTTTCGTTTCCACATCACAGTCACACCACCAACAGTCGACTTGATCATCTTTAGCAAATCTGAAACGTTCCGGGTGGATTTGTTACTCAAGTAGTATCTAATGACTAGCTGACTTTCAAATTCACTGAGCTCTTCTGATCGACCCACTCTGTTGTTACTGCTTCTCTACTGACAGCACAATACTCCCCGCCTCTTTTCATACTGGCAGACCCGCATATCGTTACACCTAGTGACCAATTCCCCATTATATAGGGCAGTTCGAATACGTTTGATCACCAAGTGCAGAGCCTCCAAAGTTGTGACCGCGAAGACACGTTCTATATTCGAATGTAACACGAAGGAACCCTAATATGTCTTACAATGGAAAGTACCCTCTGCCACTGGTTTGAGATGTAGATACCTTGTAGATGTGGCATTGAGCAAACATCAATTTAAAAAAGAGAGAGTGGTGGTGTAAAAGATGCTATTAGCATGATGCAGGGGAAAAACAAAGCGTACTTTCTTTGGCGTGAGGCGTGAGAAAGACAAACTCTCTGCTATCTTGGCTCGGCGGTGTCTCGCGCTTGCAGAACAGCTGCGAGGCACCCACATAAGGCAGGCGAAGGCCGCGGACGCATGGGGCCAGCCGCGTTCGGCGTTCGGCGTTCCGCTCACGTGCGGTGATGTCACACAACAGAGCGTGTTCCAGGCACACCTCGTTGTCCGAACAAGGATATAATTCTCAGGTCCCGATTCACCTGTGCCGACACGTGATGAATTGCAAATGGCCTTCACTTTGCATACGCGCGCCGCAAGAAAGCAAACTGGCCTCGTACATTCGACCACATGTAGCGCCCGACGGAAAGTCGGCGGTAATGTGTCACGCGCGAGTTTTAATATTTCACTCTCCTGGGCAGTGCTCCTCCAGCGTAACTGTCGGAAGAGGAAGGCTCATAGCAGCACAAATCGGATAGTTGAAAGGGTTGCCGGACATCAGAACGTTATCAAGAAAAATCACGTGAATTACATGTGAATTTGTATTCTGAGACCTAAAAGGTAGAGCAGCTCCTGGAAACAAGAGATGCGACGAATGCAGCGGACGGAATTGTTGCTGATGACGTGCTCATTGTGGTATCTGCCCACTGTAGAGCGAAGCTGGAGGTGGCAATAAATTAGACATTTGTGTGTATCTAGGTGTTCACTAATCAAATTAAAAACAACTAGACGAAAGGACTTTGTGCCTGCTACTTAAGTGTAGGGTTTCTGTCAGGAGGAACACTACACCTACTGTGGTGTCACCGCCAGACACCACACTTGCTAGGTGGTAGCTTTTAAATCGGCTGCGGTCCGTTAGTATTCGTCGGACCCGCGTGTCGCCACTATCAGTGATTGCAGACCGAGCGCCGCCACACAGCAGGTCTAGTCCAGAGAGACTCCCTAGCGCTCGCCCCAGTTGTACAGCCGACTTTGCTAGCGATGGTTCATTGCCTACATACGCTCCCTTTTGCAGAGACGACAGTTTAGCATAGTCTTCAACTACGTCATTTGCTACGATCTAGCAAGGCGCCATATTCAGTTACTATAATTACTTCAAGAATGTATTCTGAACAGATAATATTGTGAATCACGTACCGTCAAGAGCGACGTTCATCATTAATGGATTGAAATTAAGTATGAAACTAATTACTTCCGCTTTCTGAATTCTCACTCCTTATCATGTTCCAGACCTCACGTCATTATGGTTCTTCCCTCCTCACGCCAGCCTGCGTGAGTTAAGACGCGTGCATTACGTCCTCCACTCGTAACACGGTGTTGGCTCTTCTGCCAACACAAAACCTAGGTTGCACTGAATTTCAATAAAAAGAAATGTGTATTCATGTATTAGGTTTGCAATTGAAGAGTTTCGCAGAAGCCAGTCGAAATTACGTACATTATAGTTCGTCCCAAGACTGCAAATAATATAATACCGCTGCAAGCTGTGTATCATAATGCCGTCTTCATTGAAATATTGAAATAGTTATGTTTGGTGTGAGTGTGCGGGCACGTCGATTGCGACTGGAAAACTACAGGACCACACAGAGACGAGCACAAGCAAGTGAGCTGCTACTGACCTGTTGCCAGTACGTAACAAGTTGATTCATACAGTTGTTGGGTTACGTTATTAATTATTCTTACACCAGATTTTTCAACACTGAAGACTTTCTTTCTTAAAGTTGAATTGCCCCAGAACATTATTATGTACGACGATACTGAATGAAAATATGCAAAATAATTTAACAAATGCCATCAGTTCAAGGACAGAACAGAAAATCTGTTGGGCACACATTCCAATAAGATGAAGATCCTTCGGGGTTTGATTCGCATTGAATCCTGTATTACAAAAACTAATTACAGGTAACACACTATACCATGCAGCAGCCTCGCCGTTACGACAACATAATAGCGCACACAGTTAAACTGAAACCAGCCAGACACGCTACGGTCGCAGGTTCGAATCCTGCCTCGGGCATGGATGTGTGTGATGTCCTTAGGTAAGTTAGGTTTAAGTAGTTCTACGTTCCAGAGGACTGATGACCTTAGAAGTTAAGTCCCATAGTGCTCAGAGCCATTTTTGAACCAGCCAGACATGGTGGCGGTACAACGGTAGCTCCTCCGAATACAACCAGAACAGCACTCTTCTAATGCTGCCCCGAGGCCTAGCACTCACCACAGCTAATACATTCGTCCGTCTCCTCAGCATGCTCTTCCGTGGAACTAAAACGCCAAATATCTTCCTTTTGTCTGAAACAGCAAACAGTGTCCCATGTTGATAGCGAATGGCTGCAAACTCAGATCCAGGCTACCTCCACTGCTGGCCACAGAAACCTGGTCCAACTTGTGTGGCAGACTGCCTTCTCAGATACACTGGCTCACATCAAAGTCCGCAGCTTCAGTTACCATGGTGAGTGTACGGCTCGTCCTCTATACACAAGGGGCTCTACCTCTTCCTGACAGACGCACAGAATCACCTGTCTAGCCAGGCACACTCGCTCGATGGCCAACTCACTGTGCCGGATATGCCGGGAAGTAAATAAGACAGACGGCGCGACATATATAGTCCGGCGCTGTACGCAAAGTCTTGTCCCACTGCTGTCCCCTGATCCCGGCGCTCACTCAAAGCTGATGCTGCATGTATGTCCCACAAAAGACTCTTCGCCGCAGTCTCTCCACGCCGTTCCTAGCCTCCATGTGGTGGTGCGTTTAGCATTTTTGCAGTTCGGTAGCTTTTTGATGTGGCAGGAATGGAACCAGCAATGGCGCAAGGATAAAGACAGACTATGCAGTGAATTGATAATTCATGGCACATAGCGTAGTTGCTTAGGTTAGAATTTTCGAAAAGAGACTGGCAAGCTTGTATGTTTTTCTGAGTCAATAATGACTAACTCTAGGATTTGATCGATAGAGGACACGGAACAAAAAATGTCTAATCAACTTATGTCCGGAAATGCATGGTTTCCAAGCTAGAGACCATTTATTCAATCATAGATTGTTAGGGAGAGTGCAGTCTAATACGCGCTGTACCATACATCCATACTTACAGCATGTGTTGAAAATGGTTTCCATGTGCCTCAACGCATGCGTGTATGCGCCTTAGCATGTTCTGTCTTCCACGTTCACACTGCCCAGGCTCCATCCGAACAGCGTCAAAGGCAGCATGAATACGCTGCTCCAGTGCCTCCCACATCTGGAATGGGCTCTGCATACACGATACTTTTGAGATGGCCCCATAAACAGAAATCGCACGGGTTGAGATCCGTTGAACGAACAGGCCATGCAACTGGACGTCCTGGCTCTATCCATCGGCCAGGGAAGACACGACTGAGATGCATCCGGACGTTAACGGCGAAGTGGGCTGAAGCACCATCATGCGGCAACCACATAACCCTTTGAATCATCAAAGGCACTTCTTCCAGCAGGGGAGACAAAGTTCCGGCTTGACAGCCGACATGGAAGGAAGACTGGCCCCAAAATGCGGCCGCCAATGATCCCAGCCCACACATTGTGGGTGCACCGATGCTGATAATTCGCTGTATGGGGGTTCTGCATACTATCCTACAGACGACTGCTGCGAAAGTTGATGATACCACTCCGGGTAAAGGTGGCCGCATCTTTGAATAGGATGGACGACACAAATCCCGGAATCGTTGTTGCCTGGTGAAGAAAACGGTGACAAAAATGCTACCGAGGTGGAAATTTGTCGCTAGTAAACTCTGTAAACGCTGTAAGTGGTAAGTGTAGTAAAAATTGTCATGGAGCGTGTTCCACAAGCTCGTCTGGGGTACCCTCTACTGGCGAGCTAACTGCCTAGTACTGAAACGATGGTCCACAGTGTTAATCACATTTTCCTCCAAGCCTACTGTCCGAATATTTCGGGTATGTCCTTCACTATATCCTGCTTCCTGAAACGACGCTGTCTCAGACAAACGGCGAAACACTGTTGCAAACATTGGATACTGTGGTGGTTGTCGGCTGTGATAGGTCTCCTGATAAAACCTTGCTGCTCGCCACTTCGTGGCCATTTGCCTTTCCGTAAGTAAACACCATGTCGGCAAGCTCTCTATTCGAACACGGAACAATTGTATGCAACGCTGTATCACATCCACTACAAGGTGAGACAGCAAGTGAATCTGACACAACATTACCAGTTACTATGAACAAAAAAATGTTCAAATGTGTGTGAAATTGCTCTGAGCACTGTGGGACTCAACTTCTGAGGTCATTAGTCCCCTAGAACGTGGAACTAGTTAAACCTGACTAACCTAAGGACACCACACACATCCTTGCCCGAGGCAGAATTCGAACCTGCGACCGTAGCGGTCTCGCGGTTCCAGACTGCAGCGCCTAGAACCGTAGAGCCACTTCGGCCGGCGTTGTGTGTGAAGTCTTATGGGACTTATCTGCTAATGTCATCAGTCCATAGGCTTACACACTACTTAAACTAAATTATCCTAAGGACAAACATACACACCTACGCCCGATGGAGGACTCGAACCTCCGCCGGGACCAGCCGCACAGTCCCTGACTACAGCGCCTAGACAGCTCGGCTAATCCCGCGCGGCTATGAGGAACAGAACCACCCTCTAGGAGGAAATCATGCATAACGTAACTGTGGCTGCATGGTACAGCGCGTATTACATCGAAGTCTCTATAACAAAGTATGATTGAATACATGCTACCCAGCGAGGTGGCGCAGTGCTCAGCACACTGGACTTGCATTCGTGAGGACGACGGTTCAATCCCGCAACCGGCCATCTTGATTTAGGTTTTCCTAAATCGCTCCCGGCAAATGACGGGATGGTTCCTTTGAAAGGGCACGGCCGACTTCCTTCCCCATGCTTCCCTAATCCGATGAGACCGATGACCTCGCTGTTTGGTCTCTTCCCCCAAACAACCCCAATAAATGATCTCTAACATCGAAACCATGTATTTCCGGGCATATGTTCATTAGATTCTTTTTGTTCCGTATCCTCCCATCGCTCAGTCCCTAGAGTTTATACACGGCGGGAAAAATCACCATGTAGATCAGCAAATCCCCGTAAGTAAGTCACTCTAGCATGTCATGTTCAGGTGTACCGCACCCACATGTGCACACACAGGAGTCGGCCGCGGTGGCCGTGCGGTTCTAGGCGCTCCAGTCCGGAGCCGCGCTGCTGCTACGGTCGCTGGTTCGAATCCTGCCTCGGGCATGGGTGTGTGTGATGTCCTTAGGTTAGTTAGGTTTAAGTAGTTCTAAGTTCTAGGGGACTGATGACCACAGCAGTTGAGTCCCATAGTGCTCAGATCCATTTTTGCACACACAGGAGGACTTTTTCATCCTATACAGGTATTCGAGAAACGAAAACCATTGATGTTGCTCCTCTCTCTGGCCATATATTGGCGATGAAGATTTCTTCCAAAAGCTGTACCAGCCCCTGTTAGCGAGAGGGGTCCGTTTAACACGTGGCAAGTTTTAACACAGCCAAACTCTACAACCTGCTGTCTCTAAAAACCTTAAATGGATTTCCTGTGAAGATGAAACGGGCACGTATTTAGCAGTAAGACTGAAGACGATGACTAAGTGGGGACTGGCGACCATAAAGAAAGCTACAGCGGTCCCGCTTCGAATTATCTGTAAAATTTGCGAGCGGCAGCGTGGCACGAAGTGGCGTGAACTGGCAGGTTGGGAAGCTGCTAGGAGCCGGGATTTAGGGAGCCGGGCGGCGCGCTAAGCGCTGCTAATCGCCGCCTAATTGCACGCGCCTCGGCTCCGCGGCTGCGGCCGTGTCGGGACTTTATCGACCGTCGCGCCCGCGTTCTGCGCGCTGTGATTAGTGGCGCGTTGGCCGCATCTCCATAACGGCCGCCGCCGTCGGCCATGCGCCCCACCCGCCCCGGCTCCAGTGCTTCCCAACAGGCGTAAACACAGCGACCTAGCCAGCGCGCATGCGCACCTCTGGCAAAGCAGTTGGTTCTCACGCAAGACGGGCCGAACTAGGGTAACGTTCACGGGGGGACCGCGGTTACCCGTCATCACAGATTTCGTCCAAATTTTTTGGTATATGCGGGGTTTGGCCAAAAATTTTACAGAAGTGGGAGATCCAGATGGCGAAACGTTTAGAGGAAATAGCATTTTTGGCGTAGGTCGTGAGAGGCATGAGCCATTTATGTTGGAGTATGTAAGGGATCCGTGACACCACGAACACAGATGTTAGTATCTGACACCCAGATCGGCAGTGCACTGGAGTCGATGTCGAGCGCTGCAGGAGGCAGTGAGATGAGTGTCGAGTGAGCTGTGGTACTGGAGAGATGATGGCTAAGAATGGTGGTCGAGTGAGTAGTAAACGGTAAATTTACCGGAGTATAACAAATGAGCGCGTCCCCCTGATCGTCGTGGAGTGGACCGATTCGCGAGTGATATGAAACCAAAAGTGACAAGTGGCGAATTACGTGTTTCGCGTAAACCGTGTCGGCCTGCAACAATCATGGATTACAGTGAGGATTGTTGTGAATGTTAACCATCATCATTGCGTGCGTCGAAGTAACTAAAATCAGCAACCAATAATAGATATAACCGTAATTAAACGTGTAAGGTGAAGGTAGCAACTGCCTCAGAATTTGTGTGTTCGTAGAAAATACATAGCAGTTTGTACATCGCAACCTTTGTGGTCTTTTATGATAGACAAACTTTCAATCATTAACTATTCCGTCTCAGAACAGCCGCACTCGGTTGAAATACCCCCGAAACCACAGCAGAAAAACCGACAGCCTTTCATCCATTAAGCACACGGTCATGGAATCATAACAATTAACTGTTTGGCGGCTTCGATAAATTACACAAAACCCAATAAAGGAATTTAAACGGGGGTGTTTCAAGTAGTGTTCAGGCAGCGGTTGGCGCAGCGGAAAGAGTAGAGCGATAAGAAAGGCTCTTGGGATCGAGTCTGTATGCGGGAAAATATTTTCCCTTCTTTTAATATTACATTTTCACTTCACGCAGACTGCGAATAAAGCGAAATAATGCTCAACACCTTATTCCGGGTGGTCGTAATTAAACTTTCCCTATTTAACACGTTGTAACACGGAAAATAATTACCACACGAGGACTAAACTTGGCAGCATTAATGTCAAGGACATGGTGAAAAGAAATAATGCTGAACCAGTTCAATTGAAATGTTTTAATGTGCTGCCACGGTACGTCATACCATTGCATACCGGTACCATTACTGCTATAAAAGGGGCTGCTTAATATGGCCCCGTCAGTGTCCAGAAGAGTCTGAATGCGCTGGATTGCATTCTGCACAGCAGAACTAAGCATGTCCTTAGGTATTCTGGCTACCTCTCTTGATATGTTGCGCTTCACATCAGCACATGTGTAAATGTTCCCCTGATAAACCCTGCCCTTCAGGTAGCCCCACAACCAGAAACCACAGGGAGTGAGATCAGGTGATCGTACCGGCCAAGCATTGGGAAACGATCGGCTGATAATTCTGGTATGACATGCTGCTGAAGCATATCGTAGTAACGCTGGCCAGTCACACTGCGCGTGTATTGTCCTTGAGCGCCAACTTGTTCGAAATCGAATGGCCGATGATGAACGTCGCCGTGAAGTCACACCATACGGTGACACGTTCACCATACAGAGGAACTTTATGCACAGTGGAGGTGAAGATCGCCACACTAGGTAGTTCTGTGTGTTCACCTCTCCCGTCAGATAAAATAAGCTTCATCCGTCCATAAGATGGTCGAGGGCCGGCCCTCGTCAACTTCAGTCCTTGCGAGAAAGTGGAGAGCGAAGTCAACAACTCGTTGTACGTCCTATGGTGCAAGCTGCTGTACGATATGGATCTTGTACGGATACCATTTGAGAATGGTCCGAGGCACTTTCGGTACAGTGGACCACGTGATTGAACCAACTGTCACGACACAGTACGCGCACTGCCGGAAGATCAGGAATTGCGCACAGCGTTGTCTGCCATAGCAACAGCGATTTCATCACCCACCTGGTCGTAGGCCTCTTTCCCGAGTGACGCTCAGTTGATTCGAACTTCTTCATCATGCTCCGCACAACAGGTGGAGAAAGAGGAGCCTCCCGTAATCCTTTCAGCCGGTGACACTCTCGAAGTGCAGCTGCAGCTCTGCTGTTGTTTTGATTACAGAGATTCACCAATAATGCCCCGCTCCTTTTGTCCAAGCTCATGTTGGCGCGTCAACAAGTGCAGTGCGACTGGTCAGGTGAAAGACTATAAATCACGATGACTGATCACAGCACCTGGTGGCCATAGTTAGAACTGGACGATGCCGCTGTGAAGCATGCAAATCATGCGCTCCATACTCTGGACATTAATGCAACCAAGTTTGGTACTCGTACGGTAATTACTTTCCGTCTTACAACGTGTTTGCCGCGCGGGTTTAGCCGAGCGGTCTATGGCGCTGCAGTCATTGACTGTGTGGCTGGTCCCGGAGGAGGTGTGTGTGTTCATCCTTCGGATAATTTAGGTTAAGTAGTGTGCAAGCTTAAGGACTGATGACCTTAGCAGTTAAGTCCCATAAGATTTCACGCACACACATAACGTGTTAATTAGGGGAAGTTTAATTATAACAAGCCGGTATTTATTATAAATGTACAGGGTGGTCCATTGATCGTGACCGGGCCAAATATCTCACGAAATAAGCGTCAAACGAAAAAATTACAAAGAACGAAACTTGTCTAGTTTGAAGGGGGAAACCAGATGGCGCTGTGGTTGGCCCGCTAGACGGTGCTTCCATAGGTCAAACGGATATCAACTGCGTTTTTTTTTAAACAGGAACCCCCATTTTTATTACATATTCGTGTAGTACGTAAAGAAATATAAATGTTTTGGTTTTACCTTTGTGAAATCGGACGGATATTCATCTACATGTATATCCATACGCCCCAAGTCACATTGCTAAGTGTGTCGGAGAGTAGCACTAGGAACTTTAACAATAAACTACACTGTGATACAGAACGCCTCTCTTTCAACGTCTGCCACTGGAGTTGGCCAAGCATCTCCGTGACGCTTTCGCGCTTACTAAATGATCCTGTGACGAAACGCGTTGCTCTTCTTTGGATCTTCTCTATGTTCTCTCTCAGTTGTATCCGGTACGGATCCCAGACTGACTGGCGGCATTCAAGTATTGGTGGAACGAGGGTTTTGTAAGCTACCTCTTTTGTGGATGGAGTGCATTTCCTGAGAATTCTTCCGGTAAATCTCAGTCTGGGGTGTGCCTTAGCTACGATTAGTTTTATACAGCCGTTGGACATCGTTCCTTACGCATGCACCTAGATATTTTATGGGTGTGACTACTTTCAGTGATTGTTCTGCAGTCGCGTAATCACACAACAATGGGTATTACGTTACATTTGTATGTGTTAAGAGTCAATTCCAATCCCTGAACAAAGTGTCGATTCTCTGCAGCCCTTCCTGCAACTCATCACAATTTTCTACCGTTGCAGTTTCTCTATATATAACATCCGCGAAAATCCTCATCGAACTTTGGACGTCATCCATTTATACAGGATGTGACAAAAAGATATCGCCAAACTTTCAGGAAACATTCCTCATACATAGAGAAATAAAATATGTTATATGGACGTAGTTTTGAAAACGCTTTATTACCATGTTACAGCTCATTTTCTATTTTTCTTCATAACTGTATTAATCATGAAAACACACAGAAATAGAAAGTACCAGCATTACCAGAAACATTATCGTACATAAAATGCTCAAAATGCTTTCTTTGTTACGTTTGGTTAGAATTACAGTACGTTTTAACTGGTAGGTTCGCAGCCAGTGTCTGTTGTTCGAATTGGACGGTGGTAATGTTGACATGTAACTCACTTCATTGCTTGTGTTTACATGCGACTAACTAGCATGAACTGCTTAGTGTTCATCACGGTTGTGGTTTCCGGTACAGTGTAATGGACGTGTGCTAAAATGCGGAACTGGCAGATGCCCATGTACTGTATGGATCAGCAGATAATAAGGTCGTTGCGCTCAACGTCTGTATCTGGAGAGCGCTGCAAGAGAACTTACAGTATCCGTATCTTGTGTAGAAACTGAGTTCGAGCGTGGAAATAAAACATTTCCAGACCTATTCCATGTAACCTTTTTTTGCCTGTGTGTGAGGAAAGTCTCATGAAAGTTTGGCCATATTTTTTTGTTACATCATGTATATATATATATTGCGGTGCGACCTTACGTCTATGTCTGAAGATGCCTCTCTTTGCTAAACGACGTGCTGTTTTCTGTTTGCTAAAAGCTCTTCAGTCTGATATTCCGCGCGTTCGTATTTTGTTCACTAGGCGGCAGTGCGGAACGCCTTCTGAAAGTCAAACAATGTGAGATCAATCTGGTCGCCCGTATCTACAGCTTTGAGCCTCTTAGACGATCAGAGAGAGAGCTGAGTTTCACACGATTGTTATTTTCGACACCATGTTGATACCTACACAGGAGATTTTCGGTCTCTGTAAATGTCATAATACGCGAGCGTAAATCACGTTCCAAAATACTACAATAAGACGACGTCAGCGATAGAGGCCTATAGTTCTGTTTGTTTTTCCGACAACCATCCTTGTAAAAAGCTATTACCTATGCCTTTTTTTTTCAATCATTAGGAGCGCCTCGCAAATCCAGCGGGCCACCGTAGACTGCTGCTAGAAAAGGAGCAAGTTTTTCGGAATACACTATGTAGAAGCATACAGGGATACTGTCAGATTCAGTGGCCTTTCCTCTCTTGAGCGATTTCAGTTGCTTTTCTGACCCATGGACACATATTTCAACATCTCTCATTTTGACGTTCGTGCGATTGTTTAACTGAAGGCTTAAACTGCGACCTTCCTCAGTGAAACGGCTTTTTAAAAAGTTTAGTATTTCGGCCTTCTGAGTGTTATAATCAGTATGCCTGAAACACTCTGTTCATCGAATTTAAGTGACGACAATGGATAAGGTAACATTGCTAAACGTTATTTTCTCAGAGACTAGCCGGCCGTAGTGGCCGAGCTGTTCTAGGCGCTACAGTCTGGAACCGTGCCAGCACTGCGGTCGCAGGTTCGAATCCTGCCTTGGGCATGGATGTGCATGATGTCCTTAGGTTAATTAGGTTTAAGTAGTTCGAAGTCTAGGGGACTGATTACCTGAAAAGTTAAGTCCCATAGTGCCCAGAGCCATTTGAACCTTACAGTGAACCAGCGCAATCGGTGTTGATAGTATATGCACAACTGACATGAAGACGTTGATAGTCAACACTGTAATTATTTACTGCAACGTCACGCGCGTTTCCGATAACGACCAAGTGCGATAATATCCTGGTTGGTAGTACTTTATTTATAACTGAAGGAGCTATTTCCTCACTTCTTCGTTTGAGAAATTACATCTTCTAGCACTGAAGGTAATTTAGTTATCAAGAAGTATGTATCCGGAGCGACCTTAAGTAGAATGACCAGATGAAACAAACATTAGGAAAAGCAGATGCGAGACAGATTCATAGTAGGAATCTAAAAGGAAATGTTATGAAGGAAAACACGGGCCTTAGTAAACTGTATTATTATTTATTAATTACGCTATAGGCCAATTTCCACACTTATGTCATTATGAAACACATGTGTATCACATAAGACCTGGCACATATTTCTAACTTCTAATTCATAGTTGATGCCACATCTTACATAGTCCATACCCTAACGTCATACATGTAGACCTAATTACTTTTACATACCACATGCCTATACGTATTTCCTGTAGCCACTCTGCTTGATAATGACTTAAAGGTGGAAACTGGCCGGAAGCACAATTAATACAACCTACCACGGAGTATTTTTCCTTCTCAAAATTTCTACAGGCTTTGGCTCCACACCGAAGCAAAATTATTGAGGGGTTGTAACTCATCCACTTGCTTACAATGTGAATTTTCGACTGATTCTCGATTGTTCATAAATCTGGGACGATCATCAGGTGGGGTTAGTAGAAGAGACGGATAATATCCGACGAAGGGTGTCGCGTTTCGACGACCTCTGCCTTACGCATACGACTTCAAAGTTTTTGCTTTCAGAAGAACCATACGATTTTGCAGAGGTATGTCTTTTACATACATGCGCACACAACCTTTGGTAATTTATACCATTATGTAACGGATCAAAGTTTTCATTTAGCTTTCCAAGTGTTCAGCAGGCCTTCCCCCAGCCGCACAAGACACACCCAGGAGATAATCATACTCGTCCCATACTTTTGCGAACATCTGTGGAGGTACTCCTTTCACTGTTGTTGCTATGCAACGGCGCTGTTCGTAAAAATTGTTTCGGGGAGGAAGAAGGGGTGGGGGGACTCAGAATACTCGTTTCTGTTGGAACCGTATGGAGACTAATGCACTGCAGACGCTCTAGCACCCACGATCAACTTTCGTCCAGTGCCATCCCACTGTTGACCATTCCGTGCGTATGCCACACATAAAATAATCACAAAGCAGTGATGCTAGACAACGCCTCCGTCGCGCTCTGGTGAACTACCGAGGGCCTATCTGGTGCCCCTCTCGGTCCACTCTGGAAATGACTTGCCATTACTGGCGAGACACTAATTTGTCCTTTCCCGTCATAACTACTCGCCGGCGCTTCGCCTTATTACCCATTTGAGTACTTCGTCGTTTTGCTGCGTCAACGCGTCTCACTCGGTAGGCGGGCGCGCACCTCTCGACGGCCTTTTCTTATTTCCCTCTTCCCGTCGAGCCTAGTGCCCAAATTAAGAACTGTTCCATTCAATGAGGCGTTCTCCGAGAGAGCCCTTTAGGGGGACTGGAGCGGAGGACCCGCCGTAATTGTTCCGAAATTTCCGCTTTTGAATCCGAGATGCGTGCGCAGGAGAAAGTTATGACTTAATTCGGGGATACGGGTCGGATGCATCGCGCGTTCCCAAACACCAGGCCGATCCCCCTGGCGTAATGGCGCGGGATAAGAGGAGGGTTCTTAGTTAATAAGCTGTAATCTGGCGCCAGTAAGTAGGGGCCGTTGCATTGTGTGCCGCTAGGGGCGATAGCATCGCGGCGCGGCAAGGCGCTGCCCTCGCAGCGTGCGCTGCCGGCCTGTGTCCGTGCGTGAGGGAGCGTGCCACATACGGACGCACATGTGGGAGGGAGGTGGTGTGGTGCGTGGCGTACTGGAGACTAATTCAGAAGGACCAGTATTCAAGAGCTGTCAGCCTTCCAGACCGAGGTTTTCTGTAGTCTTCGATATGACTGCCGCAAAAGAAGAAAGGAACATTAGGAGATACATTGAGGTAACAAACGTCGTGGGATACCACCTAATATCGCTTCGGACTTCCTTTTGCCCGGCGTACTACATCAATTCGACCTGGCATGGATTCAACAAGTCGCTGTAAGTTCCCTGCAGAAATAGTGACTCATACTACTTCCATAGCCGTCCACAATGGCAAAAGTGTTGCCGATGCAGGATTTTGTGCATGAATTGACCGCTCCATCATGTCCCATAAATGTTCGATGAGATTCAAGTCTGGAGATCTGAGTGGCCAAATCTTTCTCTCGAACTGTCCAGAATCTTCAAGTCAATCGCGAGCAATTGTGGCGTGGTGACCTGTCGTATCGTTGTTTGGGGATATGAAGTCGATTAATGGCTGCAAATGGTCTCCAAGTAGTCCACCACAACCATTTTCAGACAATGATCAGTTCAGTTGGATCCATTCCATTTAAACGGTTCAAAATGGTTCTCTGAGCACTATGGGAGCACATCTGAGCACATCTGAGGTCATCAGTCCCCTAGAACTTAGAACTACTTAAACCTAACTAACCTAAGGACTTCACACACATTTATGCCCGAGGCAGGATTCGAACATGTGACCCTAGCGGTCGCGCGGTTCCAGACGGAAGCGCCTAGAACCGCTCTGCCACAACGGCCGGCCCATTCAAATAGTTCAAATGCCTCTAAGCACTATGGGAGTTAACATTTGAGGTCATCAGTCCCTTAGACCTAGAACTACTAAAACCTAAGTAACCTAAGGACATCACACACATTCATGCCCGAGGCAGGATTCGAACCTGCGACGGTAGCAGCAGCGCGGTTCCGGACTGAAGAGCCTAGAACCGCTCGGCCACAACGGCCGACCCATCATTCGTCCCACATTCCTTTCTGCGGTTATTTCAGGCAGTGTTACTTGTCTGTTACCATTGACAACTCTAAGCAAACGCCGCTGCTCTCTGTCATTAAGTGAAGGCCGTCGGCCACTGGGTTGTCCATGGTGAAAGGTAATGCCTGAAATTTGGTATTCTCGGCACACTCTTGACGCTGTGGATCTCGGAATGTTGAATTCTCTAATGTTACCGAAATAGAATGCCACATGCCTCTAGCTCCAACTACCCTTCCGCATTCAAAGTCTGTTAATTCCCGTCGTGCGGCTATAATAACGTCGAAGCCTTTTCACGTGAATTACCTGATTACATGTGGCACCTCTGCCAATGTACTGCCCTTTCATACCCTGCGTCATCTGTACATGTGTATACCGCTATCCCATGGCTTAGGTCAGCTCATTGTGTATTACGCAGGCGGGCGCAGGATACAGTCTCGGTAGTAAGTTTGAAGAAAAAAAAGTGGTTTGATAAAGAATGACAACCTAAACATGAAAATCCTCCTTTTGGACCTCCTGACTCAGAAGTGGTCCACTGAAACCGTGGCCGAAACGTTAGCTTCACCAGTGACAACTATTTACAGTAAGAACCATTAACGTTCCCACAAAATTTTCGTGTTAACTGACTTCGGCCGCAGAAATCTACTCAATTATTTTTCACCTAAACAGGACAATCGTACGACGAATAGAAGGGTTTATGAACTTCTTCCTTGAATTTGTGAGCGACGCAGAGTGAGGCACATAAGGGTGTAAACGACAATTGTTTACAACGTACCACCGTGGTGTAGACGAAATTGAGACGAACAGTTTGATGTAGGACGCTTGTGGTTAACAAAACCTGGAAACTGGCGCAAATTGTCTTAAAAAAACCTAAACTACAAAGCATGTACGGTCGCATGATGTTTTCTCGCCGCCCCCCCCCCCCTCTCCCCTCTTCGCGCAAACTGTTGGCCCTAGAGAAAAAATGAATAGGACATTTTTTGTGGAAAATTAAATGTAATTTAATTTTGAACTGGTATACTTTTTTGCTATATAGGCCGCGGTCTTCGAGTTCTTCAAGAAAAACGTACAAAAGTGACACTCAAATCCGACCAGATTTACTGGTCTTAACGAAGGTAAAAATTAGTATGTACGTCCATAACGCAACTACGAGCTGAACGCTACATAAAGCTGTATAAAAATTTTTCCAGATGTGCAATTCATGTTTTTACATAAGTAAGATGTTAAATGTAATTAAATTTACGTGTGAGTGACCAAATATATATCATTCCTTACCAGTAATCATTACATAGATAAAATGAAATGATCGTATGGCATTTATTGGCCAGGATCTCCCCTTCGGGGTTCGGCCGCCGTACTGTAAGACTTTTTAGTTGACGCCATTTCGGCGACTTGCGTGTCAATGATGATGAAAGACACACAACACCCAGTCCCCTGCCGGGAATCGAACCCGGGTCCCTTGTACTATGGGCGGTAACGCTACCGCTGCGCTACGAAGACAGACATTACACAGATACAAAATGATGTACTCCGAGTATACTCCGAGTATACAAAACTGCGAACTGAAACGCTGCGCTACCCTATAATAGTCGTCTCGTAACTTCGGTAGTGGTCGCTAGCAGTGGTACGGAGCTACTTCATACGTAATTCAAACGTTACTTGCACCTTTAACAAACCGCTATAAAAAGCATAAACATCGTTAGAATTGTTACAATTAGTTACAGTCATTTACATGTCTTTTTCATGCACAATTGTCATACATCACGTATTGTAATAAAACCAAAGCGCGGTCACAATAACGCGTGCTCAAAATTAACATCTGTCAATCATGAGCGACGTAACCAGTTGCAGTTACAAGTGTTTTCCATTATAAATTGTATTAAAATGATCGTTAACCATGAATAGTTAACACACACTTCGAGGGCTGTTCGTGGGGCGCTAATCTCTCAAGTCAAGCACGAGAACTTCTGTGAAGTTTGGAAGCTAAAGGAGAGAAACTGACAGAAGAAAGGCTGTGAGGACCTCCACGGGTAGTTCAGTCAGTGGAGCGCTTGTTCGCGAAAGACAAAAGTCCCGGGTTCGAAAATGGCTCTGAGCACTATGGGACTTAACATCTATGGTCATCAGTCCCCTAGAACTTAGAACTACTTAAACCCAACTAACCTAAGGACATCACACACATCCAGCCATCGCGAGGCAGAGAAGACCGGGTTCGAGTCCCGGTCCGACACACAATGTTAATTTACCAGGAAGTCTCAAGTCTGAGCACATCCTGCTTCAGGATGAAAATTCATTCCATAATATTAAATTGTTTGGTGCACACGAGTTCGTTTAGATGCACGCAACTACAAATTTTACAATAACCTATGTTTACAATAAGCTCCACAACCAAAAGTTTGCTGGGAATTAGTTCGTCGCATAGATTTCAGTGCTGACTTTTTTCGCAATTTCGTGTTTTCTGTTCTCTCCTTATTTTCCTCTTGTAAAAAGAGGCCGAAAGATGTGCCTGAATACCGGAATCGCCCCTTTCGCGTGAATCACTTCAAGCAACTAACGGAATTACCCTGCAAAAAGGGTCTTTTGGTGCGTAAATAATGAGAGATTGCGGGACAGATAAATAACCTTCAGAGCCCTTTATTTTATTATAGTTCTGAATGACAGTGACGCTAACTGTGTATTAGCACTGTTGCCGGCCGGAGTGGCCGAGCGGTTCTAGGCAATACAGCCTGGAACCGCGCGACCGCTACGGTCGCAGGTTCGAATCTTGCCTCGGGCATGGTTGTGTGTGATGTCCTTAAGTTAGTTAGATTTAAGTAATTCTTAGTTCTAGGGGACTGATGACCTCAGAAGTTACGTCCCATAGTGCTCAGAGCCATTTGAACCATTTATAGCCCTGTTCATTAATCTATTTTGATGCTGAGATTGAAGCAGAGGCCAAATTTGGTTCAAATGGCTCTGAGCACTATGGGACTCAACTGCTGTGGTCATTAGTCCCCTAGAACTTAGAACTACTTAAACCTAACTAACCTAAGGACATCACACACATCCATGCCCGAGGCAGGATTCGAACCTGCGACCGTAGCAGTCGCACGGTTCGGGACGGCGCGCCTAGAACCGCGAGACCACCGCGGCCGGCAGAGGCCACATTTCTGTGCGACCTTTTCTTGTAAGAGACTCATTCCCAGTGTTAAAGCAAATCACATTCTAAAGTGCGCGGATATAATGCCACAGCAGTAAATTCTGCGTATTAACCGATAGTTGCTGCTGTGAAACGTAAAAGAGGACTCACGAATGAGGGTTGAAAAGTAGTGTTGCCAGTCCAACAGGAACTTAAAATAGTTGCTCCTAAAGAAACGAACATAGAAGTTCCTATTCTTCACTTGGCTGTGTGAGACGAAATTAGTCATTGGGGGCACTCGTTCTAATTCCCGGATCGACTCTGTCACGCGCCGGATGTGGTTGGTCCGTTTTATTTGGTGCCCAGCTGTCTCAACAAATCACGCACACGAATACAGCGCTTCCGGTTGACTGTCTCACCGATTGAGGCCGAAAGTAAAGAATTGCTTCCTGTACTTCAAAAGGCAACCATTCTATCGCTTTATGCACATAAATGCTTTGCTGTTACTTACCAGAGCCAGGATAAGAACTGCTACCAGGGACAGCTATTATGTTGTTACCTTGTGGGTGCGCCTTTCGTCACTGTTGGCGCTCCTACACTTTGAGAACTAAGCTGCGCCACACATCTGTCGATGGTGGCTTTCGTGATTTCTGCAACAAGGCGAAAAATTTTGGAGTCGTTTTGTGGGACACTAATCTAGATGCTAACGAAAGTTGTTGCGTGATCTCGAGATTTTCAGTTGAGCTGACATCAGCCAAATGACTGACCATTCTATTTCATTCACTCGTACGATGGTCGTTGCGAAAGTAATGCCTCCTATTTTTTGTGGTGAGTTTGGATGTGCACTCCAGATGTCTTTGGTGTAGTGTTAATGCTTGAACATTCCTCTTCCACTTGCAGATGGTTCCGTAGTTTTGCGGAAGTTGGCGTCAGCAGAATAGTGTTTCAAAATTGAGTCTGATATGGATGCGCGTATAAAACAGCTATGTAAAATCCATCGACGCTTGCTGAAGGTTTATGGGGACGATACAATAGACATGAGCAATGTGAGGCGATGGGTACGGCATTTTCAAGGTGGTGGAAAAGTTGTGCATGAAGAGCGACGGCCGGATCCATCCTGCTGTCATCCCATTCCTTGCAATGAAGAACGTCTTGATCAACTCAATCGTGCTGATCGGCGAATAACGACAAGAGCATTGTGTCCAAAGCTGAATGTCGGCTGTAACGCCTTGGAAACAATGTTGAAACGTCTTGGTTATCGCAAAGTCTGTGAGAGATGAGTCACGTGGATGCTTACAGAAGAACAAAAAACTCATCGAATAGAAATTTGTCGGGACGTGCTGGACCAGTATGAAGCTGAAGGTGACAATTTTCTGAATAGCATCGGCACCGGAGATGAGACATTGTGTCACTATTACGAGCCGGAATCCAAAAGACATTCTATGGTATGGCGACATGCGAATTCTTCGCCAAAGAAGAAACTAAGAACACAGTCGTCTGCAGGCAAAGTGATGTGCACATCCTTTTGGGATAGCCAGGCTCCGGTTCTCTTGGATGTCCCGGGGCCCGGAGAAACTATCAATTCAGCACGGTACAAGATGACACTGATTAAACTGAAAGCCCGAATTTTCAGGTAAAGCCAGACAAGAAGACCAATTTTCACTTGCAGAATGATAAACGCCAGACCTCACACCAGTTTTGCGACCACGCAACTGATTGCAAAATTCGGATGGATTTTCTTACCACCGTACAGGCCCGATTTAGCGCCTTCAGCCTTCCATCTCTTTAGGCCTCTGAAAGATGGACTATGTGGCGAAGATTTTCAAGCTGTCCTGTTGCTTTTTATCTCCTGTAGTTTCCACGAATAAAAATAGGAGAAATTACTTTCGGTTCGACTGGCCCTGAGCACTATGGAACTTAACATCTGAAGTCATCAGTCCCCTATAACTTAGAACTATTTAAACCTAACTAACCTAAGGACATCACACACATCCATGCCCGAGGCAGGATTCGAACCTGAGACCTCCCGGACTGAAGCGCCTAGAACCACTCGGCCGCCACGGCCGGCCGTCACGGTGTGGCTTAGTGTTAAAATCCAGTGGGCGTTCGTTCCTAGAACAGGCAACCAATATATTGCTTTCTTTCACGTATATCTTGCGAGAAAAGCATGAAGGTTAAAGTAAGAGTTTGAGCTTACACAGAGGCTTATAAACAACCGTTTTTTCCGCATGGTACAAGATAGTGGGGAAAATGACTTTGTCATACAAAGTACCCTACCCCACGAATCATATATTTGCTTCCGGAGTACATATGTAGTTGTAGATATGGATTGTGTTCCTGCTTACACCGGGCCGAGTTCAGTACATTAAGCAATTGCGCAGCCTCTTAGAATTCGAGTCAAGTGCCTTAACCAACGGCATTCCGTCACTCGACGAGGGAGCACGGTGCTTTGGTTTCAGGGAGCTGTACAGTCATCAGTTGCAAGCTCCGATATGTCTTCCTTGCTTCGACTTATTCTTTTCCCAGTATATAACATAACTGTGCGCTGAGGTAATGAAGATATTCCTATATTTTACAGACTTCCATTTTGAGGCCGATAGTTGAAATACGTCGTAACTGCCAACTCTTAGCACTATATTACTGGCTAATAGTAACATATTTCAGTTCAAACCGTCGTATTGTTTGATATATTAATCTATTAAAGGTAAGTGAGCTGTACCGAACACGGCGGGTTGCATTTCCGCAAAACAGTCTAGCTTCACGGTAAAACATCATATTTTCATTACCATAAAATTGCACATTACTTTACCGCAAAATATTGGAAATCACTACTGCAAATATAAAGTGTTCAACACATTACCTTTAAAATTGGCAACGCAACACATTGCATGGCTCTGTTTCCTAAAGTGTGATAGGCTAGAACAGACGTGCAGTTCTTTTTTTGCATGCTCCAGCAACTATATTTCACCACGTTGATATTTGCCTCAAAATTCAGTAGCAAAACGGTGATATTCATGGTAATGTCTGCTTGTTTTTCTTTCATGTTCACTGTGTTATAGCACACATAAGTTTCACTCTGTCCTAGCTTTAAAACATCCGTAAACTCGTGGCGAAGGATGGGGCTTGTTGTTTGTAATGTCAACTTTCGCTCGAGACTGGAGCTTACCGCCGTCGCGCGGACCGAACCCGAGTTGAACCGAGTGGAGTCTATAATGTCGATGAAACGACTCTGCACCATTTGCAGTTCTGATTTCATCTGTTGGTATACTGGCTCATAAGTTAAGGGAGCCGGCCGCTGTGGCTGAGCGGTTCTAGGCTCTTCAGTCTGGGACCGCGCTGCTGCTATGGTCGCAGGTTCGAATCCTGCCTCGGGCAAGGACGTGTGTAATGTCCTTAGATGAGTTAGGTTTAAGTAATTATAAATCTTGAGGCTGATCTCAGATGTTAAGTCTCATAGTGCTTAGAGCCATTTGAACCATTTGAAATTAAGGGAAAATGTAGCATCTGCACTTACATAGTTTTCAAGTACAAAGTCTAGAAAAAAAATTTAACTGACTACGATTGGGAGCTGCGCTATGGAACTCCACGAACGGATCCCTGACTGTACTTGGCGGTAGAAATCTTGAACCAAACAATACTTTCCGATTGAGAATTGGTATACTCAGACCGAAGCTCAAATTCGACTATCTTTTGATACACTGACTGAACTGCGTGAAAATTGCTGACTTTAAATGTTAATTCTTGGAAATACTTTTCTTGCCGCCACAAGAACTGCAAGATCAAAATCTAAGATTAATATTTCAAGGATAAAAATTTTAGTTCACAAAATACGAATACCGTTTCGCATGCATTCTTATCCTGAAACAGTTTTTGATAACATTAACAACAAAGCAGCATGGACATACCCAAACAGCCTATGTATGTTTCGCGTAAAGCTGATGAAAGTACAATATTTTGGTGAAACTTAAAATGTCCCATCCACTAATACATTACGCATATTAGTTCACAGAATTTCAAGATTTTGTTCACAAGTGTAAAATACCATATTTACCAGGTCTACGAAGCAAAACCTTTTGTCTTGATTTGTTAAATTATCTAATTTGTTTAACTGCTCTAATGCCTCCTTTGCAGTAGGAGGATGACTATTCACCTTTCCTTCGAACTCTGTATAATGATAAAGGAAAATTGTCTCCTTTTTCTGTATTTCATAGCTAGCTGACGTACATAATTGTGCTCTTGTGTTGTTTTACTAGGTTGAAAAGTTTGTTCGTCACACGCTTTTCTTTCGCAATTATTCCATATAACATCTGATTCAATAATCCTAGCGCTTTTGTTTTCACGATCATGGGAGGCGTGGGGTGGGGGGGGGCGTCTAGCAGGATTTCAGGAATTCACCCATTTCCGCGTTAGACTGTTAAGTTCACCTCCATTAAATGTCACCCGCCCTCACTTTACGCTGCTTTCTTTGTTTAAAATTGACCTTAATAATAAATCTACTCCACTATTTCTAATGGTTTATATGAAGTTCATTCTTTAAACTCTTAAAGTGACAGGGAAAACATAATTACACTTGATGTGAATCTTGAGGTTTTGGCGGCGCAAAGACTGTTCCATTAAGTTTCGGGTGTGCAGTCGCAAGAAGAAGAAGAAGGAGATTTCTTGATACTGCACACCCGAAACTTAATGGAACATAATTACACTTGGATATTACAGCCGAGACTTCGTTCCCACTCTCTATGTAAAGCAGTAACTTTTAACTGTGTGCATGGAGATATCCAACATAGCACCGAACACAGCATACAGCCTTCTACCTCGTGTAGCTCCATCTACAGTAACTTTCGCCTGTGGCTACGGAGTCAACAAATGGTTCAAATGGCTCTGAGCACTATGGGACCTAACATCTGAGGTCATCAGTCCCCTAGAACGTAGAACTACTTAAACCTAACTAACCTAACTAAGGACATCACACACATCCATGCCCGAGGCAGGATTCAAACCTGCGACCGTAGCGGTCGCGCAGTTCCAGACTGAAGCGCCTAGAACCGCTTGGCCACAGAGGCCGGCACGGAGTCAATACACAATCTTCATTGTTGCAGCGCCATGTAAAAGCAGCAATAGCTAAGTACGCAGGATGAGACAGAACAAACACGGAGTTGCAAAAGTTACGAAGTATGCTATTAGGAATTTGGTTTATCGATATTGAAGATTTATCCATCGCGGTAATGATAAAGTATTTTTTGAGGCAACGAAAATTAATTTTTTGAAATTTCTTTCAGGATTTCGCGCGTTGTTACCCAACCACCGAACATAGCGCAGAATACCAAATTCACCGCAGTCTAACCGAAAATATATTGTGACATACCTATCAGAAACCTCATACTGACCAGAATTAGATTAGAATTGGAACGTTACTCATTGTTTCCGGCGTGCATTACTACTGAATTACGTCTCGTCTCAGAACGATAATGGTAGCCGACTTCCGCGCATGTGCGACGCTAAATATGCAAGCACACTCACTCGGTTCTTTGGAACAAATGAAGCAGCCGAAGAGGTACGGCATTGACAAACGAAATAGCGCTGCCCCAGTGACACGGAACAGACCTCTCATGAATAAGGAATAGCAGGTATAAAGGACGTCCCGGCGCGGCAGTTGTAATTGCTGCCCTGGGTGATTTCTCAGAAACGCTCAATGCGATGTCTGCTTTATTGTCTCACTGAGAATAAAGGAAGCCTCTTAAGTCTGTCTGAATCAGACCAAGGATAAAACAGCCACCTATGTAGACGGAGGAGGCTCACGATCTAAAGTTCTTTACTCCTCAGACAGTAGCAGATTCTGGGGCAAAAAGCAACTGCATTCTCTACCACATCTGGTAGAAGACAACCGTATTTCATAACTCTTTATTCCAGCATCTTCCGTATTTATAAGATGTTGTTGTTGTGGTCTGCAGTCGGATTAATGGTTTGATGCACCTCTCCACGCTAGTATCTTGTCAAGCCTCTTCATCTCTGCGAACTACTGCAACCCACTTTTATTTCTGACACTTGACGTTAGATTTCCAATCTAGTCCCATGCAGTTCTGTTTCGTTGACATTTCAATAGTCGTTCGCTTTGTTGACGTGCACAAGATACAATTAGCATGCCTTGCTTCTACCCTCATTGTATACGTTTATGGGCTAACAAAGAAAGCGTAGGTACGTTTTTTGGAGACGTGAACATTGAAAATGTGCTCACAAGTTGAAAGCTGAAAATATGACGAACAGTAAGCAGAAAAGCATTGGTTTCGGAGTTCAGTTTCATTTGCTATCGATACAAATATAGTAGAAGTGGAAACTAAATGGGTTACGAAAGCAACCTTTTCTCATCACATCCTTCACTTCTTGGTTATTGTAAATATCTCAATGAAAAACAAGTTACATTAACGAGGCCAAATGTGTCGTATTAATAGAGCAAATATGCATTCAAGAACAGAAAACCATTCGAAATTGCCTTCCTGACACTATGTTATTCACGTAAGCACTGTAATTTTTAGTACTTAAAAGGCAGTTGCGTGCACGCAACAGAAATAATAAATAAGAAGCACTCGTAAACAACAGCCTGATAATGTTTTGAGCTATTTCCTGATAATGTTTTGGGCTATTTAAAATGGCGGCAGGCCCCGTGCACCCCGGCTTCAAAACAACGTACAGCGTAAAGCTATAGCGCCATCTCCCTCCTTTTTTACCTCTGTGGATTTTGTGATATTATCACCTTTGTATTGTTTATTGGTTGTATTTTCTCACAGACATACATTACTATACTGGCAATCACAGACATACGTAATGTGTTCCTGTATGTGGATCGATGTATTTTTTTTACGTTTTCGTTAAGTTTGTTCAATTAATACTTTGTTCGAGTACTTACGCATATGAGTGTAAGTTTCTACTTCTTCCAGAAAATTTAATTTCCGGTCGTACGTCCACTTGAACCTGCTTACTGTAATCAGGCCTTGACCTCCCGCCCCCCTCTTCCCTCCATTACGAAAGTGAAGATTCCTTGATGTATCAGAATGTGTCCTATAAAGTGATCTATCTTTTTAGTCAGTCTCCCCAGTTCTGTATAGTACCTGTTCATTAGTTATCCTATCTTTATATCTAATCTTCAGCATACTTCATTTTTGAGCTGTTTGTCGTCCACGTTTCACTTTTGTTCCCAGATAAAGAATACAGATGATCCTCTTCTTGCTACTGCGATCTAGATTGTATATTCTCTTTAATTCGGTCACAACCACTTATTTTGCTGTTCCATCAATAAAATTCGCCTGTTATTTTTAGTACCTCGTTTCTTAGTCTAATTCGCTCAAAATCATCTGATTTAATTCTGCTACACTCTGCTGCCCTTGATGTCCGTTTTACAACCTCTTTTCAAGACAGCACCCAAGCCATTCAACTGATCTTCCAAGTCCTTTGCTGTCTCAGACAGAGTTACGTCGACAGACATTAAAGATTTGATTTCTTCTTCCTGAACTTTAGTTTCTTCTCCAAAAATCTCTTTCGTTTCCCTTATTGCTTGATTAGTGTGCAGACTGAATGGCTTAGGGATATGGCACAGGGAAATGGCTACAATCTACAATTCTGTCTCAGCCTCGTCTCAGTTACTGCGTCCCTTTTGTATCGTTCGACTGTAATCTGATTTCTGTCCAAATTGTAGGCATTTCTTCTCAGCCTGTGTTTTCCTACTCCAGAATCGCAAAGAATTTTTGGAACACGTACTGACAATATTATTTGAAGCAGGGGCTGGAAGGGTAAATTGTCTTTTGCCAGTGGTCAGATTTTTCCTACTTCATCAAATAATATAATACTTTTCGGGATATATCGGCACTTGAATCCCCTTAACTGTGTAAAATATTAAACTATATACGTGGCGAAACAGAAGTATTTTTACAAATTTTTGGGCAGATTCCCCACATAAAAGTAACGTCCACATAAACAATTCGAAAAATTCTACGTTTTGATTTATTGATAAGATTTCATAGTTCTCAAGTAAGAGATGCAGAAACAATGTTCTCTACTTGCTTCTATACACTTATATGTACTTCAGATCACCTTTTCAGACGTTCTCGGACGGTATCAGGCAGTATTTGCAGACTTGTATGGCGCATCGAAGCAGTATCTTTATATTAGGGCAATGTACAGCATTAACCAATTACCCTGCTGAAGATAAATCTCCGCTTGTGGGTGTAGAGTAGGCCAACAACTCTAGGTTCGTGGATCGTTCACCGATGAGAGACGGAGTCATAGATGTCAAGAGCTTCATTCCTTCCCGTGTAAACATTGCCACCGCCCCTTTAACACCCACACACATTCACACACGAGACTACCTGTCCGAACGGTGCCCTGCTGGGGAGCGGGATTGCATTCCCACAGGTGCTTTTCAACAAAATCGTTTTGTGCAAGGAATAGTTACTGAAAATATTACCAAACCTGGGTTAGAAACAGTTTTTTTCTGCTTAATGCGAGCAGTCGTCTTGACCATTATACCATCTGAGCACGCCGGAGCAGTAACTTGAGAAATGCGCCGGACGATGCGAACGCTGCCTGGATTCCGGCTGCTGTTGCAAGTGGTACTGCTGGCGTCGCAACGATTGCTCCGAGGGAGAACGAGAAAGAACGTTTCAAGATGTCATTAGGCTTGGTTTTTTCGTTTCTCTCTTGGGCTTTATTTGAAATACTGCACGTCTCCTTCCAAACAAGTGGCTACTTTTTGCGCTTACCATCTAGAGAGAGTGAATAAAGAAAACGACGCAGTAGCGTTTAGGATCCGATAACTTAAAGAGGAGACCTCAGCGAAGTAGGGTAGAAGGGGCAGACTAAAGGTACAGTCACCGAGCAAGTAGGAGGAATGGCCGACTGCCCGACAGCCCATAACCATCATTCAGACGCTCGGGATAGGAGCGTGCGATATACAGGCCGTGCTCAAAGACATGCTCTCTTCCAAGCGTCTTTATTGCTTGCCGTATGTACTCACTGATTAACGTGGATGATATGATATAGCTCTGCCTCACCTGTTTCTCAGTTACTGGTGGTTTATTGAATACTCTTCCAGGTACTTAAGAGTGATTTGCAGGGTACCCATGTACATGTAGATGCCTGCCTTTGTCTTTCGACTCACATAACCGAGATCTAGTGTCGCACTCAGTATTTAATCGTTTATAACTTCAGTGCTCATATTTCTCTTACTTCGGTAAAGATTATGACGGAGCTATGGCAACATGACTGCGTAAAATCTAACTAGAATCTAAATTTAGAAAAGATATCTAATGGTATGAAAATTGACAGCTGACCCTAAATAACGAAAAGTGTGAGGTCATCCACATAAGTACTGAACGGCATTCTTTAACCTTCGATTACACTAAAAATCAGTCAAATCTAAAGGCCGCAGATTCAACTAAATACCTAGGAAATTTACGAACAACTAAAATTGGAAGGAACACATAGTAAACGTTGTGGAGAAGGCTAACCAAAGACTGCGTTTTATTGGCAGGACACTTAGAATACGTAACACATCTACTAAGGAGACTGCCCTACACTACGCGTGTCCGTCCTCTTTTTGAACACTGCTGCGCAGTGTGGGATCCTTGCCAGTTAGGACTAACGAAGTACATCGAAAAAGTTAAAAGAAGGGCTGCACGTTTTGTATTTTCGCAAAATATGGGAGAGAGTGTGACTAAAATGATACAGGATTTGGGCTGGAAATTATTAAAACAAAGGCATTTTTTCGTTGCGACGGGATCTTCTCGCGAAATTGCAATCACCAACTTTCTCCTCCGAATGCGAAAATATTTTGATGACGCCGATCTACATAGGGAGAAACGATCACCATGATAAAATAAGTGAAATCAGAACTCGTACGGAAAGAGATAGATGTTCGTTCTTTCCGCGCGCTATACGAGATTTGAATAATAGAGAATTGTGAAGGTGGTTCGATGAACCCTTTGCCAGGCACTTAATAGTGAAATAAGATTTTACAGTTTACAAGTAAGAAACTCATAAGTGTCAACTAGGTTCTATAAACGCGAACATTCATCACATCGTGGTTGTTGCACACTTTCGAACATCATCGGACGGTGCCAGGCGGTATTGCAGACTTCCGTGGCATGTTCACGAAGCGTCTTTACAATTTGATGGTGCGAAACATTGGTCAGATACTATGCTGATGGTAAGTGTAGATGACCAGACTGTAGGTTCCTGGATCATTTTCTGATGGGAAACCGAGGCAGACATACTGGAGCCCCTTTGCATCCAATTGGCACCGTTAGACCCCCTCGCCAGCACCCTCAAAACACATGAGAATATTCCATCAACTATACGAACGGTGCACGGTGCCCTGTTGGGAAAGGGAGCGGGGGAGGGGGGAGGGGAGACAGTTGCATCGCTCTGCATGATTTTCAACTTTAACTCCAGAATTTCAGAATGTCCGAAACATATACTGACGAAATACAGACTTCCAGAGGGCAATGTTTAACCAGTGCTAAGATATTTGTGACCTCGGCAAAGACTATTTCACAGTTAAAGCTGTACTGGCACTTGATTCTGCACGGCTGTGTAAGATATGACTACGTACTTGGCGGAGAAAAAATATTTTTAAAGTGTGAGAATGAAAACATGGTCCAAGTAGGGTGTATTCTTTTTATTATCTGTGCGATCGGCCATTTTCGACCTTGGGTCATTTTCAAGCACGTATTTTAGCCTTCCAGCTTCAATTTACATTGTAATACAAGAAAAAATATATAAAAAGTGTAGCCATGAGCTTCAGATACGTGCTTAGAAATGAGCCAAGATTGGCCGATCACACAAATAATGAAAAGAATACAGCCTACTTGGACCATGTTGTCATTCTCAAAACACGTTGAGACTGTGGACTACAACAAAAACAAAGTTTTAAAATACTTTAACAATCTTAAGATACAGATGTTGCGCACCAAAACAAGTAAAAGAGCTCACATAAACACAACCGAATAGTCCATCATTTCGATTTATTGACGAAAGAAGATTTTTCAGTTTTCAGGTAAGAAGCTCTTAAATAATTTCCAAAGTGTCCTTCGCTTGGATCGACACTGAAGAGCCAAAGAAATTGGTACACCTGCCTAATATCGTGTAGAGCCCCCGCGAGCAAGCAGAAGTGCCGTACACGACGTAGCTAGGACTAGACTAATGTCTGGAGTACTGCTGCAGGTAACTGACACGATGAATCCTGCAGATCTATCCATAAATCCGTGAGAGTAAGAGGTAGTGGAGATCTCTTCTGCACGACACGTTGCAAGGCATCCCAGATATGCTCAATAACGTTCATTTTTGGTGAGTCTGCTGGCCAGCGGAAGTGTTTAAACTCAGACGAGTGTTCCTGGAGTCATTCTGTAGGAACTCTGGACGTGTTGGATGTCGCATTGTCCTGCTGGAATTGCCCAAGTCCGTCGGAATGCACAGTGGACATGAATGGATGCAGGTGATCAGACAGGATGCTTACGTGCATGTCATCTGTCAGGCTCGTATCTAGACGTATCAAGGGTTCCATATCACTCCAACTGCAGACGCTACACATCACCATAGAGTCTCCACCAGCTTGAACGTCCCCTGCTGACATGCAGGGTCCATGGATTCATGAGGTTGTCTCCATACCCGTACACGTACATGTCATCTGTTAGAGTCGTATCTAGACGTATCAGGGGTCCCATATCACTCAAACTGCACACGCCCCACATCACTACAGAGCCTCCACAAACTTGAACAGTACCCTGCTGACATGCAGGGTCCATGGATTCATGAGGTTGTCTCCATACCCGTACACGTCCATCCGCTCGGTACAATTCGAAACGAGACTCGTCCGACCAGGCAACATTTTTCCAGTCATGAACAGTCCAAACTCGGTATTAACCGGCCCAGGCGAGGCGTAAAGCTTCTATCGTTCAGTCATCAAGGGTACACGAGTGGGCCTTTGGTCCCAAAAGGCCATGTCGATGATGTTTCGTTGAATGGTTCACGCGATAACACTTCTTGATGGCCCCGCATTGAAGTCTGCAGCAATTTGCGGAGGGGTTGCATTTCTGTCACATTGAACGATTTCTCTTCAGTCGTCGTTGGTCCCGTTCTTGCAGGATCTTTTCCCGGCAGCAGAGATTTGATGTTTTACCGGATTCCTGATATTCACGGTACACTCGTGGAGTGGTCGAACGAGTAAATCCCCACTTCATCGCTGTCCTAACGCTCGTGCGCAGACTATAACTCACTGAAATCTTGATAACCTGCCATTGTAGCTGCAGTAACCGATCTAACAACTACGCCAGACACTTCTTGTCTTATATAGGCGCTGCTGACCGCAGCGCTATATTCTACCTGTTTACATTCCTCTGTATTTGAATACGCATGCCTATACCAGTTTTTTTGGCACGTCGGTGTACAAACACGTACGTTCTTGGGGTGTCGCAACCTTTCAAACAGTCTCACACGGTGTCAGACGCTACTCCAGACATCCATGACACACTGACGAAGCATCTCCACACTAGGATTGTATGATACACAAGCCAGTTATCTCCTCGATTTGAAGTACTGCACGCCGCCTTCTAAAGAAGTGGTTGCATTTTACGCTTAGAGTTTAGAGAGAGTGAATGAAGAAAACGAAGTCGTAATGTTGAGGATCTGACGACTCGAAGAGGGGGATTTCGGGCTAGGTAGTGTCGGAGGGACAGACTGAAAGGAACAGTCGACGAGCAAGTACAAGGGAGGGCAGACAGCTCGACTGCCACCCCATAGCCACCAGTCACAGGCTCAGGACCCCAGCCACGACACACGAGGCACACTCGAAGGCGTGCTGTCCGCGTGCGCGTGGCGCTTCTGGAATAACGAAGCTAGTCGCGGCGACGGCAGGTCGCGGTGCGCGAGCGGGAACGAGCCGTGAAATAGTGAGAGGAGCCGTGGAGCGGAGTGGCGCCGATATACGGCCGAGGCGGGAACACGGCTCGGCGCCCCGCGGGGGCGCACAAAGGGCCGGCCGCTTCACACCGACGCTCTAAGCGGCCCCTCCCTGCCTCCCTCCGCGTATAAACCCGGCTTTACGGCTGCCCGCTGCGGCCGTGTCCTCCCGGACACTCCAAATATCTCACATTCAGGACGCCACATCTCAGCCGGCGAGACTAACGCGCGGCCCCTGGGCACGTTCGTCCAGCCCGTGTTAGCCATGCTGCTCTCTGCACCGGTTGCTCCTTATTATAATCTACTGTGGCTGTGCCCGGCGAAGGCTAAGCGACGGCGGACAGTCGATGAGATTCCCTTACTTAATTAAACAGGACTCACGCCATGACTTCAAATAACTCGTAGGGCAGAATACAGTGCCGGAAAAAAAAGGAAATATCCTCAAGGACATGGTGCTAAAGCTGCGCTACTACATCTTCATCCATAATCCGCAAGCCACCTGACGGTGTGTGGCGGAGGACACCTTGAGTACCTCTATCGGTTTTCCCTTCTATTCCAGTCTCGTATTGTTCGTGGAAAGAAGGGTTGTCGGTATGCCTTTGTGTGGGCTCTAATCTCTCTGATTTTATCCCCATGGTCTCTTTGCGAGATATACTAGCAGGGAGCAATATACTGCTTGACTCCTCGGTGAAGGTATGTTCTCGAAACTGATCGTCTCTCCTGCAGAGTCCTCCACTGGAGTTTATCTATCATCTCCGTAACGCTTTCGCAATTACTAAATGATCCTGTAGCGAAGCGCGCTGCTCTCCGATGGATATTCTCTATCTCTATCAACCCTATCTGGTACGGATCCCACATTGCTGAGCAGTATTCAAGCAGTGGGCGAACAACCGTACTGTAACCTACTTCCTTTGTTTTCGGATTGCATTTAATTAGGATACTTCCAATGAAATTCTACCTATCAGTTATAGTGGTTTAGGCGTCCCTTATACACTGAAGCGCCAAACAAACTGGTATAGGCAAGCGTACTCAAATACAGACGCAAAATACGGCGCAGCGGTCGGCAACGCCTGCACTTGTTAGATCGGTTACTGCTGCTACAATGGCAAGTTATCAAGATCTCATTGAGTTTGAAAGTGGTATTATAGTCGGCGCACGAGCGATGGGAGACAGCATCTCCGAGGTAGCGATGAAGTGGGGATTTTTCTTCACGAGTGTACTTTGAATATCAGGAATTCGGTAAAACACCATATCTCCAACATCGCTGCGGCCGGAAAAAGATGCTGCAAGAACGTGACCAACGACGACTGAAGAGAATCGTTCAACGTGGCAGAAGGGCAACCCTTCCGCAAATTGCAGATTTCAATACTGGGCCACCAACAAGTGTCGCCGGCCGATGTGGCCGAGCGGTTCTAGGCGCTTCAGTCCGGAACAGCGCTGCTGCAGATTCGAATCCTGCCTCGGGCATGGATGTGTGATGTCCATAGGTTAGTTAGGTTCAAGTAGTTCTAAGTCTAGGGGACTGATGACCTCAGATGTTAAGTCCCATAGTGTTTAGAGCCATTTGAACTATTTGAACCAACAAGTGTTAGCGTGCGAACCGTCCAAGAAAACATCATCGATATGGGCTTTCGGAGCCGAAGGCCCACACGCGTAGTCTTGACTTTTTTCTTTATTTCTTCACTTGCTGCTCTTATTTTTGACCTACCCTTTGATTTCTTATGTTGGGTCGTTGAAAGCCGCTCGGCCGCTATGACTGGATTCGGGGATCAGAGCGGCCAGTGGTACATCACCCTGACTCCCGACTCCACTCACACCGTTGCCCATGTCCCACCACGTGGAGGCGGGCTCTATTTGTTTTGTTTCTACAATGGTGTAATGTGTAGCACCTGGTAACTTTACAAACAATATAATAGTAAGAGGATGTTGTTGTTGTTGTCTTCAGTCCTGAGACTGGTTTGATGCAGCTCTCCATGATACTCTATTCTGTGCAAGCTTCTTCATCTCCCAGTACCTACTGCAACCTACATCCTTCTGAATCTGCTTAGTGTACTCATCTCCCGGTCTCCCTCTACGATTTTTACCCTCCACGCTGCCCTCCAATGCTAAATTTGTGATCCCTTGATGCCTCAAAACATGTCCTACCAACCGATCCCTTCTTCTAGTCAAGTTGTGCCACAAACTTCTCTTCTCCCCAATCCTATTCAATACTTCCTCATTAGTTATGTGATCTACCCACCCAATCTTCAACATTCTTCTGTAACACCACATTTCGAAAGCTTCTATTCTCTTCTTGTCCAAACTAGTTATCGTCCATGTTTCACTTCCATACATGGCTACGCTCCAAACAAATACTTTCATAAACGACTTCCTGATACATAAATCTATATTCGATGTTAACAAATTTCTCTTCTTGAGAAACGCTTTCCTTGCCATTGCCAGTCTACATTTTATATCCTCTCTACTTCGACCATCATCAGTTATTTTACTTCCTAAATAGCAAAACTCCTTTACTACTTGAAGTGTCTCATTTCCTAATCTAATTCCCTCAGCATCACTCGATTTAATTTGACTACATTCCATTATCCTCGTTTTGCTTTTATTAATGTTCATCTTATATCCTCCTTTCAAGACACTGTCCATTCCGTTCAACTGCTCTTCCAAGTCCTTTGCCGTCTCTGACAGAATTACAATGTCATCGGCGAACCTCAAAGTTTTTACTTCGTCTCCATGAATTTTAATACCTACTCCAAATTTTTCTTTTGTTTCCTTTACTGCTTGCTCAATATACAGATTGAATAACATCGGGGAGAGGCTACAACCCTGTCTCACTCCTTTCCCAACCACTGCTTCCCTTTCATGCCCCTCGACTCTTATGACTACCATCTGGTTTCTATACAAATTGTAAATAGCCTTTCGCTCCCTGTATTTTACCCCTGCCACCTTTAGAATCTGAAAAAGAGTATTCCAATCAACATTGTCAAAAGCTTTCTCTAAGTCTACAAATGCTAGAAACGTAGGTTTGCCTTTTCTTAATCTTTCTTCTAAGATAAGTCGTAAGGTCAGTATTGCCTCACGTGTTCCAACATTTCGACGGAATCCAAACTGATCCTCCCCGAGGTCTGCATCTACCAGTTTTTCCATTCGTCTGTAAAGAATTCGCGTTAGTATTTTGCAGCCGTGGCTTATTAAACTGATAGTTCGGTAATTTTCACATCTGTCAGCACCTGCTTTCTTTGGGATTGGAATTATTATATTCTTCTTGAAGTCTGAGGGTATTTCGCCTGTCTCATACATCTTGCTCACCAGATAGTAGAGTTTTGTCATGACTGGCTCTCCCAAGGCCGTCAGTAGTTCTAATGGAATGTTGTCTACTCCGGGGGCCTTGTTTCGACTCAGGTCTTTCAGTGCTCTGTCAAACTCTTCACGCAGTATCGTATCTCCCATTTCGTCTTCATCTACATCCTCTTCCATTTCCATAATATTGTCCTCAAGTACATCGCCCTTGTATAAACCTTCTATATACTCCTTCCACCTTTCTGCCTTCCCTTCTTTGCTTAGAACTGGGCTGCCATCTGAGCTCTTGATATTCATACACGTGGTTCTCTTCTCTCCAAAGGTCTCTTTAATTTTCCTGTAGGCAGTATTTATCTTACCCCTAGTGAGATAAGCTTCTACATCCTTACATTTGTCCTCTAGCCATCCCTGTTTAGCCATTTTGCACTTCCTGTCGATCTCATTTTTGAGACGTTTGTATTCCTTTTTGCCTGCTTCATTTACTGCATTTTTATATTTTCTCCTTTCATCAATTAAATTCAATATTTCTTCTGTTACCCAAGGATTTCTAGCAGCCCTCGTCTTTGTACCTACTTTATCCTCTGCTGCCTTCACTACTACATCCCTCAGAGCTACCCATTCTTCTTCTACTGTATTTCTTTCCCCTATTCCTGTCAATTGTTCCCTTATGCTCTCCCTGAAACTCTGTACAACCTCTGGTTCTTTCAGTTTATCCAGGTCCCATCTCCTTAAATTCCCACCTTTTTGCAGTTTCTTCAGTTTTAATCTACAGGTCATAACCAATAGATTGTGGTCAGAGTCCACATCTGCCCCTGGAAATGTCTTACAACTTAAAACCTGGTTCCTAAATCTCTGTCTTACCATTATATAATCTATCTGATACCTTTTAGTATCTCCAGGGTTCTTCCACGTATACAACCTTCTTTCATGATTCTTAAACCAAGTGTTAGCTATGATTAAGTTGTGCTCTGTGCAAAATTCTACTAGGCGGCTTCCTCTTTCATTTCTTAGCCCCAATCCATATTCACCTATTATGTTTCCTTCTCTCCCTTTTCCTACACTCGAATTCCAGTCACCCATTACTATTAAATTTTCGTCTCCCTTCACTATCTGAACAATTTCTTTTATTTCATCGTACATTTCTTCAATTTCTTCATCATCTGCAGAGCTAGTTGGCATATAAATTTGTACTACTGTAGTAGGTGTGGGCTTCGTATCTATCTTGGCCACAATAATGCGTTCACTATGCTGTTTGTAGTAGCTTACCCGCATTCCTATTTTCCTATTCATTATTAAACCTACTCCTGCATTACCCCTATTTGATTTTGTGTTTATAACCCTGTAGTCACCTGACCAGAAGTCTTGTTCCTCCTGCCACCGAACTTCACTAATTCCCACTATATCTAACTTTAACCTATCCATTTCCCTTTTTAAATTTTCTAACCTACCTGCCCGATTAAGGGATCTGACATTCCACGCTCCGATCCGTAGAACGCCAGTTTTCTTTCTCCTGATAACGACATCCTCCTGAGTAGTCCCCGCCCGGAGATCCGAATGGGGGACTATTTATAATACAAAATAAAGTTTTGATATACAAGAACAGTTGAAAAAAGAAGGTAGGAAAGAGTTTAGGAGGAGAGGTTTCCGTGACCTGGTTGTGAGTGGCGGCCAGGGTCTTGGAATGGACTTCAAGCCGCTGGACGGCACTCACAATTCCTTTACTATATCTATCTACAATTAATATAAAACAGAGAAAGAGAATACAAAATGGCACTTCATGTCTATCCTACTTTTTTGACTCTGCTCAACTGATCTGCAAGTGGCACCTCCCGGCTGCACAAACTACAAGAGCTGGACGGTGGTTGCCCCCGATCTACATCCCTGTATCCGTCGGGTTGGGCTCTGGAACGAGGAACCACAAATAAGATCCTCCCATCCAGGCCGTGCATCATTGCTCACCAGGAGACATAGGCACCTTGAATAGGTACCTACCTTTAAGCCCCTCCTAGGTCACTATACGCCTTTCGCTAGACATGATCGTGCTACTGCATATGTACATATTTACAGTTGTGCTGCTTAATGGTTTTATATGGGTTTGTTGAGTCATAAGCACCTACCATCGGCTTTCCTGGCCTGTTTAATGTCGCACAGGTTGCCACTATGGATCATCGACGTCGTTGTTTAGGTCCGGATCTGTGTCTTCTTCTTGACTAGAGATATCAGTGGTGTCAACCAACCCGTGGGTACTCTGCTGTCTTTGTAAACCGACTTGCCTTCTGTATGGTTTGTTGCGTAGGTATTCTGCGTATGTGATTTTAGAGATTTCGTCAGTGCATTTAGTTCTGTCCACTGGTATGGGTCACCCAGTGTGGCATGTAATTCATTCTGTGTGTTCTGGTGGTTGACATGTAGTGTGTGTCTTATGTTTGTGTGCTGCCCGCAGAAAAGGACAATGTGTTCTGGGGAACCTTCTTCCCCGCATGTGCATCTACTAGTCTGTTGCAGACTCGCGCGGCTCAGGTGCGTGGCACAAGGGCCATGTCCTGTGACGGCTGCGCGGCACAAAGCTTTATGCCTCGCATGGGCCCCTCAACATCGGCATTGGACTGTTGATGACTGGAAACATGTTGCTTGGTTGGCCGACTCTCGTTTCAAATTGTATCGAGCGGGTTTCAAATTGTATCGAGCGGATGGACGTATACGGGTATGGAGACAACCTCATGAACCCATGGACCCTGCATGTCATCAGGGGACTGTGTAAGCTGGTGAAGATCCTGTAATAGCGTGAGGAGTGGACAGTTAGAATGATAAGGGACCCCTGATACGTCGGCAAGCATCCTGTCTGATCACCTGCACCCATTCATGTCCATTGTGTTTTCCGACGGACTTGCGAAATTCCAGCAGGACAATGCAACACCCCTCACGTCCATAATTGCCACAGAGTGGCGCCATGTTTAAACACTTCCGCTGGCCACGGAACTCACCAGACATGAACACTATTGATCATATCTTGGATGCCTTGCAACCTGCTGTTGTGAAGAGTTCTCCAGTCCTCGTAGTCTTTCGGGTTTATGGACAGCCCTGCCGCATTCATCGTGTCGGTTCCCTCCAGCACTACTTCAGACGTTACTCAAGTCCAAGCCACGTCGTGTTCCAGCACTTTTGCGTGTTCGCCGGGGCCCTACACGATATTAGGCACATGTAGCAGTTTCTTTGGCTCTACAGTATAGAAATTCTTCACTGCGCTGTCTTCCAGTCTCTAAGTTAACCGTGGCCTGCCAGTAACGAATCTTGCGTGGTTCCCGTGTTGCCTGGATTCGGCGATCGTAGTGCTATTTCGCCTCGTCGTGCTGCGACTTTTGTACACTAGCAATCCTTTTCTCGCATCGGGTTAATAAATAAATTATTTAACAGCTTTTGTATTCAAAAACACTCGTCAAGTGGACGTTTTGCCACAGAAGGATTATATGGCTAATTCGCTTATGTTTATGTTGATCTCTATACCAATTATCTGTTCAGGTTCCGGAACTCTCAGAACCGAGGTAATGCAAAACATTTTTTGATGTGGTTTATATACAAAATGCAATATTCCGTGTATCAGTTACGTGACACGCGTAAATAAGTTCACTCACGTTTAAAAGAAAAAAGAAAGGATCAGAACACTCTGAACTACTAGAGACAGGACGTTCATTTTCACAGGACATGTATATTAGTATGTTCGGCAGAAATTATTAGCGTTTCAGTCATCTCGATTTGGCAGGTGTCCTGTTGCCTAGTGGGCATAGAGTCCGCCGTGGGCCCTGATAACTTGTTCCATGAGGGATGGCATCGACGCATATAAGGCGTGAATGGCGGCTTGTGGTACAGCCGTCATGTTGCATTCACCTGGTTCCAAAGTTCATCTGTGGTGGTTGGCATTGTCACTGGGCTGCACCCGTCCATTTCGCCATATCCCACATATTTTCGAATTGGCTACAGATCCGGTGATCTGGCGGGCCAGGGGAAATGGCTGACATCCTGTGACAGGGAGAAGACACGTGTTCGTGCAGCAACATGTGGTCGTGCATTGTCTTGCTGAAAAATGGCGTCGCCGCGCGGAGTGGCCGCGCGGTTTGGGGTGCCGTGTTACGGACTACGCAGCACTTCCCGCTGGAGGTTCGAGTCCTCCCTCGGGCATGGGTATGTGCGTTGTTCGTAGCATGAGTTAATTTAAGCAGTGTGTAAGTCTAGGGACCAGTGACCTCAGCAGTTTGGTCGCTTAGGGATTCACACACATTTGAAAAAATGGCGTCTGGAGTGTTGTGCAGAAAGAGCATGGCTACGGGTCACACTGCCCTGGACACTTGTGCGAATGCAGACACTGTGATGCCGCTGCCCCTGTCTGGGGCGAACCAAAATGGGGCCATCATTTTCAAACAAACAGAACCTGGATTCGTCCGTGAACACTATCTGATGCCATTCCTGTCGCCAGTGACGTCGTTCCATACACCATTGCCGTCTAGCATGTTGCTGCACATTCATCAAAGGTAGGCGGGGAAGCGGACGACGAACAAGTAATCAATGCCGCAGTAAACGGCGACGGACTCTCACCTGTGATAGTGTACGATACGTAACGCTGTTCCAGAGCCGAGGAGGACGCATATGTGTTCTGCAATGCTATTCGGTTGAGGTGTCGATCTTTTCGGGGAGTGGTCTGGGTGGTGCATCCTGATCCACCTAGTCAGTTCAAATGGTTCAAATGGCTCTGAGCACTATGGGACTCAACTGCTGTGGTCATTAGTCCCCTAGAACTTAGAACTACTTAAACCTAACTAACCTAAGGACATCACACACATCCATGCCCGAGGCAGGATTCGAACCTGCGACCGTAGCAGTCGCTCGGTTCCGGACGGCGCGCCTAAAACCGCGAGACCACCGCGGCCGGCCACCTCGTCAGTGAACCATTCTGTACACACTCGCTGCACTGCCGAAACACTTCATTCCACAGGAGCAGCAATTTCCCGGATGGATGTATGACATTCTCTCATGTCAATAATGCGCCCTCTTTAAAGTTCAGTGATATGAAAGTAAGGTTCGCACAAGCCCGCCCTGTTGGCCGTGCGTCTAACGCACGGCTTTCCGGGCGGGAAGCAGCGCCTGCTTCCCGGCACGAATCCGCCCGGCGGATTTGTGTCGAGGTCCGGTGAACCGCCCTGTCTGTGGATGGTTTTTAGGCGGTTTTCCATCTGCGCTGGCGAATGCGAGCTGGTTCACCATATTCTGCCTAAGTTACACTCTATCGGCGATTGCTGCGCAAACAAGTTCTCTACGCGTACACCACCTGTTCTCTACCACGTAAACATAGTCGTTACATTCGTCTGGTGGGAGCCGTTCCCTGAGGGCGGGGGGGGGGGGGGGGGGCACCCGGGCCGAACCGCACAATAACCGTGGGTTCGGTGTGCGGCGGCGGAGGGGTGAAGTGGACTGCGGTAGTCGTCGTGGGGTTGCGGACCACTGCGGCTGCGGCGGGAACAGAACCTCTTCGTCGTTTCTAGGTCCCCGGTTAACATACAATACAATACAAGGTTCGCGCATACGTCTGCGAGGCGTCCTGCACCTCTGCTCAAGCCGGCCGCGGTGGTCTAGCGGTTCTAGGCGCTCAGTCCGGAATCGCGTGACTGCTACGGTCGCAGGTTCGAATCCTGCCTCGGGCATGAATGTGTGTGGTGTCCTTAGGTTAGTTAGGTTTAAGTAGTTCTAAGTGCTAGGGGACTGATGACCACAGATGTTAAGTCCCATAGTGCTCAGAGCCATTTGAACCATTTTGAACCTCTGCTCAACTCACACTGATGCATTACCTTAGGTTTATAGCGACAATGAGCGCCGCAGGCACATTTTTCCGCTAGGTGATTTTGCGTGGTGATGTTGACCTTGAACTCGCGAGCCGGCGTGGTTCAAATACTAATCATTCCTGCAGGACGTAAGTCTACATTAATTATTTTTTGATATTACGATTTTCTTTCCACCAGTGTATTTCGAGTGGTGTGCTGAAACTTCGAAGCTACTGTGAAACACACCACTTCTACTGAACAAGTGCCCATAGCTGTTACGGTATGCATGTCAGAGGCCACGTTTAATACACTTTTTTGCGTCGACTGGTCGTTTCTGTCTTAGCCCGGAATGTTGACCTTTCCTCCTGGGACATCGTGTAAGTTATGTTCGAGGAGCAAGAATAATGCTAGCGAGAACATAAATAATCTTTCCAGATTTCCTCATTGCATGAAGGAACTGCTCCTCTTGAGGACACGAATAGGGCGCGCGCACTGGTGGCACCGCAGCCCGGTCGCCGCGCCGCCGGCAGACGGGTGGGCCAGTAAGAGGGGTCGGCAATCAGCCCTTATCTGGCGCCGGCTGACAAATGGCCGTATTTAGTTTATGGAAATGAGCGCCGCCATCCATCAGCGCAATTAGCGGCCGCGAGACAATGCCGTCTGGCCCGGCCTGGCACAACGCACCGCCTGGTCCCCTGCGCCGTGTCGGCGCTTCGCTCTCAGCTCACGCTGCCCGCTCCACCTGCTGGGAAGCCGCGACACGCCCGCGGCCGATAAATCATGCCGGCTTGGTCTCGTTAGTAACGCGCCGCCTCACCACCAAATAGGATTAAATGCTAGGGTCGCTCTCCCCCAGCTGTCGGCAGCTCAGGTGGCGCTACGGTTCAAGCGTCTGAAACCGACGGAAGGGGTACTAAAGCGGAAATGGGGCACTCTAAACTGATGGACGTGCAAGTAGCTGCATCCATAAGGAGATATCTGCCGTCAACTAGATACGGTCGTCATAAACTGAGGCATGTCGTCATTCTGCCGTCACATCAACATGTGGCACAGACTATTTACTGTCAGCTTCCCCTGTATAAACGCACCATTCTACTGTCCCGAGGTTAATAACTTAGCAGCTCTCCACAGCGTCGTTTTGTAGACAGCAAGAAGCTGGGATGGTAACTCATCGTATAGCACACCGTCGCCAGGTAACCTACATACCTCCAGTGGCTGTGCAGTTCTAAAAATGACTTAGAAAAGACACGAGGTTTAGTCGTAAAGTTTTCACTATCATCGCCGGCCAGAGTCGCCGAGCAGTTCTAGGCCCTACAGTCTGGAACCGCGCAACTGCTACGGTCGCAGGTTCGAATCATGCCTCGGGCATGGATGTGTGTGATGTCCTTAAACCGCCAAGGTCGCAGGTTCGAATCCTGCCTCGGGCATGGATGTGTGTGATGTCCTTAGATTAGTTAGGTTCAAGTAGTTCTAGGGGACTGATGACCTCAGCGAGCCTTGTTGACTCTATAGCCGTCCGTAAATGCGAAAGTGTTGCCGGTGCAGGAGTTTGTGCACGAAAGGACCTCTCGTTTATGTTCCACAAATGTTCGTTGGGATTCCTGTCATGCGATCTGCGTGGCCAAATTATTCGCTCGAGTTGTCCAGAATGTTCTTCAAACCAGTCGCGAACAACTATGGCCCAGTGACATGACACATTGTCATCCATAAAAACTCCATCTTTGTTTGGGAACATGATCTCCATGAATGGCTCCAAGCAGTCGAACGTCACCATTTCTAGCCAATAATGTGTTCAGTTGGACCAGAGGACCCAGCCCATTCCATGTAAACGCAGCCCAAGCCGTTATAGAGCCACCACCAGCTGGCACAGTGCCTCAGTAACAACTTGCGTCCATCGCTTCGTGGGGTCTGTGCCACACTCGATTCATACCTTCAGCTCCTATCAACTGAAATGGGGGCTCATCTGACCAGACCACGGTTTTCCAGTGGTCTAGGCTCCAACCGATATGGTTGCGAGCCCAGGAGAGGCCCTGCAGGCGATGTCGTGCTGCTAACAAAGGCACTCGCGTCGGTCGTCTGCTGCCATAGCCCATTAACGTCACATTTCGCCGCACTGCCCTAACGGATACGTCCGTCGTTCGTCCCACATTGATACCTGCGGTTATTCCACTCAGTGTTGGTCGCCTGTTAGCACTAACATCTCTACGTAACAACTCTACGCAAACTCCGCTGCTCTCGATAATTAACTCTGCGGATCTCGGTATATTAAACTCCCTGACCACCTCCGAAATGGAATGTTCCATACGTGTAGCTCCAACTACCATGCTGCGTCCAAAGTCTGTTAATTCCCGTCGTGCGGCCATAATCACGTCGGAAACCTTTTCACGTGAATCGCCTGAGTACAAATGACAGTTCTGCTAATGCAATGCCCTTTTATATCCCGTAAAGTGGCAACGGCCTTGCACCTTACATGAGTCCATTTAACGTGACACTTTAGGTTTTGTTGGAGTAATACTCTAAATTACGGTGTAGGAAATCTATGTGGAACGCATCGGCACGCGAGAATTCCGCAATTTTGTAATTATAAGATTTAGTGGAAAGGCAGTACGCGAGACTGAGCTCGGCTACCTCCCCTAACGGTATGAATGGTGAACTGGGGGATTTCTGTAATCCGTTTAGAGAGGCCACAGCGGTCGCCAACCTCAGAAGGACGTGCGGCTGCAGGTGTTCAAGTGTTTACCAAAACAGAGCAGCGGATAGCTGGACGGGCGTTCCTGTGCGTGCTCTCGCCTATGTCCCACTAATTTTACGCCTTTGAGTAACTCAAGTGGGGCAGGCCAGGAGTTCCGAATAACAAACTTTCAATGCAAAAAATCTGTGTTCGCTACGACAGGAATCTTGCGGGGAAAATCTCGAGTGGTCTCTTGGGAGAAAACTTCCAGTATACGTGTTATTGCCCACAGCTGTGGTTCTTCCCTGCCGGCGAGGGCGGAGTTT